>NC_068278.1:46652168-46963158 GCF_025860055.1 Xyrauchen texanus | reverse complement strand
TTTTGTTGTTGTTAGATTATACTATATTTAACATACCTAAAATGGGAATAGTGCCTTTATTAGCTTAAAAAAAAGGAATGATACACCAACTTGTACCCTACTCTTTGAAATTGCCCTTTGTACAATGATTGAAGTGTTCTTGAAAATTGGTTTTAAGTGCACACCAGCCCACTTTACAATTAGCCCGTGTGAGGTTATGACATAAGATGAAATAAGGTCATGATCGTAAGAGGTGGGGAGAGATTGCCATTCAACCCTGACTGAATTGTGCTGTTTGTTTGATGCTGAGGTGAGGGTAACAGAGAGGTAACGTGTTGTGCGAGTTGTCTGGAGAGACAAATATAGGACGACAGTTGCACTGAGCAAACAACAGCTTTTACCGCAAGGGACCAGGCCACCATGCAGGAGCAGGGGGGATCTGACAAATAGTTGAACCGGAAAACCGACACAAACACACACAAAATGCCTAAAGACACACACATGGGCATTTATAATGAATACTCTCAATAAAAGGGTATTTTTGTTAGGAAAGCATCAGCCGAGAACAAAAATATAAATGGAAAAATAGAACACATACAGGTGCATAATCACACACACACACACACATGCAAACACATTTCCAAAAGGCTCATGCTGCACACATCACATGTGATGACACATCACAGACTCCCTGCTGACTGTGGTGCTTGACAACGGCACAAAGCTCAATCCCAGCAGACCTCAGTCATGTAACTTGGATCTCTCTGAACTTACTCATTACTCCCTAACAGTGCAGGGGATCCCACCAGTTTAATAGTTCAACGGAGAGTGGTCTACCCTAACACCACCATAAAAGGAGTTTTAGGTAAGTTGATTTCCACGCCAGCTGGTTAGTGTTCATCAGCAAGAACTTAAGATGTCAGTTAAATTGTCCCATTGCAAATGTGTTTCCTTGTGGGTATGTGCTTGTTCACTTGCAAAAATCAATGACAGATCACAATTCACAGTGAACTTAATAACACTTAATAATTCAATAATTCATTTAATTAGACTCTTAGTAAATACTCTGTAACTAAATGAAAGACAAATTACAGCTGTTCTTTTCACATGCCACATTAACACCGATTCACTCAAGGATAAGAGTAAAGTGGCGTGTTTGTTTTGTAATAATTTATGGGGAAAAAAGCATTGCATGTAAAGTGCACAAAACTTACTGAACATTTATCAATTTAGCAGACGTTTTAATCCAAAGCAACAAATTAGAGATATAAGCAGCCTGAAATAAGAATATGTTTTCATGATACTTGTTGTCACATCTAAATTAACTGGTTTTATAATCTGGTTTTAATATGACTGAATCAACCTGACAACGCTTCACCAATGAAAGCCATTTTAAAGGTCAGATCAGGTAGAAATGGCTCTTTAAGGTAATAGCTGCCTATTTTCACTTGTGCAGGACAAACCTTTAACCCAATAGACACTTTGACTTCCCTGACGGCCTTAAATCACTAGAGTGTGACATATGACAGCTTTGCATTAAATGGATGTAAAGTTTTCACCTGTGGGGAATTTAGAGTAATGGCAAATCTGGGCCAAGGACAAATCTATTGTTCTAAAAGTGGGCACATATACAGTACATTTGTTCTCTCTCTCTCTCTTTCTTTGTCCTTCAGAGGACATTGACTAGGTTTCGCCCCATTTTGTGGTCGACACAATGTAATTCTTGGTCCGGTCTTGCATAACTCTCAATTCAAGAACAATCAAGAATGTAAAATGGGGTTATATTTCATTAACATTTAGACTTAAGCTTAGTCATGATGCCAGTGAAGAAAAAAATATGACTATAGATTTCTTCATATTTTGAAGAAAATTTGAGCTGTTCTAGCCTTCGCTGGCCCAAATATATATAATCCTGTACCATTTTGACATACTGTTTCTTAAACGCATTTAAGAAAACTTAATTAATGAAGCAAATTATAAGAATTGATATGATCTTTTTTGTTTTGCTCGCTGTTTGTCTGATCATGAGTGAAAAATATACTTAGAAACACAAAAACACATTTTAACTGATAAGAATAATTCACACTATCAACATACCTATTTTTGAACATACATTTCTTACAGGGCAGTTTCTAGAATTATGGACAGGTAAACTGGGGCTTATTTAACAAACGTGGTCTTACTCTAGCAATTTTGGCATAACAAATGGTATACATGTGAGGTAACAGATCAGACAAGTTATATTAGTGAATCAATGTCACAAAAAACAGCCTCAAATGTTATTGCAAAAGGACCATAATATAAATTTTTGTTGTACTTGCTTGTTTTGATTATTGGGGGGTTACCTCCCCCTTATCCCAGAATCTACACCCCTGGACACATGGTTATATGACACATAAAGTGATAATAAAATAATAATTAAAATGTGTTCATCAGGAGTTGGTTAGATATTCTATGCAAATACACCTCCAAATGCATCTTTGTATTTGACACAGAATTCTTTGCAGTGGATAGGATATGAAGTTTTGGAAGGCAGAGTTTACATTGCACAGTAATGATTTTGCCCTGTTTCTCCTTAAAAGTGAAATTATTTATGTTAATCCAGTGGTCAAATGCTGAGTAATGCCACTCCATCTTAGGTGTAATTTTAACCAGCTGAGTGGCTAGTACGTATAAGGTCTGTGGGTGCAATTCCACAACCCTCCCCTTCCCCCTCTCTTCCAAAAATACTCGAAGTCTCATCGAACATATATCAGCAGTGGGCTGATTAAGATTGAGAAGAATTAGAGTAATCAGAAATTATGAACAATTTACTGCCATAGTGTCACAGAACGCTCTACAACACCTCCTCCTGGCGTCATCCGATCCCTTTCCCCTGAGTATTAACACTTCATCTCCCATCGCTCCCCTCTGCACTCATCACCATCCAGCCCAGCTGAATTCCCTTGTTATCTATCAGCATTATCACCTGTTGCTCCCTATCCTCTCTTTATATGGACTGCTTGCTCTTTTGTTCACTGTGAAGTATTGATTTGCCTATCCGTCTGTTTCACGCATAACTCAGTTATCCCTGGACCTACTATCTCTGACCTGGACTGCTTAATGAACTTTCGCACCTTCGCTGCCTGCCCTGACCTTGGCCTGTGTTTCGATCTGAATATTGGATCACCCCTCTACTAATTCCAGCCTGAGTATTCTACTTATGCCTGCCTGAGTTCTCCATGAGTGCCAGCTTGAGCTTATGTCTAGCTTTCTTCGTTCTGTTACCTGTGTTAAATAAACCTCTGCAAATGGATCTAACTGCCTCAGCCTCTCTGTCACACATAGCCTGATAAATATGTAATCATGTCATTCACACAAAAGTAACAGTAATCAAACATGTTATGTGATCTGATTACAAGTACTAGATTTTTGTAATTTGATTAAGTAATTACGTTCATGTAATCCATTACTACCCCACACTGGTAACAGCACACCTTTCCTCTTTTCTCTTTGAGGTATGTTATGTGCCGACTTAGGGTTTTTGAAAAACCACTACTTATTCAAGAATATGCTTGTATGCAGTAGTTTGAATTAGTTCAGCAATTAGATCCCAATCACCAACAAAACAGAAAAGCCTTCTTTTGGCAGGTAAGAAACTACAACCCATCATTAGTAGCATACTGTGTCACTACAGGAGGGATCCTTAGGTCAGAAAAACCTGCTGAGTCATTCTGAATTTGGGTCTCTCTCTCTTTCTCTTCCATTATTATAAGGTCCCATGTTTGGAAAATGATTGCATGGCTAACAGTATAGCCCTCCTAATTTAATCTTTAAGGGAATGAATGGTATATAAGTGTCACATGCTTATTTTCCTTTATCGAAACCAGACTCTCGCTCTCCATCTTTGTTTGTCTGTCTTTATTATTGGACACACACACACACACACACACACAAAAAAAAAAAGCTGTGGGTTGTTTGTATGATTGCAGGGATTTCTGTACACCTTTGAAGGTTTGGAGATAAAATGTATGATGTGGTGATTTGGGGATTGCATTAGCATTTTTGCAAGAACTATTCTTACAACAGTTGTTTTGAGGGGTTGTGTTGCTTCTCAGCAAAAAGGATCCATAAATACATGAAAAATGGACATTCAATGAGTTATATGCTAAACATTGAAATGCTATTTGAAAAATGTTGCATTAACATTCACAAAATATATAAATCAGTTGGTTCTCAATTATATGAGTTGATACACATTTGTACCACAGTTCATCTGATTATGAAGTCATGAGACACATCTGAAGTATCTGGTTTAGCAGCATCAAATACACAGGCAGAGGCAAAACCTCGGCTAATACACCAGTATGGTTCTGTAGATGGACACGGCTCAATGGATAGAGCAACACAAGAGCAAAGCTCTTAAAGCTCAATCTCTTAAACTCACAGCTTTGTGAGAATCAGTGAGAAGCAAGGCGTGAGAAGCTGGGGTAAGAGAATGAAGTAGGGGGTTGTTCATAAAAAAAAAGGTTAAGAACCACTGCTCTAACAGGATTGTAACTTACTGAAGCTAATCGTGCCTTCTCCTTTACACACACACACGCACACATTTCCCCTGTAGTCTTGTTCCATTGCGGGTCCATATCCTCGTAGGGGCACCAATATGACGTCGATGAGAGGTCTAAAGCCCTCAGTGTTAATCTCAAAAGTAACCACAGAATTGGAGGAGGACTGACACTATTTTCAAGACAAACACAGGCAGTCTGCTAATCAAATCTCTTTAATGAAGTAATGGGCAAGATGACTGATGAAACCTCGCTAGAAATCAGCTGAAGAAGAAGCAGAATGAAGCCCATAGAATTACACAATGGTGCTCTTGATAATTCTCTTGCTTTCATTCTCTCACTCTTACTCTATCATGCTCTCTCTTTTCCTTTTTCTCTCTTGCACAAACACTCCCACTTGCTCTCTCATTCTCTTTTTTCCAAGAAAGTCCCGTGGTGGTCTCATGGTATAGTGATGGTATCAGATGGTAATACCATGGTACTTTGCTTATTTTTGAAAGTCAATTTCAAAAATAATACCTTAAAGACTTGACTACAAGTTTTGAAAATTTCAATGGCAGTTGTCTTGGGAAAAAGATACAGTTCAGTGAAGTCATGTTGACCTTTTGTAATAACATGCCCCAAATACATGGGGCATATTGTCACACTATGGGATATGTTGTCACAATGGTATTCTGCTCTTTATAAGAATGCCTTTTTTGAAACATGAAATACTGAAGTAAATAAAGCATCCTTTACAATATCTTTATTTAATTTCAATACACCCAATGCAAAATGATCAAATAATTGTTCTGATCAACAGAAATTGTAATTGATGCATTTTATAAAATTACAACATAAAAAGAACATGTGACAACCTGCCCCGATATAAATATGCCAAAATGTCTGAAAAATAGCATAGTCCTGAGAACACAGTTTAGCCTTTTGGTTAAAATCTATTTTCATTATATAGTTAACGTCTAGGTTACATATGTAACCTCCGTTCCCCGATGGAGGGAACGAGACGTTGTGTCAAAGAAGCGACACTAGGGGTCTCTCTTGAGTGCCGAATATGCCTCTGAACTATGAAAAAAGGCCAATGAGAAGTTGGCAGACAGTATTGCATACCCCGCCCCCCGACATACGGGTATTTAAGTGGGCAAATACGATGAGTTCATTCAGGATTTTTCTGAGGAGCCGGAAATGGTCCGGCCCCAACAGTGGCTCGGCTCAGCGATGTGGCAGGGAGGACACAACGTCTCGTTCCCTCCATCGGGGAACGGAGGTTACATATGTAACTTAGACGTTCCCCATCTGTCGCTCACTTCGACGTTGTGACATTTCGGTTGGAGGGACAGGCTGATCATCACACGGTGCGTGCCGCGGCGCCATGCTCGTCTCAGGACTCGAGTCTGAAGCCAGTGCTGAAGTGGTCTCATATGCATCAACCCCAGCGGCGCGACCGCTGCGGAGGATGCCATATCCCCACGGGGCTTTGGAAAAGTTTTAAAGGGACTATTGTGCCTATCTTGAAGGAAACCCCAAACGGCTGAGGTGCCTGAGCACCTGGTCTCTGTGCGCGCATAGTAACTCTCGCGAGGGGGCCAAGATGAGCCAGTCTTCGAGGTAGTTGAGTATGCGGATGCCGGCTTCTCAGAGCGGGGCAAGGGCTGCCTCTGCGACTTTCGTGAAGACGCGAGGGGACAGAGACAGGCCGAAGGGGAGGACTTTGTACTGATACGCCTGGCCGTCGAACACAAACCGTAGAAAGGGTTGATGTCGTGGCAGAATCGAGACATGGAAGTACGCGTCCTTCAGGTCTACCGCTGTGAACCAATCTAGATGCCGGATGCAAGTCAGGATATGTTTTTGCATGAGCATTTTGAACGGGAGTTTGAGAAGAGCCTGGTTGAAAACTTGCAAGTCAAAGATCGGTCGTAGAAACCCTTCTTCATTTCACATGTGAAATGTGACGAGTGGAGAGGGGTGCTCTCCACAATGACGTCAGCTCATCGTGCACTTCCGGGGGGGCTGTGAGCGGCGCCCGGACCCCAGGAACCAGTCATCGCGATGGCTGTGGGGAGGATGGAAAATGAAATAAGGTGGGAGGGTTCCAATCATCATGCCCCGCCGCAAGCCTCTAGCGGCGGCCCGGGAAAGCATGTCGGTCATCTGCGCATCGGACTCAGCCTGGGCGTGCTGGCCCGAAAGCAGCAGCCCAGGGGAGTCCTCCGCGTCAGATGCCGCGCTCTCCTATGCACAGCCGTGCAAGAAGGAGAATGCCGCTGTTATGCGCCGTCAATCCAACAGCATGCAGAGCGTCAGAGGAAAAGGCAGGAACTGGTGTGTGTCACTCGCAGAAGACTGCATGCACTATCATCGGCTCCGAAGAAAATTTCTGAATGAACTCATCGTATTTGCCTGCTTAAATACCCGTATGTCCGGGGGCGGGGTATGCAAATACTGTCTGCCAACCTTTTTTCATAGTTCAGAGGCATATTCGGCACTCAAGAGAGACCCCTAGTGTCGCTTCTTAGTCACAACGTCGAAGTGAGCAACAGACGGGGAATCTAATTTATGACAGTTTTGAATAAGGTGACTGAAACCACGCTAGAAAAACAATTGTGCTGTTGAGCTTTTTACTTAAAATGGGTTCTGCCATTATACATGCCTACATGTGCAAAAAAATAATAATAATGGGATTACCATTGTACCATGTCCAAAAAAACATGGCTACATAAACATGTTAATGCTCTATCTTTCTCCTCCACATGTGTGTGTATCTGCCAGAAATGTCATTGACAGAATGTTGCATGTATCACCTTTTACTGACTCAACCCACAAATGGAGCTGTAGGAAAGTGTATCGCTCTGGGCCAGTTCTGATTGAGGTGATGCCGTGCGAGTTTTGGTAATTGTCCAGCGCCCCTGCAGTGCACTCGCACCGGCCCCAAAGACAGAGCAGCCTACACAAGCTCCTCTCTGTCCAAATGACTTTTTTTCTCCAGAGAAAGGAACCACAGACACTCACACATTTAAGGTAATTAGTCACAGCTGCACACAGGTGCACAAGTCCACCTCCCTCCCCCAGCACTTGATCTATTCTGTTCTGTAAATTCTACTATATATCACAATACATCAGCTAATGTCCAGTTTAGAGGAGAGAACTACAAAAAATACAACAAAATATAGTTAAAGGAATAGTTTACGCAAATATAAATAATCTTTCAATTCTAGTCACCCTCATGTTGTTTCAGATCTATATCTTTTCTGATCTATTACTTATTTCATGAATCATAAAAGATAGTTTTTTGGAAGAATATCCTGATAATCCATTTAAGTATCATAAATGGGATCCATACGATTTCTACACTATATTACAAGTCTTCTAAAGCCAAATGATAGTATAAAGGTAAACCTCTTAAGAGACATACTAGTGACGAGGCTGGAGGCTATGGCTTTATAGCCTCCTTGCTAGCACGTCCGACTCCCATGTCAAGGATTGCTGGTTTGAATCCCGCTCAGGGCAGGTCAAGCAGGACTGTTAACAATATAAAATATGTGAGGAACACTGAAATGTAAATCGATATTATTTAATGAGCCATTAACTGATGTGACCGCAGGTCGTTCAGTTTTCCTTTACTGAAGGAAGGTCATAAATGTTTTAAGCATAAACCGATGCTAGGTAGATTACTTTTGCATTGTAATTTGGTTATAATTACAAATTACATGACTAAAATTGTAGTCTGTAACATAATCTCTTGGATTACATAAAAAATAGGGCTGCCGATTTAACACGTTAATTCAGTGCGATTCATTTGACAAAAAATAACACGTTAAAATAATTAACGCAATTAATCGGACCATAATAAGGAAGATTCCTGAGGAATGCAAGCTTGTAGTACCACCTGTTTACGCCAGAGGGCAGTAAGTGAAATTTCAGCTGTATGAGCAATGCACAGTTTATACAGTGAAGAAAACAACCCACAACACAGTTCTTGCGTTCAAAACACTTGAAGGAGGATCCCAAGGTGTGTTTAAAGATTGAGAATTAAACTATATTTAACATGAAACAGTGAACAAAACATTTTATGTTTATGACGCAATGCACCAGAGACGCTACACAAGCATGTCTGACGCAGGTGCAGATTGACGGGCTTTCAAACAAGCCCTCATAATAAGTCTCCCACTGATTGACAAATTCACTTGTGAAATGGATTGCTGTGAACTGTATGCCAATGATTGACTTATCTTCAATAATATGCTGGTAAACAATACATTGTATTGTAAAGCCGCTTTTTGTATTGTCCTATCAATGATTAACTCTTCTGCTACAAGAATGTAATGCATTTTAATTATCTGAATATTTTTATTATATATATATATATATATATATATATATATATATATATATAATCTTTATATATTGAATTATTGTTATATGAGGGCTTTCTCAGCAAATATTTGTATATGCGATTAATCGCGATTAATTAATCGGGACATCATGTAATTAATTTGTAAATGAGTAAAATGTAATCTAATCTGGTTGCTTTGAATTACTTTTGTATTACTTCTGATCAAATTCTTGTTAACATGCATTTGAGTAGGATAAAATTGTAAATTTTTGACATAATGTTGTTACCGGAAAATGCATTAAAAGAAACGTTCTTATTGGATCAAAATATGAGAACTGATATCATTTCAACAGATTGGACCAGTTATTTTTGAAAATCAATGTTAAAAATTTGTTTCAAATATTCAGATTTCGAATATTTGTCCGCATAACCCAACCAGATCACTCAGTTCCAGGGGGTCGTGGACTTCTGTCTGTTCCTAGATCCAAGATGAAGCATAGAGGTGATCGTACTTTTTGTGTTGCTGGCCCCAAACTGTGGAAGGGCTAACCGGATTACCTCAGGACCGCCTCCTCTCTATCTGTTTTTAAATCGTTGCTTAAAACTTTATTATATCATTACCTTTAAATTTATTATATCATTACCTTTAAAAATCATGGTTAAACTGTAAAATTGCCCTATCACATATGTTTTATTTCTGTTATACTGTCTTGCCTGTGATACCACTGTAAAGCACTTTGGTCAACCACGGTTGTTTTTAAATGTGCTAAATAAATAAATGAATTTTGATTAGATACTGTATGTCGCAAAAGCACATTAATTTAAATTTTTTAAGCCGAGTACAAAAGTCGCTGGTGAAACTAGAAGTGTCTTTACCGCACTAATGCAATCTGTTCTGCATTTATGTGTGGATTAATGCTCCATCTTCAGTGTAATTATGGCTGGTGGCTAGAATCAGGTCTGTGTGTGCAATTCCACCTCAATTAAAAAACACGCAAAGATTTAACAAACGTATATCAGCTGTAGGCTGATTTACAATGAAGAATAAGAGGAATTAGTGAATTAATATGTAATCATATAATCCATAAAAAGTATATGTAATCAGATTATGAGTATTTTCAAATGTAATTTAATCTAATCACATGTACTTGGTTTTTGTAATTTGATTATATAATCCAGATTGCATGTAATCAATTACAGAACAACACAGCACTGCGGATCGCACACATGTAGACCATTACTATAACGTCACACCTGGATATCCTTCAAAAATCCACATTTTGTATTCCATGGAAGCAAGAATTTCATATGGATTTGGAACAATATGAAGGTGAGGAAATAGTAACAGAATTTTTATTTTTGGGTGAACTATCCCTTGGGTAAACTATCCCTTTAAAGAAGTCTAAAGGTCTATGGAAATGAAACCTTTGTTATAAGACATCTTTGTACTATTAGCTTCCTATTAGTCCATTGTCAA
The DNA here is from genome assembly GCF_025860055.1 of Xyrauchen texanus. Lineage (NCBI taxonomy): Eukaryota > Metazoa > Chordata > Actinopteri > Cypriniformes > Catostomidae > Xyrauchen > Xyrauchen texanus. The sequence goes on along the minus strand of NC_068278.1, from coordinate 46,952,825 downwards.
TTGCTTGCCCTGAGGCCTGTTCATTTGAGGACTAGCCTTGGGCACCTGCCTGCAGTTTGATGCAATAATGACCTCAGAATTGCGCTCTCCACAGAAGAGTTTACTTTAGGTATACCAACACGGCTGCTGTCTCTATAAACTTTCCACTCTTGCATGTATTATGCACAGGTAATAAAAACGTATTCAACTGGCATGAAGCAATCATACTGGAATGCTAAGAATAAACATGTTGATTGGAAAGGAAGGATAATGAACATTTCAAGGTGGCTTGTGGTATTTCTATAGATAGACAGATAGAAATACTGTATTGATCCCTGAAGGAAAATTGTGCAACTGAACTACAACAAATGTTTGCAAACAGAATATAGACCACAATAGCTGTACATGGACAATATAAAACCGTTATACAATATCTGGTAATGCTGTTAGGTCTATTCACTGGTTTCTTTTCCAATGAACATTTTTATTGATTCACACATTTGAAAAGCAAAACATATATTTATAGAATCAACTATAACCCCCATTTTTCCCTTTCCCCATCCCATTCCCACCCTGACCTGCAACAAATATCCCTGTTGAGTTACAGACAAAAAAAGGAGTTACTTTCTCCCATAATCTCTTGAGAGAAGTTGAAGCTCCGTCCCTCTGACTCTGCATTAGCAGGGAGTAATAAACTGATGCCTTGTGACCTTTTCCAAAAGCAGTAATCACCTCTCCCAGAGTATCTGCCACTTTAGGGGGTGTATGCTACTCCCAAAAATAGTACTAAGCAGGAGGCACAGCTATAAATACCTAAAGAATTGAGACCTGGGTATCCCAAAATGTTGAAGCATATGTTCAAAGGATCTCAACACTCCACTCTCATATATGTCACCAATTGTATTAACCTAAATATCTTAATTAAACACTTTTGCGTGCAAATGCAAGATAACGGGGTACAACTTAACTTCTCTGGTTAGTTTTATAGAAATGCTTTGCAATGGCAAAACAGGAGCAAGAACTTCCTGTCCAATACAAAACCAGGGAAGGGGTCTCTCAGGTGGAAGCAACCAATGAGCCAAATGTCTGAGACTGAATGCATAATAATAAAACAAAATCTTGGATAGGCCAAGTCCACATTTGTCAATCAGCCTTATTGAAGTGTAATCTGAGATGTTTACCATTCCAAATGTATGACTACGCTATGCTATCAAATTGCTTGAAATAAGAGAGGGGGACATCTACAGGGAGAGATTGCAGCAGGTAGTTAAATTTTGGAATACAATTCATTTTAATAACATTAACCTTCCCAATCATAGATAAATGTAATGAAGCCCACCTGCTCAAATCACTCTCAAATATTTTTATTAAAGGGTCAAAATTAACTCTGACAAACTGACAAATTTGCTGGGAATAAAATTTCAAAATACGTATAGCCCTGTTTGGGCCACTGTAAGGCACCCAGCTGAAAATCTGTTAACGAGTAGTATGCTGTCAGAGCCAATTGGATTTAGACCAATTGATATAACCTGAGAACATAGAAAAGGAATGAATCTAGTAGGGTCAGAGACAAATAATAAAATATCATCTGTGTATAGCAAAAGCTTACATGCCACATCTCCCGCCACCACCCCTGGAAAACCATCTTCCTTTCTTATCGCAGCTGCTAATGGTTCCAGGGCAAGACACAACAATATGAAGCAACCCTGCCGGCTGTCTCTATCCAGAGTAAAATTATTTGAAATGATTCCATTCATTTGAACCTCTGCTACAGGGTGTCTATAGTAGTAATCCACCCAATAAAAGTATTCCCGAACATTCATTTCCAAAATCCTAAAAAGATAATCCCATTCTACCATATCAATTGGTTTTTCAGTGTCAAGCGAGATGGCAGTGACCGGAGTCTGATCATCCGCAACTGACCACATGACATTAATGAAATGCCTAATGTTATCAGATGAGTTACTGCCCTAAATAAACCCCACCTGATCTATATGTATAAGAGATGTCATAACTTTACTTAATTGGTTATCCATCATTTTTGATAATATTTTTACGTCTAGTTGGATCAAGAAAATTGTACGGTAGCTGTTGCCTGTAGGCAAGGCCTTAATTAACTCGCCAAGCTCATCCAAGTTTATCTCAGAATCAAGAGAATATTTTTTGTTCAGTCGTCAGTTTATGAAGTTCTAATGGTTCCACAAAGTTTCTGATATCCTCTTCAGTAGATGAAGACATGGATCTATAAAGATCAAGATAGATTCTTTAAAAGCATTGTTAAAATCAATGGCCAAGGTAAATATTTCAACAGCAGCAGATTTCACTGAGTGAATGGTAAAAATAAAAGACTCTCTCTGTTTTATATAACTAGCCAGAAGTTTTCCTGCCTTGTCCCCTGACTCGAAGTTTGACTGTCTTGCCCTGAATAGCCCAAACTCTACCTTCCGCGACAAAATAGTGTTATATCTGTATTTCAATTTGGTGCTTCAGCTCTGCCTCTGCACTTGAAAATTCCCTTCCCATTCCAAAAATTCTTGTGCTTTGGATGTTTTGGTGAATGCGACATACTGTATGATCCGGCCCCTAAGAACCACCTTAAGTGCCTCCCAAGCCACGCCCACAGAGGATACTGAGGACCAGTTGGTCTCAATATAGACATTGATTTCAGCCTTTTGCATTTGTTAGAATTCAGCATTTTGCAAAAGGGATACATTAAAGCACCAACTTTATGATTTCATTTTCTCCAGATGTGGCCTCTAAACACACCAGGGCATGATCTGAGGCTAAAATGTTTCCAATTGAGCAATCAACAACAGATGAAATTAGGCATTTGCTTCCCTATGATCAAGGACTGAGTCCATCAAAAGATTAAAGTCTCCTCCCAATATTATATTGAGGGGTGCCAGTGGCTTACAACATCCCTTCAAGATATATAAAAAAAGCCCTGATCATCCATTTTAGGTGCAAAAATATTAGCCAAAATAAGACATTGCCCCTGAAATTCAGCTAAAACAATAATGACTCATCCTACTGTATCTTTACTCTCTTTGAGATATTTGAATTGTAGATGTTTACTTATCAGTGTAATGACTTTCAACTTCCTGCGGAGAAAGGTGTGTTTCTTCAAGAAACACTATATAATATTTCTTACGCTAAAGAAGAGAAATAACCTTCTTTCTTTTTATGGGGTGCCCCAACACATTCACAATCCACATGGAGAGAGATAATCCACTGATATTAACATATGACATATAAGAAAATATAGATTGTGTATCAAAACAACATCATAAAGACCACATTCCAACAGTAGTGCAACCATTAGAACCCATTTTCTTCCATTTAAAAGGGGCCGGTAAACCAGCGTTCAGGAGCGACACATTGATGCTCAAGGGGGTTAACGATCGATCGCGCTAAAACCTCCATATTAAGCTGTTCCAGACTGTGAATGAGAAGACATTGTGGAATTATCTTTATTTTCTTGGATTTTTTGCCTTTGAATTTCTTCACAGAACAGCGCTGCTTCACATCGAGCTCACGGTTTCAAAAAACATAACAACCATGGTACAGGACTTTTTATTGACAATTCCTCCGCTCAGTGGCGAAAATTTCATCAAAATGTTGGGGGGGGGGACAATAAACATAACAATTCTCAAGAGCAATTTTTGAAGGGGACACCAAGGTTTTTTTGTTGTTGCCCGTTTGCATTTGTATTATTTTATTTCTTAAACAATTATTTTAAGAATATATCATTATATTATTTACAATACACATATTTTAATGATATTTTAGGGGGGGGACAACCCTCAGAGGATTCGGGGGATGCCCCCCGACACCCCCGAATTCCCCCCCGCGATTTCCGCCTATGCCTCCGCTCTCTTTCACAAATAATATTTATTTTTATTTAATTTTTTTTTGTTTTCTTTGTACATCATGTGTGTTTATTTCCTGGTACATCTTAATGTTTGTTTATTCTACTTCTTGTAAATACACTTTGGGTTTAAAATCGAGTTGATGTTATCCAAGCCTTTTTTTATATATATAAACATTCAAACACAAGTTTAAGAAGGGTAAGACCGTAAAGTTTTTTTTTTTTTTGTATCATCACCTATAATCTAAGCTGAGCGTTACATATTGGTGGCCCGTACGGGGACCCTTTAATATTGTGTTTGTTTGGGGTGGGGAGCTTTGCTCTTTTTTTTTTCTTTCCAATTTGCAAAATTGATGTGACAAATTTTGATTTACTGGAAGTCCCTGATGAGAATACTGATAACTCTGTGAAATCTGTAAATGTTCAAAATGATACTGAACAGACAGAGGTGGATTTTACCAAAGGTCCATTTGTAACCAGGTGTAATCCGCCTGAAGAAATAACTTCAATGATTAGTTCATTATACATGTCTGACACTGAACAATCTGATGATGATGATGATGATGATGATGATGATGAAAGTAGCATACTGAATATAGGCATGGTACAATTGATGCATGCTGACTTGACTCAATGTAAAGGTAATTTATTGGCCCTAAATCAAAAATTACATACTTTGGAACAAGATTTCAAACAGTCAATGGACAGTACATTGAATCGGGAAACAAGCTTTAGGCAAGCCGTGGACTCTAGCTTGGCAGGGTTGGAGGATTACTTTGTTAAGGCACTGGAAAAATTAGAAAAGGCTGTAACAGATTGTTTTCTGAGGAGAGATGCAAAATGGGAAAGTCAAATGAGGAAAATGAGGCTCACTAGCACTCCCACACTCTCCAGATTACAGGCCTACTCCCCAGATTCCTCCCATTTTTCCACTGTCCTTCAACCACTGACCCCAGCTCTAGTATCTAAATTCTCACTCATAAATCGCTCAATGATACTTAAGACGTTCAACATCCTGTGTATGCTCACCACCCTAACAAACAGAAAAAGAGAATCATGCACATTAACCCCATGCACAATATTTGTTTTAAATTCCCCAAAAATTACCAACATATGTTAATGATTAATGTTCAGACCCTTTTGAATAAGCCAATTTAGCCAATATAAAAGTCTTTTCCTACTTGAGGGACAATTATTTTCTCAATAAGAAATTGGGGGTAAAGATTTTTACATTCTTGAACCATTAAAAAATGTGAATATCAGTTAAATACCAATTAAGTTTTCCATCATATATGTTTGTATTTATCTCTGCCAGGGCCTTAACCACTATAGACATTGAAGGGGCTTTGCCCATGTCCCAATATTCAAATAATTGGTACTCTAGTCTAGATCAATATGGATTTTTCAATAGCCACGTCCTAATCTATTACATTTTGTCTTCCCTAGTCTTGGATATGTTTTTATCACTTTGGTCTATGCAATGCTAATAGGAAATTACTGGCATCCATTGGTCCCTTCAGAACAATCTGAAGTAATCAGTGCACTAGTGTGGGCAGGAATGCTCCTTACTGAGTCAGCATCACAGATATTATTGTCCCAGTTCTGACACTGCTGCTGAAAAAGTAATGTATGCACGTTTGCAAGTTTGTTCGGCCATTTCATTTATGAGGCCCAGTGTCTCAGAGGAAACTGAACAGTACTGCACAGAGTATTTTCTTATTGTTGCCCAGCACCAGTGCAATGTAAGCAGAGATTTTATGACTGGCCTGCTAATGCACATATAGCAGGCAGTAAAAAGTACAGCACATCCTTTTGAAATCAAGTGGATAGCAAAAGTCTCAAAGTCATTGGTAAAGTATAATGTATGGATGGTGATCATTACAATGCAAGAGCAAAGATATCCTTTTATACAGTGCCCTTTAGCAGTTATCTTCCTTTTCTTTTCGTATTCTATAAATTGATGTTGACAGGGTAAGGAAGCATGCATCTCCAAATGCTGTTAGCACTACACAGACCGACAACACATTAACCATTAATCAAACAATCACAGGCACACACTGCTGACCTTCAAAATTTCAAAATGCAAACACTATTTATTTATAAAGCAACACAACTTAGACAGTAAGGCATGAATAATATGAAGGCAAAGTGGCTGCATATATTACAGGATATGTACAATTTGTGGTTTCTTATTTACCGGTATTATAGTTCTCTTCTCTTGCATGCCTTGTTTTTAATATATATTCTCACTGAGCACTTTAATAGGAACACTATGGTCCTAATAAAGTGCCTGGCATGATCTCCTGCTGTTGTAGCCCATACTCCGCAAGGTCCTACGTGTTGTGCATTCTGAGATGCTATTCTGCTCACTACAATTGTTCAGAGTGGTTATCGGAGTTACCATAGCCTTTCTGTCAGCTCAAACCAGTCTGGCCATTATCCACTGACCTCTCTCAGCAACAAGGCTTTTCCATCCACAAAAAAGCCACTCATTTGATGTTTTTTGTTTTTGAGTAAACTCTAGAGACTGTTGCACGTGAAAAATCCTAGGACATCAGCAGTTACAGAAATACTTAAACTGGCACCAGCAATCATTCCATGGTTGAAATAACTGACATTTATTTTTCCCCAATTCTGATGGTTGATGTGAACATTAACTGAACCTACTGACCTGTATTTGCTTGATTATATGCATTGAACTGCTGGCACATGATTGCTGATTAGATAATCACATGAATAAGTAGGTGTACAGGTGTTCAGTAAGCTGCTCAGTGATAGGTAATATATATCTTAAATTTCTTAAACTACTTAAACTACTTCAAATCGTTCTTATAAAAAAATCCTCCATGTGCAGCAATGACAGCTTTCTAGATCCTTGGCATTCTTGCTGTCAGTTTGTCCAGATTCTCAGGTGACATTTCACCCCATGCTTCCTCCAGCACTTGCCATAGATGTGTCTGTCTTGTCGGGCCCTTCTCACGCACCTTACAGTCTAGCTGATCCCACAAAAGCTTAATGGGATTTAGATCCCATAATAATCTTTTCCAATTATCTGTTGTCTAATGTCTGTGTGTCTTTGCTCACTCTAACCGTTTTTTTTTTTTTTTCTGTTTCAAAGTGGCTTTTTTCTTTGCAATTCTTCCCATAAGGCATGCACCCCTGAGTCTTCTCTTTACTGATGTACATGAAACTGGTGTTTAGCAGGTAGAATTCAATGAAGCTGTCAGCTGAAGACATGTGAGGTGTCTATTTCTCACACTAGAGATTCTGATCTACTTATCCTCTTGTTTTACATCTGGCCTTCCACATCTCTTTCTGTCCTTGTAGAGCCAGTAGTCCTTTGACTTTGAAGACTGTAGTGTACACCTTTGTATGAATTCTTCAGTTTTTTGGGCAATTTCAAGCATTGTATAGCTTAAATTCCTCAAAACTATGATTGACTGATAAGTTTAGAAAGAAACCTGCTTCTTTTTTTGCCATTTTTGACCTAATATTGACCTTAAGATATGCCAGTTTATTGCATACTTTGGCAACTCAAAAACAAACATAAAGACAATAGTAAGCTTCATTTAATGAACCAGATAGCTTTAAACTGTGTTTGATAGAATGGCAAGTGATTTTCTAGTACCAAATAAAAAATGTTGCCTGATTTCTCAAGGATAAGGTGTTGGAGTGATGGCTGTTTGAAATGTGGCCTGTATAGATTGATCAAAAATGACGTTTTTCAAATAGTGATGGTGCTGTTTATTAAATCAGTAATGTCCTGACTCCTGACTATACTTCATGATCAGTTAAATGCCACTTTAGTGAATAAAAGTACCAATTTCTATCCATAAGAGCAAAATCTGTACATTATTCCAAATTTTTTATATATACATAAAATACAGTACATTTTGCATATATATGTATATAACACATCAAAAACTGCCATTTGCCATTAAGCGGCGGTGACATCACCATGACACTTGTGCCAGGCTATATGCACCTTGAGGCCACGTTAAGTGTCGAAAGCCTGCAGGAGGTCATGGGGCAGACCCAGATGCCACGGGTGGACTGACACGACTGTGCCCCCTACTGTGCTAACTTGCTTAGCTTTAGCCATCTGTATATGTACACACACACACACACACTGTACTGTATATTCAGTACACATAATGTGATGTTTTACCTTGTGATTTTTTGATTTTTTTGTTTTATATGTACAGTAATTTCAAATCAGATGATTGCAATATGCTCCAAAAAAAAGTTGAGACAGGGGCAATTTAAGACTAATAACAATTTGACGAGTTAAAATAACAAGGCAATGTGAAACAGGAACCTCCAAAAACAACATAGTCCTTCAAGAGCAAGGATCATTCAAGACTTGTCAATTTTCCAACAGATGCCTCAGCAAATAATCCAGCACTTTGAGAACAATGTTCCCAAAGACAAATTGGTAGGATTTTGGTCATTTCAGCATCTAGAGTGCACAATATAGTTAAAAGATTCAAGGAATCTGGTCAAATCTCAGGGCTTAAAGGGCAAGAAAACCATTTCTGCATGCGTGATCGCTAATCCCTCAGACGTCACTGTCTTAAAAAACAGCATTCATCTGTAATGGATATCATGAACATGAGCTTGGTATAACTTTAGTAAACCTTTGTTAGTCAACATCACTCACTGCTGCATCCACAGATGCAAGTTAAGACTTTACAATGCAAAGCAAAAGCCCTACATAAACACTGTTCAGAAGCGCTGCTGACTTCACTGGGTTCAGTCTCATCTTAGATAGAAAGTAGAACAATTGAACTGTGCTTTTAGTTCTGATGAGTCCACATTTAGATTTTTTGTTTTGTTTTTAAACACAAAGAGGCCAAAGAGGAAAAGGACCATCCAAGCTGTTATCAGCATCAGGTCCAAAAACCAGTGTCTGTATGGGCCAGGGGTATGTCAGTGCCCATGGCATGGGTAACTCGCACATCTGTTGAGAACACCATGAATGCAGACAGATGTGTACACATTTTAGAGCAACATATATTGCCATCCAGCACTGTCTTTTCCAGGGATATCCCTGCATTTTACAGCAGGACAACTTCAAACCACATACTGCCCGAAAGTCAAGTGCATAGCTGTGTAAGCAGAGAGTGTGGGTGCTAGATTGTCCTGCCTGCAGTCCTAACCTGTCTCCACTTTATAAAGTGTAGCGCATTATTAAGTGCATTAGATTGCAACGAAGTCCCCGTACAGTTGTGCACCCAAAGACTTACATAATGGATGAATGGGGGGAAATTCCACTTTCTAAACTTGACAAACTTGTTGTGGAGTGGAGGGGGGCGGGGCCGGGTCGGAATATCGCGCGCCCAGTCCCCAATCGGCCTGATGAGGCGCGCGAGGGATAAAGGTGGCCGGTGACAATTGTTCGAGAGAGAGAGAGAATTACGGGCATGTCCGTCATGTGTGTTTGTTTATGTGTTTTTGGTTTGAGTTTTCATTAAATATTATTTATATTGACAAGCTGGTTCTCGCCTCCTCCTTGCCCATTCTTTAACTGTTTTACATTGGTGCCGAAAGCCGGGAAGGAGGAGGGATGCCCGTCGCAGAGTCCTCGACACTGCCGTCCACCCTGGGGAGCGCCGCTGCCATCTGCCGGGTGACGGAGTAGCCTGACCGCCCGAATGCGGGAACGGCCGTCGTCCGCGGGGCAAGTGGGGACGGGATACCCCGACTGCCTGGAGCGAGGGAGCCGCTGCCGGGGGCGGAGGAGTGCCCTGCCGTCCCCAGAGACGCGGAGGGGTCGTGGGAAGACCGCCGTCCGTGAGGGGAGGAGGGAAGAAACTCTCCGAACGCCCGGAGCAGTAGAGCCGCTGCCAGGGGCGGAGGAGGGTCCCCATTTGCCACCAGAAAAGCGGAGGCGCGTTCTACCCGCTGGGGTTCGAAGGTTTCACTCCGGTTCGCCTGGGGTTGGAGCGGCTGTCGTCCGCCTGAGTGTGGAGGAGTGTTCGAGGACCACGCGACGGTACATCAGAGAACCGGTGAGTGAGCTTTTTCTCTCTCTCCTCTCTCTCCCTTTCGCACCGTGTTTGCCTTTTCCCTCGCCTATTTTGTTGTTGTTTTTCCCCTCCTGTCTCCTCCCAGGGTGAGGAAGGCGGGGATGACCACGCGGGAGGCGAGATACACCCCGCCCAAGGGATGGGGGGGTGTACGTCATGCCGGTGGCACACCGGCCTGAGATAACGCCGGGAGGAATGTGGAGCGGAGGGGGGCGGGGCCGGGTCGGAATATCGCGCGCCCGGTCCCCAATCGGCCTGATGAGGCGCGCGAGGGATAAAGGCGGCCGGTGACGATTGTTCGAGAGAGAGAGAGAATTACGGGCATGTCCGTCATGTGTGTTTGTTTATGTGTTTTTGGTTTGAGTTTTCATTAAATTATGATTTATATTGACAAGCCGGTTCTCGCCTCCTCCTTGCCCATTCTTTAACTGTGTTACACTTGTGTCTTCAGTACCCAAATGCTTAAAACTTGTTATTAGACAAAATGGTGATGTTTCACAGTGGTAAACACTCGACTGTTCCAACTTTTGTGATGCGTGTTTCATTCATCTGATTTGAAATTACTGTACATTAAAAACAAACAAACAATTAAATTCACAGGGTAAATGTGTATAATGTGTAGTTGTACAGCTTTCAATATATCAAAGGGTGATTTATAATTTACAAATCAAACTTTTTCAGAAAAAAAAATCACTTTAAAATGTTCTTTAAGATTTACTTCTCATTCTTACATTTTAAAACAAATATGTTATATTTTTTAACAATATCAATATATTTTTTTAATATATTTGTTATTTATTGTTGTTATTTTATTGTATGTTCAATCATTTGTCTGTTGCTACAGTAATGTACCAATGAATGTTGTTTTGGTGATGCATAGAAGCATCCAAGTTAGAACTTAATTGTATTTGCAGTGTACTCTGTACATATGACTCTAAAGCATTGAGTTTTTCCTTATGTTCTTAGCAGATGCTCTCTTGCCCAACCAACAACTAAGAAAGAGCAAAGAAAATGTTATATTTCTGTGGAGATTACATTATGTTATAATTACTTGATAGTTCTGCTCAAAGAGCATTCAATGAGAACACATGAAGTTTTTATCTCTGTCTGAATAGTGCACTTGTGGATGCAGTATGTACCTTTCTTTCAGGTTATGTGAGCACTGAAGAGGATCTGTTGTCTGGAGGTTGTTTCCTGACTTGCATTATTAATTTCATACATTCACAATCGACCTGCTGTTGAAACTCTTGCACTGTCTGGGACCCTGAATGACAGTTCTATCGGGAAGACACGCAGGCTTGAGTGAAGTTTAAGATGCCGTTAATTGATAAATGTAAAACAGAAAGTAATGTCTTTCTCTTTGGCGTGGCCCCGTCCGGCGGTCAGAGGGAGTTGTACCCGGATAGGAGTATCATGTCCTACCAGAGATAGGAGGCCTGCCCCCGTGCGGGACAGGGCTCAACTGGTGGTGGTGTGGTGGTGGAGGTTGCCGTGTTAGCACACTGAAACAGCAGTGTGATAGATTGTGAACAGACTTATAAAGCAATGGCTTACATGCGATTGGCTAGGAATTACCCAGCTAATGATGTGATGATGTACAGCTGCTAGTCTTCCCGCTAGAACTACGCTGCGCTTCCACTGATTTTCTGCATTTGTTTAAATGAAAGGGGGTCTGCTGTCAAATCTCAAATTACACAGTACTGTTGCTCAATTTAATGCATTTGAAATTCTAATAGTATATTGCTGAGAGTGCTTGAATTTATGAAAATTCTCCTCATCTGGATTTTAAGGTAATTTTATGTAAAACAAATTAAAATAATTCAGACCTTATTTTCTCAAAATAGTATCCCTTATTCAAAACTTTTAAGAATGGTCTGCAAAGTAGAGTGGCAATTGACCTAAAATGCATTTTAAATTTGCTCTCTGCCTTTATCTTTGTATTGATCAAATAAAAGATATTCTGTGTTTAAAATGAATTAATGTAAATGGAATAACAAAACCGACAGAATAGAGAGAGAACTGAACTGACAGCCACAAAATGCAATTCTTAGACTGATCTCAGGGCTGTCTTCTAATCTTCAGACGTCCATGCCAAGATAGACGTTGAAAAGATTCAGAGGAGGAACATTCTGAATCTCCAAACAATCACTTTATTTGAAAGTCTGAACCTGAGAAACGGCCACCCTGTGTGATTTGGTCTGACTCCCCTCTGATTCCTCTAAAACCAGCCTACAGAGCAGAAACAAAAAGAAACTTTTATGAAGAGGAAAGGAATCCAGGAACCATGGGAGATAAGCATCTTGCTTAGAGGGATGAAGCTACAAAGATTATGATGCCAGAGTGAGAGAGTGAATTCAACAGAGTGTTCTCTCTATAAAAAGAAAGACAGATAAAAACATAAAAAAAACATAAAAGAAGACTGCTGTGACCACAGCTGACGGTTGGTACATGGAGCGACACAGTGTGCAAAAAGAGAAAGTGTGAGACACATAGAGAAAGGGCCAAATCAGACATTCTCGCTAATAAGATTGGGGGTTTGAGGAACTCTTGGATGTCTCAAAGGAGGAAGAGGAGAACGGGAGGCAAACTCCCCCATTGGTGCGACATCACAGGGTGCAGCTTTTTTTCTTACTGCCCCCCTCCAGGTTTGGAAGTAGAGATGCAGAGACACAAATGTGATGAGTGGAAGGAGGTGGGGGTATGCGTTCTGAGATCTTAACCAGCAGGCGGTCTTCATTAAAACTCTCAACCCCTTTCCTTCACGCTGTATTACTGCTCATATGGGTGAGGCAGATAATAAAACGCCATAGTAATCCATAATCCGACAGAGACCTCGGTGAAGTAGAGGAAGGTGCAGTCAGACCTGTGCACTGCAATAATTTCAGGGAAAGAATTTAGATTTACATTCATAATTTGGTTCTTTGTGAACACTTAGCATCGCTTACTGTAACAAAGTTGTGCTCATATTATACTAGCAGTATAGATTGCAAAGGAGAGACATGCACATCATAAAGAGCTAATATATATATATATATATGAGAGAGAGAGAGAGAGAGAGAGAGAGAGAGAGAGAGAGAGAGAGTCCTGAGTAGTATCGGATTACATGTAATTATGTGATAAAATTACAAAAATCAAGTACTTGTAATTGTACTCATAATCGGACTACAGTAACGTTTTATAGATTACATGATTACATATTAACAAGTCATGGCATAAAATTGTTAATAATGTATTGATCATTTTCAAATCAATATCATCATATTCTTAACCTGAAGTGCAATAGTCACACAGATAAATATTTTGAGCTATGTTCCTTTTACGTTACAACAGTCAGATATGCACCTCAGCTAAGGAATAGGTGATGTACTGTTACTAAGTAGTAAGGGTACAAAGTAAGTGTGTCAGAATTTTACCCTAGGTAATGTTATTGCTGTTGATTTCAGGTTCACTGAATGAACTAGATATGTTTAAATATATATATATATATATATATATATATATATATATATATATATATATATATATATTTGTAAAGGTATTAAGGGAAAGGAGGAGGCGAGAACTGGCCTGCCCTCCGCCCTGTCACATACAGGGGGAGGGAAACAATAATGATTAGAATAGAAACTCCCTGTAATGTTGCAGTACCCACAACAAAAAAACACTTACTCTCCGGCACTCCTCCGCCCTCTAACGGACAACAACCACGCATCCCGGGCGGATCGGAGGCAGTGCTCCGGCCCCTGTCGGGGAGCCCCTCCCCACTCGCGGTTGGCGGTCCTCTCTTAACTCCGCCACGTTTAGCGGCTGGTAGGTGTCACCAGGCGGTCAGCTAGGAGCCCCTTCTCCCCTTGTGGTCGAAGGCCATTCCTCCGCTTCCAGGCAGGCGGGCTTCTCCGTAGCCCGGCAGATGGCTGTGGCTGCTCCGTTGGGGTGGATGGTAGCGGCGAGAAACCCACTATGGCCTTTCCCTCCTCCTTCCCGGGTTTTGGCACCAGTGTAAAGGATTAATGGATAGACGGAGGCAAAAACCGGCTTAACAATATAAATTATATTTAATTAAGAACTTAAACCAAAAGACACACACACATGACGGAAAACTGCCCATAAACGCTCTCTCTCTGTCGCACCACCGTCCGCAGTCGGCCTTTATCTCTCTCGGAGGCTTGATTATCCTGATAAGGGGCCCATCACAATATTATTTCTTACTAACTCTCCAGTGGTGTGCTCACACATTGAACTTTACTGCTTGAAAGGAGTTAATGGATGCCATCTCGAAGGGTCCTGCCCGCAGGGTACACAATAGTTCAACTGTAAAATGTGCAGCAATATGGAACAAAGACCATCGCTCTACTGTTCCTGCTGATGCAGTGAAGTCCACAGCATGAAACTTGACATAAAACTTGACACTTGACAATTGTTTCTTGTGTGACTCGGTGGAACTCTGCTGTTATAAAATATTCTGCTGTTTTAGAATATTCTCAGTGCTCAAATGATAATATCTTGCACCACAGCTTTGGAATAGGTGATTGACTAAGTGGTTCAGTGTTTTGATGAAAGCTTTGACCTAGGCAACGTTGTTGCTGTTGATTTTATGGTCATTAATTTACGATCAATTTTATAATCGTTTTATATTGATTTTATGGTCATTAATATTCGTAATGCTGCTATTGTTTTATGCACTTAAAATGAACCTGATGTCTCAGTGTTTTGAATTATAAACTTTGGCCATGCACTGTCATTGCTGTTAGATTTTATATTTATTTAATTCATATAATGTTTAATGCACTTTTTATAAATGTCATAAGGAGCTCTTTTGTGAGGCTCTTTTTGTTAGCAATAAAGAATGGAGTACATCTTCTTCCTCTTTGTACTTTTATGTTAAAATGATTATCCAACTCAAATGCATGTGACTCCAAATAAAATAGAAATAGGTTGAAAGTAATCCAAATTTAATCAGATTAGATTACCCCACAAATGTAATATATGATTACGTTACTGCTTGCATTTGTTGTCATGTTATTTGTAATCAGTACCTGATTACAATTCACAAGTAATCCATCCAGCACTGTATAAAAAAAAATATATATATATATATATATATATATATATATATATATATATATATATATATATATATATATATATATATATACTGTACAATATAAACAATATAGCATTAATTTTCTTTTCAAATTTCAAATTAATATATAAAAATATACATATAATTTTATAAATTAAATTTATGAATTATTAAAATATTAACATAAATAAATAATTTGTTATTTTTAATTTATTCATTACTTAAATATTAAGAGACATGCACATCATACAGAGAGACATGCACATCATACAGAAATAGTATATATATATATATATATATATATATACATACACATAACAATATAGCATTCACTTTCTTTTCAAATTTAAAAATTAATATATCAAGGGGGCCTGGGTAGCTCAGTGAGTAAAGACACTGACTAACATCCCTGGAGTTGTGAGTTCGAATCCAGGGCGTGCTGAGTGACTCCAGCCAGGTCTCCTAAGCAACCAAATTGGCCCAGTTGCAAGGGAGGGTAGAGTCACATGTGGGGCTTTTACACTGTACTGTACAACTCCACTCTGCTCTTTTTGGGGGGTTTCCACTGTGGCTAGTACCTGGTAAAATTTTTTAGTACCACCTCGGTCGAGTTTCCATGCGAGCCGAGCCGATACTAAATGTGATGTCAACATCCTGCAGATCACTGATTGGTCAGAGAGAATCGCCACTACCTACTTAAACATTAATATAAATAAAAAATAATAATAATAATAATATTTTTATTTAAACGGCTTATTATTGTTATTTACTCAGCTGTTAATATTATTAAAATAAAAGAAACTATATTTATTATTATAATTATACATTTACATTTGTTAATCAGGCTACATTTAATTTGATAACATTTTTGAAAGATTTTGAAGTAGTCTGAAAAGTCATATTTGATTAATTGTGTGGATTATAAAAGTACTTGTAATGATACAATATGGTGCTAAGTTTCACAATGTATTTATACATATAAATATATATACTGTATATATAAATAGAATAGCATCAAATCATTATACTATCCAAATATTTTCTTCTGTATTTCTAAGGCTTGAATGAGAACTGACAAAAGTCCAGCTCATTATTTATTTAAAGCACATGAAGCACAAAGAAACAGACAAAAATAATTCAAAACATACTTTTTGCAATGCACAGAATAATTATTTTCAGTGTAGGTAATGAACCATTATACAGTGAATGTGTGCAGTGTATTTGGAGATTAACATACACATTAGGGATACATTCTGCCCATCTATTTGTGCCCTGTATGTTTGTGTGCCAGCACAAACACAGTAAGTTATTCATGATTTTGGGGATATTCTGGGGCAAATATATTCCAAAGACCTCAAACAAAAAACAGGGAGCTGGAAAAGAAACAGGCTATTCTGAGCATGGCATATGAGAAGGGAAAATTTATTTTATGACATTTGGAGACAAATTGAAGACTGAGTTTGTGTATTTGGATGAGAAGTCGATGAAACACAAATCAAATGATGTGGAGGAGAGGCTGGGGGAAGAGGCAAAGCAGCAATACAGATAGGAGGGGGGCTCAAAAAGAGAGTCGGAGAGAGAGTGAGAGAGAGAGAGAGAGAGAGAGAGAGAGAGAGAGAGAGAGAGGAGGGAGGGAGGAATTTCCGTGAGCGGGCGACATGTTTATGTGTTCTCTCTCTGTCTGTTGTTCATTCACTCACTCACTCATACACACACTCCGTCCACACATACTTGACAGACACAACATGTAGACGCTTTCTCTTATCCATTCACCTTCTCTCTCTCTCTCTCTCTCTCTCTCTCTCTACACACACACACACACACACACACACACACACGCATCACAGTTTCTTGAACAACCTTAGATATTATCATCACACTTTCCCTGTCTCTGAGTCTAGAGACACTGCAGAGAAAAAAACTGTCTTAACTATAAAAACTGCTCAGAGAACAAGAGACAGATAGGGGGAGAGACAGCTACAACAAAACAGAAAGGGTTGCAGATGTGCTGAAGAGCTCAGAATGATGGACTAGTGTAGAATGAAATTCACCCAAGCCATCGGGAAGAAGTGTTATCAGACGCACTTCTGGAGATAATCTAACTCAAGAAGACAAAAGCTCAGGTAAGCTCTTGCCATGTCTTTTCCTTGTCTCCTTATTCTATTCTCTTTATTTCTTGTCTCAGTTCTCATATTTCAAAGGGAGGTGTTACTTGGTCTGAATAACTCTTTGCAGTTCCGCAGGTAAAGATGTGAAGGGCAAAGCATGACTTTAAACCAGAACTTTGAACTCTGCTTAGGCTAGAATTTGAGAAGTCTCAGGATGTGTCTGGTTGCCTACAGAATGTCAGTGCTAAAATAGGGTTTAAGAGTATTAATCTGACTCCTTAGTGCAAATCGTAGGAGTGCTCAAAAGATCCAGTCTCTTATTTGAGACTCATGGAATTATTCTTAAACATGGTAACTTCATGCTGTTCTGGGACCAGTGTGGAATCTCTATTAAGTACCACTGAGTTCCAAACAAAACAAATATTTTTCCTTTTCCTTCATAGTGTTTTGTCCAAAAATATTATTATTATTATTATTATTATTTTAATTGTTATTTTTTACATTTTCAAAGCCTAGGCTACTTGCACATTTCTCTCTTTTTTTTTAAATATATATATATATTATTTTTTTTATGATTGTATTTGATCTTTCCTTAACCATTTATGTGTCTTTGTTACATATGTGTTAATTTTGCCTCAGAATAATGTGGCAAGTAACTGCTTAATATTATACTTGTGAAATTACTTAATCAGATGTTTATGGCTGCAAATTGCCTGGAAAAATTAAAACGAATGTTTTATGTACACCTACATTTATTGTATTTTTTATTTATTGCTAAATCACCTTTCCATTGATGCTATTAAATGCCAGACTATTCAATTGCTCAAATTATTTTATAAAACAATCAACAGTTGAATTTACATTTCAGTTTTAGATTGTTGAGAAAACAAGTTTTGTCTCAGATTCCATTTTCATGCTTTCTGCTGTGCAAATGCATATTTACATTTACATTTATGCATTTGGCAGACGCTTTTATCCAAAGCGACTTACAGTGCACTTATTACAGGGACAGTCCCCCCAGAGCAACCTGGAGTTAAGTGCCTTGCTCAAGGGCCCAACAGTGGCATCTTGGTGGTGCTGGGGCTTGAACCCCTGACCTTCTGGTCAGTAACCCTGAGCCTCAACCACTGAGCCACCACTGCCCCATATGTGTTCAAGTACAGTTTGCGTGTGTGCGTGTGTGTGCGTGTGTGTGCGTGTGTGTGTGTAAGGTTGCTGGAAGGTTGTGGGGCCATTGGAGTCAAAGTGAGCTTGTAAGCAGGGCAAATACTTTATGTTGTGTACTTCACACTTGATGCATCATTTACTGTTTCAAATCATAATTCTAAGTAAATGCAGCATATGACTTCACACTAATTACAGCTCACAATTTCAGAAAGGAGATATAGGCGTCATTAAAGGGGAAAAACCAAGAGGCAATCCAAGTGCACTGCAAAACCTTATCTGTACTTGTATGTCAGTTTGGTCAATGCCTGTGGCATGTGGTTTCCCTTAAATTGAAAAATGGAAGGGATTTGTCCAACGTGGAATGCTATAGGTGAATCTGATAGAGACCAGCATTAAGCTGAACTCATGCTGCATTCACACTGTGTGTATTTCAAAGACATTGGCTCTTTATGCCAGAAAAACAGTCCATGTAAAGAAATTGAATCAGTTTAAGGTGCTTTGCATCAAAGACAGGATATTTAAACGTTTGAGTGAAGAGTGCGTTAGAAGAGAGATTTATTTATAGATCCAAAAACACATTCTTCCCTGCTGACCATAATTCTGGTCACTGTGGTTTTGCCAAGTAAGATGTATTCCTGGATTAACGTATTTTGCTGGTCCTGGAACAACATTTTATAACATCATTCCTAACACCATCCCTACCCACAGCTTCAAGATTGCTTTCACCCATTTTCACACTATACTATTATTCATTTCTCATAGCTGCTTGTCTCCAAATAAAATACATTTAGTGGTTCAAATTCTGAACATCACTTGCAACACATCCACAGCAGATAAATGCAAATGCTGTTCTGTGTATGTCAAATTTTGGTAGTAAATCTGAAGGGACACAGACTTCAACAACAATAATTCTGGTGGCTGATCTCACAGAATTACTTTACTTTTTACGTGGCTCGTTGTACCTCTCGCAGAAGTTTGCTGATGAAATACACACTAGAGGGCACTAAAACAACAATTACTTTTTATTCACTTTCACCAAAGTGTAAAATGCAATCTTATGACATCTAAATACTTTTACTATAGCGCATGACATGAGAGGTGTTGACGAGGTTGCTTCACCAAATACATTTTTCATGTCACAGTTGTTTTTTACTGTATGGCACAATCAGTTAGGTTTAGGTTTTAGGTTTAGTGTAGGTATGTTTTTTTATTTAAACGGCCTAATCTCATGAAATTTATGTGACAATGGCAAACTTTTTGCAAATCTAAATTATGTGTTTCATCACATGTTTGGCTGCAGTTTCCTAGTGAAATTTCCAGTTGGGGCACCAAAACCGAGTGAATGCCGTCCACCTGTTTTCCCCACACTCCCTTCCCATTTTTGGTTGTGTTGTTGGTATCCTGTCCTGTTATTCAGTCGATTTGTTCTCAGTTCTTTTTAACTCGTTGTTTTGATTTTTCTTTCATGTTTTGTATCATGTTTGATTTAGTTTTCCTTGTCAGTTTGTTTTTAAGTTTTTGTCTTATCTTCTATTTCTCACTTGTGAGAGTTTAGTTTTTTCGTTTCAATAAAACACCTTTCATTGACATCCTGCATCTTGGGTCCTTCCTCAAATATATCATGAAAATTTGCTTTTGTGTCTTTTCAATAATCTACTGATTATTTATTTTTCTGCTACTGAGCCGCTGAGTTAACCGTGAGCCACACCGGAAAAATAGGACACTTCTGTTAACTTGGGCACCAAAATTAAAACACATTGCTCATGCCTCGCTCATGAAGGATATATGAATCAGGCATAACCTTATACTCTTTCCCTATTCAGACAATCCAAATGGTTGGTTGGAATTTTGTTTCAGGACAAACAAGGATGTTGATTAAGGAACACGTCCTACTTGGCAAAATCGTGGTCACCCATCATTTTACCAAGAAAGACATGTCCCTCAACATTTCCTGTTGATCCTGAAACAACATTCCACTCAAACAGACATTCTTGAAAAACTATCTCTAGCCATAATCATAACCTACTCCTAAATCACATGGATAATAGGTTGACAAGAACGTTGTTTAAGTGCCTAACACCAGCCCTTAGTCGAACCCTTTCCCTATCCTTAAAATCTGATTGGTTGGCTGTTGTTCCAGGACCAACAAGGATGTTGATCCATGAACATGTCCTACTTGTCAAAATCACAGTAAGCTGCTTTCCTTCACATACACATATTTGAGATGTTCAGAGCGGATTGAAAATGAGAGGAATGTAAACAAAGGATAGTAAGAAAAGGTGATAGAGGGATAAGAAAAGAAAAAGATGGGTAAGGAAACAGTCAGCTATCCTTTTGATGGTGAATGTGAGGTTAAGCAAATCTTCATCTCCTCTGTGCTAGCAGTGCTACACAGAGGCATAAACATATTGGAGCATTAGTGATAGAGGAAGACATGAATAATAGATATAATTTTTTATGAGTACAGAGCTGCTCTTCTAAGTGCAATGAGCCATATATACTGGAGAGAAATAGACATAAAAAAGTAGTGTATATAACTGTCTGCATAATTTTCAGATAAGAACAAGATCAAACAGTTTCACTCCAAAGCATTACTGTATTCAGTAGGATTGCCTGAAGTCGCTCACTGTCAAAGGTGTGTGGGCTGTTTTTATTCTTGCAGCACTAGTATATTTGAAGCGCAGAAAATTAATTTACATTATTGTACAAAACATATACAGTATCACAGATTAATATATAGTTAAATACTCTTCAATACAAAAAAAAAGCTCAATATTGGGGGATTATTAAACATATTATTATAATAATGATTATTAAAATATGTGTACATTACACAACGACAGAAAAAATTTAACTGAATGTCTATCAGAAAAACAAAAACAAACGATCATCAACGACCAAAAGGAACTTTGCCAGGATAGACACCACATTTAAGGCTGTGAGGGATCAACATGATCACTCAGGAAATCTACATGTTGATACCAAATGTTCTGGAACCCCGCAATCAACCCCATTCTGACAAGTTTCTGACAAGCAGCTTCTCCTATCAGACATTTCTGCATCAATTCAAATAAGGTTACCTTTACCTGTGGAGCTACTGACAGCATGTTGAGCAAGCCTCAGAAACACAGCTTCTTGTCCCACGTGAACCAGGAATGAATTGTGTTCACATATTCCATGATGAACACGATTCAGTGGTTGCATTTCCCCTCTAAAATATTTTTTTTCTCCACTGATGGTTAGGTTTAGGGTTGGGGTTAGGTCAATGGTTAAAAAAAAAATAATAATTCTCTCGACTGTATTACATCATTTACACCTAAAAATACAACTCGCTTTTGGTTCCACTCTGTGAACATTTCACCTGGGAAAATCATGTGTATGAGGCTGAGTTCGGAATGGCATCCTTACAATACTACTCATTAGGGATGGGCATTCATCAATAATTTGGTATTCGAATATTTAAGCTCATAAAAAATTAATATTCGAATATTCTATTATTTAAATGAAGGTAATTAATGAGAATGAGACATTGAAAAAAATATTTTTAGTCATAACGGTTGCATCACCGTAAAAAAAAAAACAGCTTCTAATTACATCAAAAACAACAAATCCGCTAATAAAGTAGGCTGACGCAGTTAACGTACAGGATGAATATAAACACTTGCCTTATAATAGTTATGTTAATATTGTATGCTCATTACCTCAGCTAGCAAACTCTTTCTCGGATGCCATGTTTACTGTTTACAGAAGCGTCACAGGGATTATGTTGCTATGGGGACGCTGCTTTCTGTCGAGCTGCACATATACGAGAGTAAAATGAAAATTCTTCTCCTCTTCACTTTCATTAAATTTCTCCTCACTGTCGCCACCTAGTGATATGGTGGTATGATTGACTTCAAAAGAACTTTGCATATATTTAATACATTTTACAAACTTAAAAAAAAAAAAATTGTTAGTAACATTTTTCAGTGATTCCATCACAAGACAAATTAACATAAAATACGACCTCCCCCACACACACACACACACCAAACCCAAACACACACTACACAGGTAACTTACAAAGATAACATAAAACAAAATGTTAAACCTAAAAAATATACTTTCAAAAAGAAGAATGCACATACACATCAAACTATAAATAAAAAATCTCTCTCCACTGCCCCTCCCCGAGAACCCTCCAAAAAAAACAAATATTCATCCACTTCCTATTAAATAAATCCCATTTTCCCAAACTTCTAAAAATCTGACATACAAGTATCCCTGCCATCTCCCCACCCTAATCACAAAACGAGGGTGTCCCAGCTGTCTTCCACCCCCTAAGAATAATTTGTCTGCCAACCATAACTCTGGTTAGGACCCAACTTTTTAAGTGACTATCCCCAAAATTAATTACCGCCCCATCACCTAAGACGTAGATTCTGGGGCAAAATGAAAATTGTGTGTCCAATATGTCACACAGAAATCTCTGAATCCTCAGCCAAAATTCTTGTATCTTAACACATTCCCAAAAAACATGGGTTGTGTCACCATCTTCTGAATTGCATCGCCAGCTGGTGGGTGTGCCTTAAGACCAAGTCTATTCAATCTAGAGCAGAGGTTTTCAATTGGTGAGGCACATCTCCCCTGGAGGGGCACCAGAGAGCCCCAGGGGAGGCGCAGCGTGGGGAAAAAAACATAACGGTTCACGTCTGTACACATCTGTCCTGCTAGCTTGCATGTTAAATTGTGTGTTATATGCGTGTTGCAAAATGGATCGCTTTGTAGTGTCTACAATACAAAAGTCTACAGGAGAGGAGGCAGATTATGGCTGCCTTCAAGTTCTCTGGGGGAATAAATCCCACCTGATCTATATGTATAAGTGATGTCATAATTAATTGGTTAGCCAATATTTCTGACAAAATTTTAACATCTAGCTGGATGTAATTGAATGGTTACTCTTACACTAGCTAGGACTAGTCAGACTGATCGGGGCTTGGGTCATGGTTGGCAGAAGCTTTCCATTCTTTAATGATTCCCTATAAACTTCTAACAAAAGTGGAGCAAGTTCTGTAGCATAAGATCTAAAAAAAATCAGTGTTCTTGCCTGTAGGCAAGGCTTGATTACCTAACCAAGCTCCTCCAAGGTTATCTCAGAAGTCGTCAGTTTAGGACGTTCTAATGGTTCCACAAAGTACCCTTCATTGTTGGACGAAGATTTGGAACTATAAAGATCAAAATATAATTATTTAAACGCATTATTAATATCAATGTGTGAGGTCAATATTTTACCATCAGCAGATTTCACTGAGGGAATGGTAGAAAAAGACTCTATCCCTGCTTTGTCCCCCGACACAAAGTATGACTGTCTTGCCCTCAATAGCCAAAACTCGATAAAATAGTATTATATCTGTATTTCAGTTGGGTCAAATCTCTGAGGCCATCAGACAGCATCAGCTCTGCCTCTGCATTTTTAATATTCCATTCCAACTCAACGAGTTCTCTTGCTTTGGATATTTTGATGAATGAGGCATACTGTATGATCCAACCCCTAAGAACCGCCTTAAGTGCCTCCCAAGCCACACCCACAGAGGATACTGAGTACCAGTTGGTCTCCATATAAACATTAATTTCAGCCTTTAACATTTGTTGGAAATCAGGATTTTGCAAAAGGGATCAACTAAAGCACCAACTATATGATTACTTTTTCTGCATATGTGGCAACACCTCTAAACTCAGCAGGGCGTGATCTGAGACTAAGATGTTTCCAATTGAGCAATCAACAAAAGATGAAATGAGTGACTTAGAAATCAAGAAAAAATCTATTCTAGAATAAATCTTATGGACTAATGAAAAAAATATAGTCCCTCCCAGATGGGTTTAAAACTCTCCAAATATCTGTAAGACCAAGATTTTTACACATCCTGTGAAGCATCAATGTTGCTGTAGGGGGCTTACCCACTTTTGTTTCACTATGATCAAGGACTGAGTCCATCAAAAGATTGAAGTCGCCTCCCAATATTATATCATGAGGGGTTTCAGCGGCTTGCAACATCCCTTCAAAAAAATTATAAAAAGCCTGTATCATCAGCGTTAGGAGCGTAAATATTAGCCAAAATCAACCTTTACCCCTGAATTTCTACTTAATCAATAATGTCTCTTTCTAATTTATCTTTAATCTGTTTGAGACATTTGAATTGTAGATGTTTACTTATCAATGTAATGACTCCCCTGCTCTTACTTGAGCGAGCAATAAAGAAAACATTTCCACCCCATATCTTCCCAAACTTTTCAGCTACCTGCGGGGCAAGATGCGTTTCTTGGAGAAACACTATATCAAATATCTTACATTTAAAAAAATAATTAACCTTCCTTCTTTTTATGGGGTGCCCCAGCCCGTTCACATTCCACGTGGAGAGAGACCGTCATATTAACATTTGACATTTTGACATATCAGAAAAAATAGATTGTGTGTCAAACATAAAGACCACATTCCAACATTATTGCAACAGTCAAACCCTGAACTTCCCCCAGAACCAAACAAACAGAAAAAAGAGAAACATGCACAAACCCCATGCATGACAGTGCCAACCGCTGTAATCCCTGTATACTCAAAAAGTCCATGAACGTCTACAAGTGTCCCCACGACAACTTTGTCGTCAGATTGCTCAATTCCGGTGTTTCTATACAAATTCTTACAAAAAAGACTTACATAACAGAAAATAATCTATAAAACAAACTCCAGACAACAGGCAGAATAAACACAAAGAACGTGTAGATTGATTCACAAAACTGTATCGAATGTGTGTTCCTCCACAAAACAAACTTCAGTCGCTAGCGGAACCAGCACAAAAATAAAAAAAAAAATCAGTTCCATTTCCTTGAACAGTCAAACATTTGTTCAGTGAGCCAGCTGTTCATTAATGCAGCAGATGAGCTAATCCTTCCAATGTCCCACAAAACAAATTCCAACCAACAAGAGGCACATGCACAAAGAAGGGGCAGACTCATCCACAACTGCCCTGAAGTAGTGTTACTCCACAAAACAATCTCCATCCCCTAGGCAGAACCAGCACAAAAAGAAACAAACAGGCGCCCAGTTTCCTCGGACGGTCAAGTGTATGTTCAGCGAGACAAGCTCATTTGGGGCAACAAGAGAAACACACCATGACTTCCTCAGTCCATCAATTTTATGAAAAACACCTCTTGTTGTGGGCTTGTAAATGTTTTGCGGCAATCCTTAGTATCTATTATCAGTTTGGACAGAAACATCAGAGCAAAATCTATCTTCCGTTGATGTAAGAGTTTCTAGTATTACTTGAATCTACGTTTCTCTCTTGTCAAATTCACAAATTCTGGGAACAACAAAATGCTGTGATTCCTTCAAGAAAGCTTTCATTTGCTCCTCGCCTTACACAACCCAAGATCTTTATCGGATGATCTCAGAAATTTGGCCAGAATTGATCGGGGCCAAACTGACTCCCTGGTCTGCGGGCCTGTCTGAGGTATCAGCTTGAGCATGTAAGAGTCTTTTAATATCTCCAGAGCCTGAAGTTCCCCGTCTGTCACTCACTTCGATGTTGATCCAGATTTTTTCCTCGGAGCCGAGCGGTTGTGTGATGAGCGAGCTGCAGTCACTTACTCTTCCACTCATCCGTATGCCATTGGATCTACGCCGCATATCAGAGGCTTTCTCCTCTGCACGGCAGTGCAGCTTTGCCCCTGGGCACTTTGACAGCGCATCTAATAGAGAATATTTCTTAAAAGAGTTTATTTTCTCTAAAAGAGCAATACACAGTTGAATGTCCTTTTCAGGATACATCTTTATAAAGATGCCCTTTCGTCCCTGTGTATTTCCTGGATGCGGTCGTTTTCTCTCTGCTCCTGTCAGTCACAAACGCAGCCTCGTGTGTCTGGGCAGCGATCACACAAGGCAGCATTTGAGGATGGTTCATGTTCTCACTGCGAGAACCTCACCATGGCAAAGTTGCGGCCCACAGGTACTTGGCGGTCCCCCAGGTGTTGCAGGTCCTGCGCTCAGCGACCAACCTCGCCCTCAGGGCCACGAAGGTCACAGCCCGGACACTCGGGCAGGCGATGGCCACCCTCGTGGCCCAGGAACGTTATCTTTGGCTGAACCTGATCGAGATGTGGGACGTGGAGAAAGCAAGCTTCCTCAATGCCCCAGTCTCCCAGTTCGGTCTATTCGGCATTCGACACCGTGGAGGACTTCACCCAGCAGTTCTCAGTGGTGATTAAAAGACGAAGGCCATTTCCCACATCATGCCCCGCCGCTGCACCAGCACGGGCCATGCTCCGTATGCTCGCCAAGGGTGTCCTCCTATGGCTTCCAGACAACAGGCAGCTCCGCCCCAACCTGGGCCCAGCTCTCAGCCCCAGCATCGAGTGCCCCGCAGGAAACGCATGCCCTCCGTCTCCCGGACGTTCTCCAGGACCCGGAAGGCTCCCAAGCGTTCCTGAGACGGACAACCCAGGGATCGATATGTTTGCCTGAATGGACAGATGCATGATTCCCTCCCTTTATACCATATGTCCAAGGGAGGGACATGCAAATTCTGTCTGCCAATTTCTCATTGGCCTATTTCTCAAGTTCAGAGATGCGCGAGGCTCTCAAGAGAGACCCCTACTGTCGCTTCTTCAACACAACGTCTTGTTCCCTCCATCAGGGAAACATTAGGTTACAACAGTAACCTAGACGATTTTTAATTCTTTGCCATGTTGACTTCAAGGAACAGATATGTAGAAAGGTGAATCGAATCTCACCGGATTATGACATAAAAATAATAAAAAAATAGCAAAGTGTGCAGAGCTCACTGTTTACACATCCGCTCCTTGCCTAATATCAAGTGACTCTCCAAATTTTTTATTTTTTAAATCTTTGTGGTTATGGTTAAGTTTAGAGTTATGGATAGGTGTAGGTGTATAGTTGCTGTGGGACTCCAAATAAAACAACAAACAGTGAATTAATGTGTCATCCAACTATTCCAAGACTTCAGGATTTTGCTGTTTATTTGTAGGAGGCATAACTTGTAGTGGGAGTGCCATGTAGTGAAGGTGTCTTGTAGTGCAGACAGACTCCTCTCGGGAAAATGGAGCTCACACATGCCCATACGTTCAACAACACTTCCAGCTTTGGCCACAGGATGCAGTGCTTCGAATTTTGGTAAGCATAGTCTGATTTCAGCAGAAGAACTTTCAATCTACTGTTGCTGAATCGTCTTAAGGTCCTTGGTCACATATCATTTTCTGTTTTTTGTCCTATGGAAATGTTTTAGAAATAATTATTTTCAATGTTTTGCTGGCTGAATTATTGACACCATGGTACATAATGGTACAACCTTTTGAATGGACTGTACTTTTATTCCTCACAGCCTTATTTTTATTCATGTCAAAATAATATGGTGTCAACCCTGATTAAAGTCAATAAGGTAACACTGAAAACATAATAATATTTTAAAAGAAAATGACCAAATTATTGTTATTTTTAACCAAATGATTAATGTTAAAATGAATAGGCCTACTGTATATGTACTGTATAGTACAAGTTTATGTAGGCTTAATGCTACATAAAGTTAGGGGCATCTGTGGCTCAGGTGGTGGAGCAGGTTGGCCACTAATCGCAGGGTTGGCGGTTCGATTCCTGACCCACATGCCGAAGTGTCCTTGGGCAAGCCACTGAACCCCAAGTTGCTCCCAATGTCAGGCTAGTGCCTTGCATAGTAGCTCTGCCGTCATTGGTATGTGATTGTGTGTCTGAATGGATGAATGAGTCACAGTGTAAAGCGATTTGAAAACCGCTAACGTTAAAAAAGAGCTATATAAATGCAGACCATTTACCATTTAATGCTAAATTATACATTGTGCAGTAAAATGTACCATTTGTCAACCTTGACAGTTCATATTGCTTTACAACAGTTATACTCAAGTGCCTGGATGTGTACAGGTCTAGGTTTATATGTTTGCTTAAACTCCAGCTTTGACTCACAAATTAACTCTGCTGTAATTGCGATAACTTCTCTTATACAAATGTCTTCCTTGCAGTTAAAAGATCATAGATACTTTACACAATGGGCTGACACATAGCTGTTAAATTAACTAGTTCATGGATAACTAAATTATATGGAGTGTCATTTACTTGTCAGTGACTCACCTACCCAGACATTAGGCTATCGTAACTCACACAGAAACTACAATCCCATTGAGAGAGAGAGAGTAGTACAGCATAACAAGCACACACACACCCACACATCGAGACTATAGGGTTGAGAGTGCCAAGTCCAAACTGGACAGCTTGGAAACCCCATTGATTGACAGATGGTCAAATCTGGTGCAGGGTTCCCTGTTCAAAATAGTATGACGGACAAATATTGTACCAAAGAACTTAAAAGAACAGTTCACCCAAAGAAAATTCTGCCATTGCTTACTCACCCTCATATTGTTCTAAACCCGTATGACTCTCTTTCTTCCATAAAACACAAAAGATGAATTTTTGCAATGAGAGGGGACTTGAGTGAATAAACTGATTTGACTCTGGGAACCTGTTATAGGTGTGCCCATCTCTGTTTGTCAGTTGTCTCATTCTGTGGTGGTAGAGGGTGGGGGGTGTTAAGCAGTCATCACTTCACTTTGCAATTGTGCCCTCCTGCTATGTGTTTAATGTGCCAGCTTCTCTCATCTGACGGTAAAGTGAGCAGCCCAGGGCCATACGGATGAGAGGAAGGGTTACACTGTGGCACAGAGGTCATTATGTATGTCACAGAGACTGTACTCCAGACAATATTACTCTGTTCTTTGACAAATCCTCATGATGTCATTAAAACAATAAAGTAAATCCTTTTATTATTAGACTGACACATCTTTGGATAAGCAGGCAGGGATATGTGTATGTGTGTATTTGTTCACATGTGACAGTATGCAATTGTGTACAGGGAGGACTTTGTGGTTGTTTCTTGGGTCATTAGTGCTGACAGTTTTAGCCCAACAAGATGACAGTGTGACCGCCCTTTATGCCACTGCTCTCCCCTGCAGTCCAAACACAAGGAAAAGCACAATAAAGGATGAAGCCACACAACAAAGCTCTGCGCAACACCACACA
Organism: Xyrauchen texanus; assembly: GCF_025860055.1. NCBI lineage: Eukaryota > Metazoa > Chordata > Actinopteri > Cypriniformes > Catostomidae > Xyrauchen > Xyrauchen texanus. The sequence goes on along the minus strand of NC_068278.1, from coordinate 46,923,499 downwards.
GCAGATTATAACAAAAAACTACACAACAAAGCACTGCACAAAACCATGCCTCCTCTGACCCAACTATAATATGCTACCAGGAATATGTAAAGATGCAAATTGTATGTCATCTAAACAGGTTCAGGACGGATTGCTTTCATACCAATAATGCTCAACAGTGGCTGCCCACTTTTTAACAGTCTTGGTTTCTGAAGTGTTTTCCCAATAATTCTTTTCATAAGGATTTATTGAATTTCTTCATAAAAGCATTCTAAGCATTGACCAAACAAATCAGCTCTGAGGTCAATAACAAGTTTACAAGCTTTGATTTGAAGCAAATATGTATTTTAAAATGGGACACAAAGTCAAAGGTACAAGACTGTGTACTTAACGTCTTTCATGAGGGAATAAACTACAATCCCATGAAGCACTGCAAATGAAATGTAAATATATAAAACTATTAATTTTAAGTTTTTTTTAAGAATAGAAACAATATGTTTTACTTTGATTGCAAAATATTCAGATCTATACAAATATAAATGTAGTTTGAGAGTGTAAGCGTGCCAACTTGTTTGAGTTATTCACAGTGTTATGGGAGTGGGAGGTCACTGGAGAGCTCCTTTGCTGTGTAGTTTAATGCTACAGAATACCATGAATGTGGATAGCATAGCTCTGATATTTTTTTTAATTTTCTCCCCAATTTGGAATGCCCTATTCCCAATGCACTCTAAACCGAATCCCAGTTGCCTCCGTGTCTGAGACCATCAACCCGCGCATCTTATCACGTGGCTTGTTGAGCACGTTGCCATGGAGACAAAGCGTGTGTGGAGGCTTCACGCCATCCACCACGGCATCCGTGCTCATCTCAACACCACCGAGAACAAACCACATAATAGCGACCACTTGGAGGTTACCCCATGTGAATCTATCCTCCCTAGCAACCGGGCCAATTTGGTTGCTTAGGAGATCTGGCTGGAGTCACTCAGCATGCCCTGGGATTTGAACTAGCGAACTCCAGGGATGGTAGCCAGCATCTTTTGCCACTGAACTACCCAGGCCCCCGCTGTGAAGACATTTGTAATGGGATGAAAGCATTGCAAAACACATCCTGCAAAACAAATAGCAAATTCGACTGTATCTTTGACCAAATCTTGCTGGATCCTGATACAGAATTATGCATTAAATCGTCTCCACACAACAGCACAGTACAGGTCTTCTTTACTCTCCTGTCAATGAAAAACCAACACCAGCCAACACACCACAATATAAGAAAAATAACCTGTTATTCTACATCTCTGTCCCAAATATCTGGCAAAGTACAGAACTGTTTGGCATAACATAGCATAGCCCAGAAGATCCCCCCTTCTCTCCACACACTGACACACTAATAGTTTCACTAGTTAAAATATTGCATAGACGAAATGGTGATTTTATGGATGTAATAATATTTTCTATACCCTACACCTAAATTTCTCACTATCAGTAGATTTAAAGCCAAACATAATTTGGCTGATTTAAGAGCCATATTGAATGCTCGAGGATCACTTTAAATGTTCAGAAGGTGTTTTTTTAAGTTTCACTATTAGTGATGACATTTTCAAAGATGTGGCCCTCACAATTATACTGTCGCCAAACCTGTACTCATTTATTTAGCTAAATTGGGATGTGTCATGTACTTCTACTGTTTTTATATAAAGCTATACACTCTAACACTACCCCTAAAATAAAACGTTTTGCAATTTAGAATTTGCTTTATTTATGAGTCGATTTTTAATTCAGGATGTCCACAAAGGGAAGTTTTATCAGATTTATCCTCACTTTTTGGGAATTCTTTTTCACAAACTAAAGTACGTACACAAACACACATGGACTCAAAAAAACATTCCACTGTTCCTTCAAGATATAGAAGAACAAAAACTCAAGCCAGCGATGCAGAACAATCAATCCATTGCTCAACGCCTTCTTTCACTGAAAGCATATCTATAGTATAAGCGAAAGATATAGCTGAGCACTCGAGGCCCTTTCAGATTACAAGCGGGTTAATGCATTACAAAGCTGTTTTTCACTGTTCTTTGAATGTTAGGGGGTTTCAAAAGCAACAACCTGGCATGGAAACGCAGGCACAAGAGAAGACAAATAAGAAAACCAAAGCTTCTGAGATTTTAGTGTTACTGAAACGCAGTTCGCTTGCACATGCACAGGGACTGCAAACCACCTGCTCCGAGACTGACAGACTTCATTTATCTGGCCCTCAAACAACTTCTTTTTTCTAGGGATTAATTGCCAATTGCAAGACAAATCTAGAAAAAAGCACTGTTTTGGCACAAGTTCACTCTCACCCTCTTGTAGTTTGTTTTGTGGAAACTCTATCTATCTATCTGCTCGCTTTGGGATTCGGCAGACAAATGGATTAAAATTTACAAGAGTGTGAGAATTACCAGTAGTTTCAAATCAAATCAAATCCGTTTATTGTCACTCAACGATATACACAAGTGCAACAGTGGGTGAAAGTCTTAGGTGCAGTTCCGAGCAACATAGCAGTCATGACAATGATGAGACATATACCAATTACAATAAACATCAGATTAACACAACACAATTTACATATCTAATATACACATATTTACACACAACGCAATATACAAATAATAATATACAATGTACAGTATACAATACACACAATATAGACTACACATACACACAATATAGAATAAACAATGTACAATAAATATAGTATATATAGAATATACAGTAGTTTGTATTGTGCTGTATTGACATTCAGGCTGTCGGTTGATAGTCAGTTGCCAGTGTGTTGTTAAGAGAGAATATAATTTATGACTGTCCAGTGTAAAATTAATAAAGTGCAGTGCTGATGTATATTGATCGTGTGAGATCAAGAGTTTAAAAGTCTGATTGCTTGGGGGAAGAAGCTGTCGTGAAGTCGGCTGGTGTGGGCCCTGATGTTACGATACCACCTGCCTGACGGTTGCAGTGAGAGCAGCACATGGCTCGGGTGGCTGGAGTCTCTAATAATCCTCCGAACTTTTTTCACACATCGCCTGGTATATATGTCCTGGAGGGAGGGAAGCTCACCTCCAATGATGTGTCTGGCAGTTCGCACAACCCTTTGCAGGGCTTTGCGGTTGAGGGCAGTGATGCAGCCAGTCAGGATGCTCTCTAAAGTGCTGGTGTAAAACCGTGCAGGGAAGTGGTGGTTCATTCCAAACTTCCTCAGCCGTCACAGGAAGAAGAGGTACTTGAAGATGCTGACTTTCTCCACCGGTGCTACATTAATGGTGATGGGGCTGTGTACTCTGTCTTTTCTCCTGAAGTCCACCACAAGATCTTTGGTCTTGTTGACGTTGAGGGAGAGGTTGTGCTCCTGACACCAGCATGTCAGAGTGTGCACCTCCTCTGTAGGCTGTTTCATCATTGTCAGTGATCAGACCTACCACTGTCGTATCATCAGCGAACTTGATGGTATTGGAGCTATGTGTTGCCACACAGTCATGGACTGCTTTGGATTGCTTCTAATTATTATTCCCATAAAACTTTAAAAAGCCAGTTAATACACAGTATTTCATACCTACTTTAAAATTTTCTACTCTCTTAAAGAAGTCACCATGCTAAGCTCTTAAGAGCCATTGAGGGTCTTGTTTAAAGAATTCTTGAAATGGTATTATCCATTGTTAGGGTGTTAAGAGAGGTTCCACATCTCTCTCTTACTCATTTAATCTTTCTGGTTCAAACCCTTTACCTATGAGGACCATTTGGAACAATATGTATATTAAAGCATTTAATTTAATTAAAGCAAAATTATGTAAGCATTTAATATAATAGTGTTCTGTATCTTAAATGACACACTCAAAGCCAAGTGGTTAGACATTTTTAGTGGTGCTTTCTGAGGCATGCATCACTACTACATTTGCTCATAATAGGGTTAGGCATTTGAACACACCCCAAACCCCTAAATATTAGACTTCAGTGCATACCTCATCCTGCACCATTTGCTCTACAGACTTGAGTGTCCACCTTATTAAGAAGAGTTAAACTATTGCATTTCTACGCAACTGGACTTGAAACAGGTTATCACATATCACATAGATTGAAGAAGCAATCTGAACCATATCTAGGGACCAAAATATTGTAAACCTGGGGGTGGGTTCTTTTGACTTGGGCCAGTAAGCAACCACCTAGAAACCACCAAGACACCCTTGCAACCCCATAGCAATACACCAAAGACCACTCAGAATACATTGCAATGCACTGGAAAAATGTAAATATGTAGTAAAAAGGTATTATTACCTTAATAGGCTTTATAACGTTATTACTTAGCCTACAGAACAGAATTAGTTTTTCTGCTCTTGATTTAATCTCTGCGATCACTTATTGATTTTTTTTCCCACAATGCAACATCATCTACTAAACAGACATGTCAATTCAGCCCTCTGGTCTGCCATGACCCTCCACAATCTGTCTGGTTTTCATGCTCAGTGGTGGTGGTTAAGGTAGTTGTTTTGTGCAAAATAGTCTAACCCACCATCTGTCCACCCACCCCTACAGAGAGACAGATTAGCAGTGACATGACCACTGACTCTCAATGTTTATTTTCCCTCCAAATCTACAATACTGATACTGCCCACACACGGGAAATAGATTCTTGCCCCTGTAGTGAAAGGTGAACAAAACTGATTTGACATGAACTTCTAACCAGATTTCCAACATCCCCTCCCACTGTGGCATAATGTAGATTGCTAATCTCCCAGTCATTTGCTTGTCATTCCAAATTGGAAAATGACATTGTGAAAGCTCAAAGGGTATTGATTTTCAATTTAGAGTGGGAATCAGCAGGGACCAGGCAATGCAATATTATATCGATATGTGGGTCACAAAATAATTATCACAATTATGTGTAGTATAATTATTAGTATAGTTTAGTGTAGAGGAGGATGGGCTCCCCCAGCTAAGAGGTATTTGGCAAGATTTTCAATAAAACTCTATACTTGGGATTTTAAGGCCTTTTAGACATTACAGACATTGCTGCAGCTGTTTTGAAACAATGTGTATTGTGAAAAGCACTATACAAATAAAAATTACATGACTTATTCAACACTGTGATATACTGTGATCTTTACTCACTTGTTATTCATTCATATGCATTGGATTTGTTTTGTGCAATTATACATATATTGATTTTATATTGGTTTTATTGATTATAAACAGTAAATTGGTTATATTGATTTTGCGCAATTATATTCTTTGTTTGGATGAATGTACTATAAATAATTGAGAGTTTGTTGACTGCTACATTTCGCCTTCGCAAACTTCTTATAAATTGCGGTCAGTTTCCTGTGAAAAATCCGAAATCTTTTTACATCAAATAAAAAAGTAACTAAATATATTGATTCTTGGCATGTAAATATTAGTTACTCAGTTACATTAAGGTGACCATAAATTAATACAAACCAAAAGCTTTCATTTGAGACTTTCAGACTCTCTTTAGCTTATTTCTCCTTCACCCTATTTTAAACTCTTTCTCTCCCAATCCTTTGCTCTCAATTCTTTCATCTACCTGCATCTTTCCATATGCTAAACCTGACCCAACTCTGACACATTTACATGGCAATATAGTTTGCCAATGATGTTGCCATGTTCTCCATGCCAACAACTTCATTAATTACAGTGAAACACTTGTATCCCCCCTCTGCGTCCCTTCTGCTGGTACCAGACCCCCCCCACCCGACTCAGATTCAACACAAACAGCACGATACACACCACTCACTCCTCATTATCAATGCGAGGAACATGCAGACCAGAGGGGGCTTTAAAGTGTGTGATTCGATTGACCCAGATCTTCAAGTGCAAATGGGAGAGAGAGAGAGAGAGAGAGAGAGAGAGAGAGAGAGAGAGAGAGAGAGAGGAGGGAGGAATAAAAAAAGATGGAAGTGAGGAAGAGTGAGAGACTGTTGGGGTGCGGGGCGGTTCATAAAGAGACTAATTTAAAGCTCAGTGGGGTGTCTGTGTGCTAAAAAACCGAGCAGATTTACTGAAGGTCAGTGTCTATTGGCCAGATAAAAGGAGATCTTTCAGTAGCATCCAATGAAACACTTTGCACACATTCTTTCTTTGTTTCTTTCAGCAGCAGCGTAAGGACAGAGACAATCAGATCCTCTCAGACACTGTTTAATCCTCTCATTCATTCTCCATTTGCATTCACCTAAGATAAAGAGTAGAACTTAGTGAATGCTTGAAAGTCATTTATCTGTTCACTGAGTGGTGTCAGGGAATTTGTTTGTGTGAGAGACAATTCAGCTGATGAGTCACCTGTTAGGGAAAGGGCCAAATTCTTTTGCTTCTCTTTTCATTTGGTGATCCACAGGCTATTTCTAACAAATTCATGTTTCACTCACTTCAACTGAAATCTAGGCTGCAAGCTAAATAATTAAACTTGCAGGAAATGTCCTAAAGACTTTTTCCTGGTAAACCCCCTACTACTAAAAAAACAGTAGTATTCTCAGGTTACAGAAGAGATCTCAACAATGCCACAAACTGTACTGAGATTTGCCTGTGTGCAAAACAAAAACCATTAAATGAAACAAACAAGTGGTAGCACAAGCAGTAATATGTCACAGTTCACTTGCTAAAATATATTAACTAAAAATGTATACTTTCGGTCAATTCAATTTCCTAATCGCGATTAATCGCATATTTTTATAGTTAATCGTAATTAATTGCAAATTTTGAAAGTGCAAAAATGTTACCCTAAACAGTATATATTTCTTTTCCTGACAAAATGCACTTATTTCCTACTTAGGAAAGAAAAAAACCAATATGTAACAATTTAATGCTTTATTAACATCTTCCAAACAAAGCTTTCCACAGTATAAAGATAGAAATGCACTAAAATAGCACCAATTCAACTAACATTAAACATTTCCTAAGTCTAAGTGGGAGTTTGACTGAATGAAAGAACTATGCAGCCATAGGTTGAGTATTTATTGCAATGTGCATTAAATCTGTTAAGCCTTCATCTTTCACAGACTGTGGCTATCTGCTTTGCTACATCAATCGTGAAGCTGCATTCACGATTTGTGTCAGGGCATCAACATAATTATCAAGCACTGCTTTGAACTCCACATGAAAAGCGCTTGCAGACAACGTCTCCTTCTAGTTCATTTTCGTGAGAGTTGAGACTTGCTGTGCTTCTGTGGTAATTAAATTGTGCATTACAGGGGCTACAAATTACTTGATTTCTATCCCATCTTAGTTTGTTTTGCACAATAAATTGCGAGATCCTTTCCCCATCATTTGATCACTGACATGGCTGTTGTGAATGTTTGTGGTTCCGACCCTTTTCTGACCAGTGTTTATGTTGGGTAATGCTTTATTAACGGTAAATGCATGTAAAGGGAAAAAGGGAAAGGATGAGCCAGAACCGGCTTGACAATATAAATTATATTTAATTAAATAAAAAGACACAAACACGCACATATATCGGACAGCTGCCCGTAAATGCTCTCTCTCTCTGCCGCACCACCGTCCGCAGTCGGCCTTTATCCCTCTCGGAGGCTTGATTAGCCTGATAAGGGACCAGGTGTGAAGAATCATGATCTGGCCCCGCCCTCCGCCCTGTCATTGCATGACACAATGCATTAATCAGGGTTAAGAAAATGTATGTGTTAATGCGTTAACTTTGAAAATTCTACTTCAGATACAACAAAGGTAACTAATGTGCATTAAAACCAGCAAAATCTCCCAAAACAAAACAGGAAACGCAAAAACAAAACAAACAAACAAAAAACATATGGTAACAATGCAGTGCTAAGACTCAATCAGTAATAATAGGCTGAATTTGCTAAAGAATCTTTTTATAGACGTAAGACACACCAAAGAAAGGTTACTAATGTACATTGGTCATGCCTGATGACACCGAGCCTTGAACAATCCAGCGGGATCAGGAACTGAGATAAAAGGCTAATATACATGAGGAAGCCCTTTGATCTCCTTCCCTGCAGGTTCTCTTTCGTCTTTTATGTGAGGCCAAAACTCTTGTAGTGCATGCATGCATTTGAATATGTCTGTGAGTGAGTGTATGTGTTTGACTAACTATAGGGTGACCAGACGTCGTTTTCCAGGGACAGTCCCGGTTTTTGGCGGCCTGTCCCTGACTGGAACTGCCCCATATATGTCCCCATTTTCCCTGAGCGTTCAAGACAGCGTTCATAGTGAAATACATTGCAAGAAATCCCGAGCAGCAAAGCCTACCATGTGCTGTTTATTTTTATCAACAGAGGGGGCTTTTGTCGGTCGGCCGCCGTCGTTGCCCAGGTCTCGGCCCCGTAGAGCATGGCCAGCAGGACGGTGCTGTTGAATAGGGCGGCCCTGATATCCGGGTCGATGGCTTTGTTGGTGGCCGTCTCGGCAATTGAGCCAAAGTTGACCCAGGCGGCTCGGCGTCGTCGTGCCAGTTCTCGACCAATCTTGTGGTCGGTAGTCAGCTCCTGGCCCAAGTAGATGTATCTATCGACTTGCTGGAGCTGGTGCTGGCCGACATGAAGGGTAGTGTCGGCCACCTGGTCGTTGCGCATCCACTTGGTTTTGGCCAGATTGATTTTGAGGCCGCACCGAGCGCCAGCCTGGTTGAGCTGGTCGAGCCGCTGCTGTACATCAACTGCCGAGCAGCCTATCAGAACGATGTCGTCAGCAAAGCGCAGATGATTGAGCCAGCGGCCATTGATCTTGATGCCGACCTCGTCCCAGTTGAGCTGCCGGAAAATTTGCTCGAGGCAGGCGGTGAAAAGCTTGGGCGAGATGGTGTCGCCCTGCTTGACCCCGCGGCCGACCTCGATGTTAAGCGGCCGGTCGAACAGGGTGATGGTAGTGGCGCAGTTGCTGTTCAGCTCCTGCAGCAGGGCCACATGCTCGTCCCCAATGCCTTGTTGTTGGAGGGCGAGCAGCACGGCGTTGATCTCGACCAAGTCGAAGGCCTTCTCGTAGTCGACGAAGGCCAGGACCAGCGGCATCTTATACTCCCTGGCCCGCTCGAGCAGCTGGTTCAGTACCTGCACATGGTCCATGGTGCTAAAGCCAGATCTAATTCCGGCCTGCTCGACGGGCTGCTGTTCGTCCAGCTGCTTGGCCAACCGGTTGAGCAGCACCTTGGTGGAGATCTTATACACGGCCGACAGCAGTGTGATCGGCCGCTAGTTGCTGAGCAGCTCGCGGTCGCCCTTCTTGAACAGCAGTACTGTCTTGGCCGTCTTCCACTGTTTGGGGATTTGGCATTGTGCCATGTAGCTGCTGAATCGGGCTGCCATGGCTGTCCAAAGTGAGTGGCCGCCGGCCTTAAGCAGGTTGATCTCAACGCCGTCCAGGCCGGGCGCCCGGTCCGCCTGTGCCTGCTCGACTGCATGTCGGACCTCGCTTTCCAGCACTGGCAGGATGGGCGGCAGCTGGTCGAGCTGAAGGTTAGGTGGGGGGACGGGGACCTTGCTGGCGAACAGGTCACTGTAGAAGCGCCTGCACTCGGCCTCAATGCCGGACCGAGTCCTGGTCGTCCGCCCGTCGGCCGTCTTCAGTGCTGGTATCTGGCCGCGCTGCTGCTGCATCGCCCGCCTGCACTTTTTCAGGCTCTTGCGGTCCTCGGCTGTCGCCAGCAGGCACCTCTGTCTGTACTGGTCAAGGTCGGTCTTGAGCTGCTGCCGGATCTGCTTACACAGCAGGCCATACTCGACGTGTGTGGGTCCGTCAGCGCGCATCTGCCGCCGCCTCTGCATCAGGGCCTTGGTGGCGTCCGAAATTCGGCTGGCCCGGCTGTTGGTCGGCACTGTAGCTGCATCGCGGCTTGACTTGAGCAGGCCTATAAAGTGGTCATAGTCCTGGTCAATGTCGGCTTCAAGCTGGGCCCAGTTGGTGTGGTCGATCAGAATGTGGAAGACGGCTAGGTCAGTGGTGGCCGGCTGCTTTGCCCGGTTGCTGGCTGCCAGTGCGCGCTTTTCGGTCCTGCCATCGATGACCAGCTTGGCCCTTACCGGCCGATGGTCGCTGCCTGTGTCAAAGAACTTATGGCCGATGACAGCGACGTCCTGCAGGATGCGGCGGTGGCTGCAGAGGACGTAGACGATCTCGTTGGTTGTTTCTCCATTGGGAGACATCCATGTCCATCGGCGGCGGGGCGCTTCTTGAACAGACTGTTGCCGATGAACAGCCAGTTGGTCTCGGCCATTGCAACCAGTCGCTCGCCCGGTCCGTTCCTGTTGCCGCTGCCGAACGGGCCAACAAAGCGCTCGCCATCCAACCCCTTGCCCACCTTGGCGTTGAAGTCGCCCATCAGGACGAGGTAGGTGGCACGGGGGTAGTGGCTGCCTCGACGGCCTCGTAGAACTGCTCAAGCACATCCTCATCTTGCTCGGCCACAGCCGCTGCTGTTGGTGCATATGTCTGCACGATCCGGTTGGTGGCTTTGTTGTGTAGGCGCAGGGTGAGTACGTCGACTCGGGGGTTGGTCACGTCGACCAGGTCAATCATCCGTGACCATCGTTTGGATACAATGAAGCCGACGCCACCGACAGGTCGCGTCTCTTCCCTGGCACCCAAGATGACCGTCCTGCCATCGTCGCGGCGCACGTGCAGCGGCTCCCGGTGCTTGGTCTCACACAGCCCGAGCACGTCGCAGCGGATGCTGTTCAAGCCTTCCAGGATGGCAGCCAGGTTGGCCTCATTCGACACAGTCCTGGCGTTGAAGGTAGCAATGTCGAGCGCCATGGTGTTGGTAGTCTGGTCCTTTGGTCGGTATCCAGATGGCGGCCTGGTACCTGAGATTCTTAGCAGCCTCTCGTCCCTGGCCGGATCGCTCCGCCGCCGTAGAACAGGCGCAGGGGCGTGCAGGGTACTGAGGCCCTTGTTTGTCGTTGTCGTTGCAGTTGGGTTCAGACCTCGGCTTGCAAGGCCACTAGGTCTGTGCCCTCGTCCTTAGCCAGGTGTCTGTCATCTTCTCAGCATGGTTGAACCTGCCAGGAATTGCTTCCCGCTGTACATCGACGACAGACTCCTGTTTCACCCCCGACACGGTGAGGCGGACGAATAGGACTTGGGGGGGATTAACATATACCCAAAAATTCTTATTTTTAATTTATATTAACATATACCCAAAATAAATTAAAAATAAGAATATGACATTAATAACATAGAAAAATACATAAAAATGTCTAAGAAAATAATAAAAAGAAATGTACAGTAAGTCAGTACATCACAGCATAGGTTAAATGACCCCTTGCAGGGAAACAAGTGAGTTAAAAGGAGCATCATTATACATAAGACTTGATCAAAATAAAAGATGGCAATTAAGAAAACCAGGTCCATGTGAGATACACAAACGGTTATGTAAAACAGTATTATGATGATTATTATAATCATTATATACAATATTGAATATCTTTGTGTCATATGATAAAATATGTTTTAGATGCTAAATGTTTACATTCTTCAGCATATTCCAAGATTAAGATGGTCAAAGGGCGGGACCCCTGTTCTGTGGAGTCAGCTGCAACAGTTCCTCATTGATTCTACATGTATGTTTAGTCCACTTGTATGCCATAATGTCATCTATACGGCATAGAAAATAATGAACTCATTGAAGATGAAACAGAAGACCACTAAAAATTATAAATTATAAAACATAGGCAAGTATTCAGCGTGATACACTACAATGAAAAAAAAAATATTTCCATGATTTGATAACTTTATATTTTTGCCAGATCTACTTAGATTTACTAATTTGTTTAGATAACATAATAATCTGTTTTTACTGAGTAGACTAATGGCACAATGGCACTGCACTGATATAATGTAAATTAAATAGTTAATTCCACTTATTGTTAGTTAACTAGACCTTTATATTCAAATTATTATTTATTTTATATTATTATCAAATTTAATTTGAAATGAACTCAACGTTTTGAGGAAACCAGGTTACATACATTTTTTTAAGTTTAACCAAAATAATTTCTTACAGTAGTTCAGCACATTAACACTTACCTTGAAATGTCTCCATTTTTCATTTCAGAAATCTGGTCACCTTATCTAACTCACTGTGTTCATGAGTGAGTCCATTGCACACATATAGCCATGCACAGGGATTACTGCAAGCTGGAAACAAAAGCGAGACTAAGTTTGCTCTAAGCTAAGGAGGATAAATGCAAAACTATACAGGTGAAACTCGAAAAATTTGAATATCGTGCAAAAGTTCATTAATTTCAGTAATTCAACTTAAAAGGTGAAACTAATATATTATATAGACTCATTACAAGCAAAGTAAGATATTTCAAGCCTTTATTTGATATTATTTTGATGATTATGGCTTACAGCTTATGAAAACCCCAAATTCAGAATCTCAGAAAATTAGAATATTACATGAAATCAATAAAAAAAAGGATTTTAAATACAGAAATGTCGGCCCTCTGAAAAGTATAATCATGCATATGTACTCAGTACTTGGTTTGGGACCCTTTTGCATTAATTACTGCCTCAATGCGGCGTGGCATGGATGCTATCAGCCTGTGGCACTGCTGAGGTGTTATGGAAGACCAAGATGCTTCAATAGCGGCCTTCAGCTCTTCTGCATTGTTTGGTCTCATGTCTCTCATCTTTCTTATAATGCCCCATAGATTCTCTATGGGGTTCAGGTCAGGCGAGTTTGCTGGCCAATCAAGCACAGTAATACCATGGTCATTGAACCAGGTTTTGGTACTTTTGGCAGTGTGGGCAGGTGCCAAGTCCTGCTGGAAAATGAAGTCAGCATCTCCATAAAGCTTGTCTGCTGAAGGAAGCATGAAGTGCTCTAAAATGTCCCGGTAGACGGCTGCGTTGACTCTGGACTTAATAAAGCACAGTGGACCAACACCAGCCAATGACATGGCTCCCCAAACCAACACAGACTGTGGAAACTTCACACTGGACTTCAAGCATCTTGGATTGTGTGCCTCTCCATTCTTCCTCCAGACTCTGGGACCTTGGTTTCCAAATGAGATGCAAAATTTGCTCTCATCAGAAAAGAGGACTTTGGACCACTGAGCAACAGACCAGTTCTTTTTTTCTTTAGCCCAGGTAAGACGCTTGACATTTGAAGCCCATGTCCAGGACCCGCCTGTGTGTGGTGGCTCTTGATGCAGTAACTCCAGCCTCAGTCCACTCCTTGTGAAGCTCCCCACACATTTGAATGGCCTTTTCCTGACAATCCTCTCCAGGCTACGGTCATCCCTGCTGCTTGTGCACCTTTTTCTTCCACACTTTTCCCTTCCACTTAACTTTCTATTAATGTGCTTTGATACAGCACTTTGAGAACATCCAACTTCTTTTGCAATTACCTTTTGAGGCTTTCCCTCCTTGTGGAGGGTGTCAATGATGGTTTTCTGCACAACTGTCAGGTCAGCAGTCTTCCCCATGATTGTGAATTCAACTGAACCAGACTGAGAGACCATTTAAAGGCTCAGGAACCCTTTCAGGTGTTTAGCTGATTAGAGTGTGACACTTTGAGCCTACAATACTGAACCTTTTCACAATATTCTAATTTTCTGAGATTCTGAATTTGGGGTTTTCATAAGCTGTAAGCCATAATCATCAAAATTATATCAAATAAAGGCTTGAAATATCTTACTTTGCTTGTAATGAGTCTATATAATATATTAGTTTCACCTTTTAAGTTGAATTACTGAAATTAATGAACTTTTGCACGATATTCTAATTTTTCGAGTTTCACCTGTATAAGAAAATCATCAGAGGTTTGTTTGTGTGTGTGTGCGTGCGTGTGCATCTGTGTTTGTGTGTGTGTGAAACTTACTGTAGTTTCCTTTTGGTGTGCAGTGGCATTCTGGAAAGAGGATTAAGAGAATGCACACTGTGTGATGTGACAGTTGAATGTGTGTTTATCGGGCACAAGCTTTTTGTACTCAACTAGAGATGTTTATGTGTGTGCGAATGAGAGAGAGATAGAAGGAGAGGCTGACTTTAACTGCATGAAGTCTGACTCAATCTGTAGGCCTGTGAGTCCTGATAAGGATAAACATACACTTTGCACATCCTTGGTGAAAAAGGCAATTCCAACCCCTGCCATTGTGCCTGTGTGTTTGACAGAGACGGTTGCTAGGGCGTTGCTAGGGTGGTGACTTGGTGATTTAGATATGGCTAAGTCTATGAAAAGTAATAGCACACCTTTCCTTAAAGGGAACCTATAATGCAAAATTCACATTTACATGGTGTTTGAATATAAATGTGTGGGCAGTGTGTGTACACAACCACCCTATAATGATAAAACCCAGTCCTTTTTTTAAATCCCCATCAATAAACAAGCTGTTCGCAGATTCTGTTCAAAGTGATGTCACTTTGTACAGGCCCTGCCCTCGATGGAGGGACACTGCCAACGGACATGTTTGTTTGTGTGTGTTGTTTCATTATAGCGCATAGTGAGTGTTGTAACAATATTTGTGTGTGTGTCTTGCTCATCCATCATTGCTAAACTGCTGAAAATTTTCTACAACAAATAAATAAATGTATCAAATAACCATTAGGAAACTTCCTCAAAGTTTCTGATGGAGTCTCTCCTTCATCAGTGTCTGACTCCGGTTCAAACATATAGGTCTGAACACCACTATTTTCGCTGTCAGTCATATTGCTTATGCTGTCTCGATATCTGAAGCAGAGATGTCCAAACTCTGCCCTATTCTGGACAGGGGACGGAGAGCACCAGCTCATTTGCATTTAAATACACACACACACACAAACAGCTTGTTTTTATTCCCACCCAAAAATTGGCATTTTCAACATGGTGTAATATGTCATCTGTAGGTTATTTTGAGCTGAACTTCACAGACATATTATGGGGACACCAAAGATTTAAATTACATCTTGTGAAAAGGGTCATAATAGGTGCCCTTTAACAACCTGCATGACTTGAGGCATCATTCAAAGTTGAATACCTGTAAAAATCCAATTGCTTCTGACAGTTCATGTGGTCAACACAATTCTGAATACTGTTCTATAGAGTGTGATAATAAAGAAAAGCTTATCAGGTCAAAGAACTGACATTTTGTGTTATTTGCCAACATGCAGCCCAACCTGAGGAATCAAAACAGCACATTGTAAAGATTAAAACTGTGAAATGAGGGAATAAAGTGAGAGACTTTAGCAGACACTCAGGCCCATAATGGTAGAGTTGATGAGGCTTAGAATTAATGACGATGATGATGCTGAGCAGAGGCGTGCCGGAGTGGCAAGACCACAGGGCTCGACACTTACTCCCAGCTGTGTAATTATACAGGGTACACAGCAACACCACAGCTCATTTACAAAGACTGCCTGCTCAAAACTAGATGACGAGCAAATTAATAACCCATGACACAGGCAGCAGCAGGGAACGATAACATCAGAATTTATAACTGTGAGGTGAGGAAACGAGGCAATCAAGTGTGTGTTTTTAAAAGAGTATAAAGGTCAGAAATGGTGTGTTAACTATTTTGTTATCCTGTGCTTAGTGGAAGGGAAAATATATGCCTCAAATGGCCAGTTGTCCTGATCAGCCATTATGCTACAATATCCTTCTCTGCTTATTAATCTTCACTTGTAGTTACAGACAATTTAAAGGGAAAGTTCACTCAAAAATGAAAATTCTGTAATCATTTACTCACCCTCATGTTATTCCAAACACATTGAACTTTTTCCTCTTTCGTGGAACACAAAAGGAGATGTTAGACATTATGTTTTCTTGCACATTATTTCTCAGTCACCATTCACTTTCATTGCATCTTTTTCCTTACAATGAAAGTGAATGGGGACTTCGTGCTGCCTTTCAAAGGGTACTCTTTTGACCACAAGCAAATATGTATGCATCTGACTCATGACCACTAGAATTGCTTTGTGATACTCTTTTAGTAATGTCAACAACTGGTAGATGTGCCGACGATGCAAGTGGATATGAATGCATTCCACGCATGCGCACTACGACTGTTTTGTGATGCTCTTTTTTTGTACAATCAACGCCTGAATGCTACGACGATGCGCTCATAAAAGGACTCTTATTACAAAGCATTCAATTTCGTGCAGACTGTGCTGATGATGAAATTTGCGTCATGCATACTGTACGTGGGGCGATAAGCAACATGGACAGCCGAAGTATACTTTAGGCTTAAGAAAGAAAGTCAAACGCATTTGGAACCATTTAATTTTTTTGGTAAAAAAAAGACAAAAGACACAAAAGACAAACAGTGGTTAGTTCTTTTAAGTGCTTTTTTAAAAAAAAAAATTTACAGATGTTACTTTTATTCAATTAATAGAATATTTATTTTAAATTATAATTTATTAATAATATTACTAATTAAAATTACATTAATTATCTTTACAGAGAAATTTCAGTTAGGTTTTGTTTTAACTTCATTGAGAAAATAATTATCTTGAATGCACTGCAAGTTGCTTTATATAAAAGTATCTGCCAAATGCATTAATGTTACGCATATTTTTATAAATACTTCTCTATTGCGTATATACTATGGATTTCTTAATTGTTAATTTTTCACTTTTTATTTTAAATTTTTAGGTAAGTTTCTTTTAGATACTACGAAAGGTGCTATATAATAAATATTAAAATTGTTATTGTAAACAATACTATGAGCATGTGAGATTCCAGTAGCCTAATTGTAATGACTGGGGCTCTGAATGTTGTTCCAATTGTGACCACTTGAGGGCAGCATTGGGGCTCCAGTGGGGTTGGGACGAGGGGAATTAACCCACAGTGATTTCCGAGGCGCTATTGTTCATGAATGTTTAATGCGTTTCTTCTCTCTGTGTTTAAATAATTCTGTTAATTAAATCAAACTGAGGAAATAGAGGGAAGTTTATTTTGTTTATTTTTTTTTGTGTGTGTGTTTAGCCTACATGTTATTTTTTCGACACTTTATTCAAATGTATTTGAAGTCTTTTGATAGATTTTAGATCTATGCTTAATGTTATTATTATTTAATATTTGTTTTTTGTTTTTTTACTCTAAATAATGCATTAACTATGTTAACTGTTTTTTTTTTTATTTCATGCAAATGTTGAAATTGTATAATTAATAGCACATTTTCCTGTTAATTTTCCATTTCAGAAATTGACTGCACAGCTGCTGTGGAACAGCAGAAATCAACCACTGTTGTGTGTTTGTGATTTCCAGCTGTGTGTGTTTGTTTGTGTGCATCCCCGTGCCGCCCTTGACCTGACTGGACTGACGCCATGCTGTGGACGATCCTCCTGGCTTTGATCCTGCTGCTGTTGCTCCAGGCTCAGCTGCTTGTTTGTCTACACCAACTTCGAACCACTCTGACCGCTGTGACTTCGACAACCCCTTCTGGAACTTCCAATGCCACTGCTTTGCAACGTCTGCCAGGAGCCATCATCATTGGAGTGCGCAAGGGAGGCACCAGGGCTCTTTTAGAGATGCTCAACCTACACCCAGATGTGGAGGTAGCCAAAACTGAGATCCACTACTTCAACCTGGAGGAAAACTTTCGGAAAGGTCTTGACTGGTACCGTGCACAGATGCCCATCACCCTCCCTGGACAGCTGACAGTGGAAAAGACCCCTGGATACTTCACAGCACCACCAGCTCCAAAAAGGATATGGGCCACAAATCCAGCTGTGAAATTGCTGCTGATTGTTCGCAACCCAGCAGAGAGACTAGTGTCAGATTATACACAAGTTCTACACAACAGAATTCAGCAGAACAAGCCATATCAGCCACTGGAAGAACTGCTACTGCCACAAGGACACATCAACCCCAACTACAAGGCCCTTCAGCGGAGTTTTTACTACCAGCACCTGTCCAGATGGTTGGAGGTTTTTCCCAGGGAGCAGATTCACATTGTGGATGGAGAGGCACTGATCCAGAATCCATTCCCTGAGCTCCAGAAAGCTGAGAAATTCTTGGAACTTCCACCTCGGATAAAGCCAGATAATTTCTACTTCAACATCACAAAAGGTTTTTATTGTATGCTGTCTGCGGGGCAAGACAAGTGCCTGGATGAGTCGAAAGGAAGACCACATGCACCACTTAGCAATGAGGCATTCCAGAAACTCTGTCGATATCTACAAGTACCCAACCAAATATTTTTCAGAATGGTGGGGCAGAGGTTTGACTGGGGCTAAAGAAGGCCAAAAATGATTGACGCCTTTTGCAGAGACTGAGAATGGGATTCAAACTATTATTGGCAATCTGGTTCTATGAAAATATTCCAATGTTGCCATGTAGTGATTGGGTCAGATGTGACTGGATGACCAGTTTGCTTGTGCTAATACATATACAGTTTCTCTTCTGTGGAGAACAGAATAGTTCTTCACGACTTCACTATTTGAACCTCCCATTATCTCTAAACATTTGATCCATCAGTTCACACCTAGATGCTGTGTATTTTTGGTGGAAAACAGTATCTAGATTTCCACTCAGTGAAGAGACTGAACTTGGAAGTACAAGTGGTGGACTCTGTTTTCTCTAATAGAAAATAAACAAAATGTGTATAAACATTAAGGTTTGCATATAACATGAAAAAGACTGAACATATTTTCAGTTGCTTGGAAGCATTTAACAAAAAATTCTGCTTTGTCAGCTGTAGTAATTGTAGTTTAATCATTTAATTATCATGTGTAATATACTAATTTGTACTTGAATGTTTGATTTGAATTTTTGAATAGAATATATATTTTTAAATTAATTGGTTCTTTATATTAATAAGATATTTCATAATGTTTTAAGTTAATGCACTACATTCTGTTTTCTACTCAATAAATACATGTACTGTACATAAATCATCTCACGTCCTTTCATGTAAAATCATAATTGATATTTAACACTGAATTAATACCAAATAATCACATGAGCATATCTGTGCCTATATTCATATAGAAATGCATGTATTACCTTATGCTGTCTTTGAATATTTCCTATCCCTATTTTCAGAGGCTTTTTACACACACACACACACACACACACACACACACACACACACACACACACACACACACACACACACACACACACACACACACACACACACAAACACAGACACACACATGTGCGTGTGTGTTGGAGCGGCTATTTTTATGATTTTCCACAGACATGATCATTTTTATACTGTACGAAATAACCCTGAACCTAATTTTTACATTTTCAAAAAACATTGTATGTTTTTTAATCAAATTGAATTATGGAGACACTAGAAATGTCCTCATAAACCATATTTATAGCATAATACCCTTGTAATTATCAGTTTGAAACCTAAAAAACCTTGTAAACCACTCAAACCCGTGCTCTCACAGCGACACACACACACACATGAGAGAGAGAGAGAGAGAGAGAGAGAGAGAGAGAGAGAGAGAGATAGATAGAGAGAGAGAGAGAGAGCACACATGGAATGGTAAATGAAATTCATCCAATGTTGCTAAACATCACTTGTGTGAATTTTCCTGGCACATGACTTCATGTCACTAGGTAGGACAGGCAGGCCAACATTTTCTGTCAACAAGCCCAATGTTCTATTCCAGATAAACCATAAGATAATTTATCGCATGCAAATTATTTTAATACATCCTGAAAGGAATGAATGAAGTCTGGATGCTATTTGAACAGGTCAGCTAGTCAAGGATCCTGCATATGCCATTCACAGTAATGTCCGGGAGATGGCAATGCTTCGTATGTTATCTCTAATTGAAATGTTAAAGGGGTCATGAGTCATGACATACTTTTGTTTCTAATTGTATTATCTTCCATGATGCCCACTTATAATATTAGTAAAGTTTTTTTGCACCAAAACATAATTTCATAATTTAGTAATACATAATAATGTTGTACCCAGTCTCTGGCCTTCTGTCTAAACCACTCAGTTTTAAGATCTCTGGTTCTTTAAGACTTCAATGTAAATGCCAACTCTTATGTTTGGCTAACATCATGCAGCCCTTCCAATACAGCCATATTTGAAACGAAATCAAAAGGAATAAAAACTCCAGCACTTTTCATCTGAATATGTTAAACTGTTCACTCAAGCAAAACTATCAAACAGTCATGACATGAAATATTCATAAAATAAATTCTTTACTTACTGTTTTGCTGTCCAATAGTGTTGTAACTGCCCCATTTTTCAATAACAGTTCCTTGAATCATACTGTGACTGGTTCACATACAATCCACACTGAAATGTTCTGAATATGCAAACATAATGCAATCCACAGTGTTGTTGGGTGCTTTAACCGGCTTCAATAGGCCAAAGAAAAGACGCTGGTCTGCACATCAAACATCTTCCATGTTTGTTAACACACAGGACTGCATGCATTTTTAAAAGTTGTGTTTTTACCACTTTTAAAAAAGGTGCACACTGCTGGAAACGCAATAAAACGATCAAAGACATCCATCTAGTGCATGTTTACAAAACAATAAAAAATAGCACAGATGGATGAAAAAACAGTCCAGGTCACATTCAAAAGAGCAAAACAACAAAATTAAACAAAATGGTGATATCCTTCTTAGAGTTATAACTTGACATTTCGTCTTTTAAAAGTGGCGCGAGATGCATTTTTGTATCTTTTAATGTCATTTTGAATGTGACCATGGCTTAAGGACGGTATACCTGCATACTAGCTTGGAAATCTCAAGGATTATTAGTGGTGTTCTCTTTCTTACATCACGTGTTGTTCTCAAAGCAAAGAGAAACAAATGAAACACGAAATGTAGGCTGTCATCCGCTCAGCCTGACCGAAGCAAAGCGGGCACGTTTACTCACGTGATTAACTGATTGTGAAGCGCTGCCGGCTCATGATGCACGAATGGCTTGCACGCGCTGCACGAGTCTGTTGGGTGTATTGTAGTCTCGCCACATTTTACATTTTTTTTAGCATCCCATTCAGCTGATGAAAACATGTTGCTGAGTGATATGAGGAAGGATTACATCAAGATGTAGATTGGAATGCATGTGCGGAATTTCATATAAATAAAATAGTCTACTCCTCTCTCGCTGTTGCTGGCGTGCCAGTGATTACCCCTCCTTGTGCCAATGCTGGCATGCATGCCATAGGTTGCCGCCCCCAGGTCTAGTGCATCTTTAAGTAGAAAAACATTTAAATCCAGATAGGCACATGAAAGTGTCCTGTCTAAGTCTTCTTTGGAGTAAATTAATCTCCCATGACAGGCCCATCTCTCTCCTCTTCACCTGTGTGACTGACTGAGCACCAGTAGGCAGGCCACATGAACAATGACAAAAAATAGGCATTGATATCTTGTTGAAGAGGCAGTCATATACAGATGTATTTGGTCCTTGTGACGTCACTAGTTCTACATATTCCAAACAAGGTGTTTTTGCAGCTTGACTTAAATAAATGTTATTTTTCTATTAAGGAGGACGTTTTCAGTTCTGAAACTTACAGTATGTTTTTATAGTACAATTAAGTAAAAATGTATTCCTCATGTCACCTCTTTAAAGGGATTGTTCACCCAAAAATGAAACTTATCTCATCATTCACTCAATGCCATCCCAGATATGTATTACTTTCTTTCTTCTGCTGAACACAAACAAAGATTTTTAGAAGAATATCTCTGCTCTGTAGGTCCATACAATGCATGTGAATGATGACCAGATCCCCATAAGCTCCATAAAGGAGATAAAGTCAGCATAAAAAACATAAAACTCCAGTGGTTTAATGAATGTCTTCTGAAGTGATCCAGATAGTTTTAGGTGAGAACAGACTAAAATGTAATATCTGACATAAATGTAAACATATCTGACGCAATCAAGTCACTCCCCCGTATCTCTTAAAGGTGCAATATGTAAAATTTTCCTGTAATATTCACCTTATTTTTGCCAATCTGTGAACCGCTTGTAATGCAACTTATAAAATGAGACCTTCCTGGACTTCCTAAGTTGCCTATTTGTGCCTGTAGACTGATTTTCATGTGAATGGAGCGGGTCGTTTTTGCCGGGAAAATCCAAAGGATGTGACGTTTTTGCAAGCTCCCGAGAGCCTTGCCTCAGGCTGTAGCTTCTCTTGCGCTATTAAATAGCATCTACAGACTGCAACATGGTAACGTTATCTTAGAGATGGAATCCAGCAAACGTCCGGCTTCCAGCACAACACCGAGTCCTACACAAACTCTGAGTAAGCCAAAAAATAAAATAAATAATTTATCTACTGAATCAAGTCTGGCTAAGTGGGAACGTGATCGTAGTCGAGCGAAAACTAGAGTGAACATTGGCAGAGCATTTGATTCCTGGAGGAACCTTCAT
Source organism: Xyrauchen texanus (assembly GCF_025860055.1). NCBI lineage: Eukaryota > Metazoa > Chordata > Actinopteri > Cypriniformes > Catostomidae > Xyrauchen > Xyrauchen texanus. Next base: position 46,901,228 of record NC_068278.1, on the reverse strand, counting down.
TCGTTTTTGGGGATCAAAATTGTCATTCTTCTTATTGGACAGGTAAGCTTACATAACTGCAAAGCATATGAATTATAGTGCCATAAGGATTGATCTGTGCAATTTTAGCTAACTTGATCTTGCCTGCTAATGCTGACGAATTGCACGATACCTTGCTTCGTAACTTTCAAATAATTTATATATATATATATATATATATATATATATATATGTATATATATGTATATATACATTACATCATTCTTTATTATTATATATATATATAAATATATATAAAATAAAAAATGAATGAGTAGTAGTGTGACCAGTAGTGTATTTATAATGTGCAGTCTATTTTATGAACAGCTACTGTCATCATCCACCAAATTTAGCTAACAGCTATTGATAAAGCTGGCTAGCTAGCTAACGCCAACATAGGCTATTTAAATGCAGAAAAAGTATCATGCAAAGAAAATTGATTACTTCAAACTACAGTCTTGCATAGTCAGACCTATATCCACACTTTGTTATAGCCCTGATTCAGCAATTTAGAGTGAAATATAATATACAGTCTCAAAGTTTGTATTAAAATTATCATAACTGTGTAATTTTAATTGTGCTACCGCATCTGTCAATCACGTTGTCTATCTATCTATCTATCTATCTATCTATCTATCTATAGAGAGAGTTGCGACAACGGAAGTTCTAAATGCTTGATCGTCACGTGATTCACGTAGACTTCAGATAGTTCCAGGAAGTGCTTTGGTGGGCATTTTAAACTGTTAGAGTAGAGTGACAGAACTGCAATTTCTGGTAATTAGTAGTCAATAAATGCATTTATTTTATATATTTATGTAACACACCGACATATGTATGTAGCATGAGTATGTTGTTACAGCGATGTTGTTTTTTTAAAGATCAAATCAGCTAATATTTGAGGATTAGTGTGTGCTTACCGTTATTTGCCTCAACTTATTTCAGGCTAGGGTTTCTGTTGCCTTTTTATGTTACCTCATGTTCATTGTTTTCACTAATCTCATGGTAACTAATGTCATATTTATGACTTTTCAGATAGTACAGAGACAGGCTGGTGACAGGTGATTTCCAGCTCGCACCGCACAACGGGTCAATGAACTATTAACTATTAGCAGCAGTTACGTAAATGTAAAATTTAGTGAAATGAAGCTTGTTTACAATTCTTACAATTGTATATACAGTAATATAATTATTTATATATTATAAATATTATATATCTAATGTATAATTCTTACAATACTTATTCATATACTCAATACATTCAGCTTTTAAAAACAACTTAAGCATACTCGTACATATAAACTGCCGACTTCAAAAAGTAATGAGGCTGAAAATTCAGCTTGGCATCACAGGAGTAAATTACATTTTAAAATACATTAAAATAGAAAACAGTTATTTTAAATTGTAATAATATATTACGATATTACTTTTTTTTGTATTTTTATTCAAATAAATGCAATAACTATTTACAGCAATTCATGAATACATTTCTAATAAATTAAATAGCATGCCAAGCATTTTGTATGTGTCCTTTCTTTCATGTTGTCGTTGCATTGCTGCTACTTCCGGGAACTATTGAGAGGCTCCACGAGCTGTAAAAAAAAAACGTTCCATTGGAGTCAATGGAGTTGTCGCAACTCTCTCTATCTATATATATCTCAATATATATCAATATATATCAACTCTCTGTATCTATCTATCTGTCTATCCACCAGATGGCGCTCCCTTGGCCTTGAACGTTTACACACGCATGCGCAGTCGCTTCCCTCTACGTCCCAATAACAATCATTGAAAACGAACAGCAACGCCAGTCGATTGCTGCTTTATCGTTTTCAGGCCTTAATTTTCAGCAAACTGAGGGCATCATGACAGAATTACGACACCGAGGAGCGACTGAAAAAGAGCTGCAGGATCAGCACTCGGAGGACAAGGTAACGGATAAAGAGAAAGAAAGTTGTTTGTTGTTGTGGCTATCGTATAAGCTACATGCTGTCATGTCATGGATGGAGAAAATATCTGCTGTGGGTCGTTGTGTTTTTGGTTCACGCGTGCATGTGACTTGTCTCCCCCCAGGAAAATAAGATTAGAGGTTTTAATGCCTTGATTTTAAATCGTTTGATGAATGGTCATAGTTTTTAGCACTAGAGTTCATGGGGAGAGTTCCAGCACCAGGATCTGGAGATGTTCTTCTTCCTGTGCTGGTTAAGTACTGAAGGTTTCCTGCCTGTCCAAACGAAACAAAACGCACGTATCAGCACCCAGTGTATTTCTTGCCGTTGCCTTCTTACTGAAATTAAGTTAAGTGGCATGAACAATCTCTGCACTGTTCAGGGCAGTGAGGTTGAACTCACACCATGGTTTAAATAGTTCTGAATTAGCTGTACTTTCAGCAGAGTTCTGGAGTGCATGGACTAAACTTCATGCTGGGTGGAAGTTATGGTAGAAATAATGGAGAATTGGGAAGATCTGGGCAGATGGGTGAGTAAACATTCAGAGTCTTTCGTATGTAGCAGAAGTACATGGGTTTAAACTAAACCTCACAGTTTAGTAAAGATCACAGTATAAATATGACATTTCTATATGACTTATGCCTATATTAGTATTGAGTAACTGTATTGAGACCTCACAATTTCAAACTAATGTGTCTACTGTACTCTTCTCTGTGTATGAAAGGGCAGGTTTTGCCAGCAGGATGTGATTGTGTTTTTGCATGGTTTCCAATCTTATGAATTATTTAGGTAACCCTCTTCAGTACAAGCTATATCTGGAAATATCCTTAGTCAATAGTTTCTGAGAATTTCCTCTGGTCATTGGGTTGAGGTAGACCATATAACTTCCTTCTGCACATTTATGTAGTATTTTTGTCATATTTGCAATTTTTGTGGTTTCTCTCCTCAAATGAAGAAAGAAACAGCCTTTTCTATCTTTAGAGTTGTAAACGTCTCAGTCCATACTGAATGTAGAGAACAAAGAAATATTGTAACCTTGCTTGCTCATATAGTGGGAGGCTCTCTATCAAGGCGATGAGATCACTTGCCCATCTTGAACACCAAGGCATTTGTCTAACCTAATTTTTGATCATGCAAATTAAAAATTGTGCTGCCCTCATTCAGTTGATCTTGTACAGGTCCATCTAATCACGTTTGACTTCATTACAGGCTCATATTTGAGAAATAACTAAAACAATTAGTTTACACTTACTGTTTTGCATAATTGTAACCTATTTCTAGAGATACACCAATATTAAAAAAAAAAAAATCAGCCAATAGAAGAAGCCATTATTTTTGTCACACATTATACATTTGCACATATACAGTGAAATGATATATATTTTTCTCACATATACCAGCTAAGCTGGGGTTAGATCGCAGGGTTAGCCATGTTACGGTGCCCCTGGAGCAGATGAGGTCAAGGGCCTTGCTCAAGGGCCCAAGCAGTAACCCAGAGCCTTAACTGCTGAGCAACCAAAATACAGATTTTAACAAAAAAAAAAGCTCTCTCTGCTGGCGTAACATGCCTAATAATGAAATATTTTTTTTTTAATCTCATTTACCTTTTTGCCTATGTATTTTCAAACGCTTTCAGCTACTAATTAATCTACAAATGAATGGCAAAAAACAAGAAAAATCTGAAATTTTTCCACAATGCTTACCAGCAAATTGTGACAACTGTTTCACAAATCGCATGGCCGATGCCATGCTCCTTGGCCAAAGCAGCACGTGAGTCTGAGCTCCACCCATCAGGCCTTCAGAATTTTTGCAGAATCCCTCAACACTGGAGTGAATAGGCATCTTAAGTCAGATTGTCATATTCATCAGCCAATCAGATTGATTTATTTGTTCTTTTGGGTGTGATCTTTAGGATATGTCTCAGTCCAGGCCTTCTAGCTGGTGTTGTGACGAAATCACGCTTTAAGTGATGTAATTTGAAAGCGAAGAGCGTGAGATCTTGCTGACATGTCAGCTGTCATCACTGTCGCTATCGAGAAAGAGATCCTTATGGATTTAATAACCTGAGATCATGCGATTGATTAATTAAACAGGAAAGGAGGACTGATTTTCACTTCAAGTAAATTGGTAAATGCTTTTTGCATTGTTATAGCAGCATCAGGAGTTTTCTAAGTGTACATTAGGCTGCTTGAGCATTCAGTGTCAGATCAAGTTTTGAAAAGTAACCGTGTACCCTGACAAAACAACATTTATTGCAAGCAAAATTTTAATTGCAAATATTATTACAGAGCTTTTCCTTGGTATTAGACCTCGTTGGTTCTGGCTTTCGTGCGTGGATGTGTTTTTAAAATGTCAGTTGGTATTATTAGTTGATTGTCACGTAATGCAAGATATTATAAGGATTTATTACACAGCTCTCTGAAATTCTTGACTCTGAATGCTGATTCCATTGCTGCATTATACTGTCAAATATTAATGTTAAACTGTATAATTCACTGTTGTTCCTGGTAACAAGTGATTTCTAAAGTAGCTGTGCTAGTTTCATGTCTCCTGTATCACTCCAGTCTCTTTCTTCTCACATAATAAAATACTTCCAACGCAAATTAATATTCAGTGTAATGATGTACAAGTCAGAGTGGTGGCGGTGTAGTGGGCTAAAGCACATAACTGTTAATCAGAAGGTCACTGGTTCAATTCCCACAGCCACCACCATTGTGTCCTTGAGCAAGGCACTTAACTCCAGGTTGCTCCGGGGGGGATTGTCCCTGAAATAAGTGCACTGTAAGTCACTTTGGATAAAAGCGTCTGCCAAATGCGTAAATGTAAAGTCATTATAGCTAATAATAAACCAAGTATAGATACCAGATGCAGTATCATTTACTTGGTTTATTATTATTAAATTTTTTTCTGTGAGAATTTTTGAATTCATTTGGAATTAGAGACTGAATGAGACAATGTAGAGCCCTGTTGAGTTTATTACATTAGTTTAACTGTAATGTGATATAGATTGAGAAACAGATTGTGCCATTGTTGAGTTTGGAATGAAGATGGTAAAATGTTCTAGAGAGACTTTAGACTTTGCCTTTATTTGCTGTAGTCAGCAAACCGTGACAAAGCGGGTCTTCCGGATGTGCCCTGCCCAAACATCAAATAATATCAGATGTAAATCTGTCTTGGAGTGGTGAATGACATAAACACATTTAACAGATGGCTAACATCAGTCATCTCATTTGTACTGTGTCATTTTATCGCTGTTGCATTAGTCGAGGTATTCCATGATTCCAGATGGCCAACACACAGCAAATACTGCTGTCTGATCATTTCTGTTGCTCGTACTCCGAGACAAACATGGGTCTGGTGCGATGTATCTCTTTTCCACCCTCTCTCTCTCAGGAAAAGTGGGATGTCCTCAGTTCCTGATTACCTATTTGCAGTTGTTGGGATGGTTGAGAGACGGGGGAGGACGTGGGCAGGGAAGGGATGGTATTTTTAACTCTGGCATCCTTAATGTCAGGATGTAGTGCATTTCCATGGCAACCCTGGATCCTTCCATAGATCTTGCCATTGGTTCATATGAAACTGTTGAGTATCAGTGCAGGATGTGGTCTATTAGCTTGGGGGCACACTCTGTAAGCAGGTCCAAATTATTAATATCAAACAGAGAGAAAAGATATTTCTAGAAAATTTGTGACAGCTCGGCCAACTCCATCTGACAATAACACATAGTAAAGCCTGTTGCTATGGCGATGAAGGCAGGTCATTAGTATTTATAGTTTAAACACCACAGTTACAGCCTACAATTACATAAAGATTCTGCCTTGTATAGCCTATACATTAGTGTCGGTGGTAACCATTTTTTTGAGTCATTTAAATAGTTTTGGTGGCCTCAGATTTATATATCTGCAGAACTCTTTCTGCCAATAAACAAATACTGATAGATTAATTTATCTCTCTTTCTCTCTTTGTCTGTCTCCAGGGATCTGAAACAGAGGGCAAGTCAGAGAGAGATGGAGCATCAGATAGTGAGATTAAACCAGACACTGGTGTTGCTGAAGTTCCTGTTTCTGCTGATGACACACCAGAGGTTCTCAACAAAGCCCTTTCAGGCCTCTCCTCCCGGTAACAGCAATTTCCCAAAACAAACCAGAATTATATAATTATTAGCGATTATCAATATAATCACTACTACTAATATTGCTCATATTTGGTGTTAGGGGATTTTCAAAACCCCAAGCATAAGTATTAAATTCCGGCAAGTGCTCCTAAGCACCCTCAAATTGACATAAAAGCACCCTCAATTGTACAATGGTTGTGCTTTATTTTGATCTGAAACTGGGACTGCTTAGCTACCATGTATCGTAGCAATGAACAAAAAACATTTAAAACACCATAGCAACGTCCTAACAACTACTTAAAAACATTTGCAGCATTAAACTGTAGCAATGAGCAAAACACTTTTAAAACACCATAGCAGTGCCCAAGCAACCACTTAAAACACACTTGCAACCATATACTGTAGAAATGAACATGCATACACTCAAAATACCATAGCAACGATTTGGAACACCCTAGCTACCACATTATAGCAATGGGGAAAAAAAACACTCAAAATGCCATAGCAATGCCTTCGCAACCACTTAGAACACTATTGCTATCATATACTGTAGCGATTAACATAAATACACTCAAAACATCATAGCAATGCCTTAGCAACCACTTAGAACACTCTTGCAACCATATACTGTAGCAATTAACATAACTACACTCAAAACACCATAGCAATGTCTTGGCAACCACTTAGAATACTCTCTCTATCATATACTGTAGTAATGAAACTAAATACACTCATAACACCATAGCAATGCCTTGGCAACCACTTGGAACACTCTTGCTACCATATATTGCAGCAATGAAACTAAATACACTCATAATATCATAGCAATGCCTTAGTAACCAAGTAGAACACTGTTGCTACTAGTGTTGTCACGGTACCAAAATTTCAGTTGTCGGTACTAATACCATTGAAATTTCATGGCACTCGATACCATTTTTGGTACCAAAGCAAAAACGGGTTACTTAACAACACTCTTTTATTAACTAAGTTAACAATACATTAGCAGCAGAACTAAGAACAGAAATATGCCATTGAGCAACACTTTAATTTAAATATATTATTTTTCAATTATAACAAAACTGTACAATGTATGCTTAAAGTATTTTTGAACACGTATAAGATTTGCTTAAACTTTTGCAACCTTTACTTTAAGTTTTTACAAAGTACGAAATAAAAAACTAAATAAACAAGCATACAATAGAATGAATAAAAAATAATTTCCAAACTAATGTGCAAAGTGCTCTCGTATTAATAAAGCTGCATATTGCAATTTTTCTTCATGATAAGAAATGCACAGTGACATATATTATGATTAAATAAGTCGCGAACCATCGTGTTCTAATCTAGCTGCATTAAGCATCCGCGCTCGATGGATGAGCGTCAGAGTCTCTCTCAGCCGGGTACAGTTTCAATCTCTCCCCCTTAGACATTCGCGCAACTCATTGAAGAGGCACTTGCCACACAGAGAAATGCCAGTTTATGAGTTTAAAGTTATTAACATGACCTGCTTCTGTATTATTTGAATGTTAATAAAGCTATAACACATTAAATATAACTGCATTTGTAATGCCGGGATGTTTCCTTTAAAGAGCTCCGGCTCCACTTTTTCCACAACGAGACTGCTTCTGAATTTCCTTTTCCTTTTTTTTTTTTTTTTTTTTTTATAATTCCCTAATACTTTGAAGCTGTGAAAGTTTAGAGTGCGCCTGGACTGTGATCTGTGTAATTCTTCCTCTCCTCCGTCAGGCGTGATCTGCAGTGCTGCTCTCGCGCATCATTACAGTTTAATATGATTTCATTTTACGTTAAATAAGATCAAACAACTATTCGACAATTACAATTTTTCTCATAATTTTTTTTTTGCCAACGTTTTCGATAATGTCGACTAATCGTTTCAGCCCTAATGCAAATGATAATATGCTTTTAAACTTACCTGCTTTGGTTGCTTGAATTAATCCGGGTGTCTGTATTTCAGGTGCTTTATTAAGTTTGATGTGTTTCCTCCTCTTGTCAGAAAATTGTGAAAGCACCGTTTACAAATAGGTTTTTGCTGATCTATGATGTTTCCCTTTTCATCAGCCTCAAATACAAAGAATTTCCAAACCTGGCTTTTTCCACTTTTCTTTTCGACAAGATTCAGTTGAGACTCCGCAGCAGCTTTGCTTGTCGCCATCTTTTGCTTGTTGTGAGCATTCAAAAGTTCCCGATTCTGCATGGGTACCAGGTAGACCCGGTATTCGGTACTCCGGTACCTTCAGAAATTGTGGTATCGTAAACATTTTTTTCAGTACCGCCTTGGTACTGGAGTACCGGTATATTTGACAACACTAGTTGCTACCATATACTGTAGCAATTAACATAACTACACTCAAAACACCATAGCAATGCCTTGGCAACCACTTGGAACACTCTTGCTACCATATAATGTAGCAATAAACAGATACACTCAAAAAACCATATCAATGGCTTAGCAACCACTTGGAACATTCTTGCTACCATATACTGTAGTAATGAATATACTGCAAGTACACTCAAAACACCATATCAATGCCTTAGCAACCAATTAGAACACTCTTGGTACCATATACTGAAGCAATGAACATAACTATACTCAAAATACCATAGTAATGTCCTAGCAACTAATTAGAACATTTCATCCATATACAGCTAGTACAGAACACAGTGAAACAAAACATGTCTCCACTCCAGAACAGATAACACAGCTGATTGAAATTCCCCTACGCTTTTATTCACTTTACAGTGCAGCTGCAAATTATTAAACTAACAGTTACAGTTGATCAAATCAATCAACTTGTTTTTATATCAAACTTTAATTCCAGAAGATGCGCAAGTAAATCTGTTACATCTCTACCTCTCTTCCATGTGCAACTGTCAGTAGCGCGTTGAACGCTTGTTGAGTTTAGTGTAGGCACACACGTTGAGAGAGCATTTTGTCTCGTAGTTAGTGAATTTAAGATGTTACAAATGAATAAACCTTTCTAAACCTGTTTATTCCACATGTTCTACTGTGTCTCTGTTAGTGAGTGACGCAATAAAATTAACGCTCCTAATCAGCAAAGTTAACATTGCAAGCGTGTGCCGTTGGAGTGATCAATAGGTTTTGCGCCTTATAAATTTTGGCGTCATAATGCAGCACATTTGACAAGGCAGGCAGCTGAATGGTGAAGAGAGACACATAATCACTTTTACATCTCTGTCTCTCTAGTGTTCCATCCAGGGTTAATTGGGTCTCTGGGCAAAAATGCCCTTGAAATTCATAATATGGGGCAAAAATATCCCCACAAAGAGTTACTGTTGTTTTGTATACCCCAGATCCATCTGAAATTTTGGATGTTTTATACCCCCGCAAAGGTGTATAAACCCCCCAGAAATTCAGAAATTAATTTCAGGCCCTGGGTCTGCTGTTGTAAATCCCAGACACAGTGAAGATGATTCATTCAGTAAAGAGGCCACCTGAGCTTTTAGTCCTCCCTCACAGTAGGAAGATTATCTTTCTGCCCATTATGCTTTGCATTAACGTGTTTGTCTCCCCTGCAGATGGAAGAACTGGTGGGTGCGGGGAATCCTCACTCTGGCCATGATCTCCTTCTTTTTCTTCATTATTTATCTGGGTCCAATTGTGCTGATGATGATTGTAAGTGTCCCCTCTTCCTGTTCTTTTTTTGAGTCCAAATGCCTTTATTTTATTTTAACAATTGAGCTGGTGAACTTCCTTACAGATGCAGTCAAAACATGATATATTGTTATATTGCCTCTTAGCAGTTTACAGCAACAAATGCATAATTGCTGCATCAACCAATGCAGTTCTGGATGGGTACTATCTTTATATTGTTGTTCTTAGCTGATACTTTCTTACAAAAATGACTTTTAATGATTACTGAAATAGGCAGTGAAGGACAGAGTAAAGTCTATACTCCACCATTACATACTTGTATAACGAAGACAGAAACTGACAAAGACTTTCAGAGGGAGGGAACCTTCCTGCTTAATCAGTTAGGATGCATAAAGAAGATAGATGATTATCAATTAAGTTTACATATGCAAATGCACATTTACATATTAATGCAATCAAAGCCATAACTAATGGATGCACATGGAAAATACCTCCATTGCAGATGGAGCTCTAGATGGAGATGGGAAATGTATCAGGTGTGCAATGGGGATGATAAAGCGGTACTCATCACACAGCAGCTGATGAGCTCTGACTGTATAAGCCAAAGCATTTTTATTCCTGCTGCTATCTTTTCAAAGGTGTGATGTATAGTACTGTCTACACCGGAAACAGGGTCAGAAATAAACCAGGGTTCTTCTCATCTCTAAAATCATCATAATCACCTCTGCAGAAGTGTTTATTACTATTTATTTATTTTTATTTCTGTCTCGCAATATCACTTAGCATAATCGGTCCATTTTATTCTATGATTAACCATTTGAGAAATGGCTACAGATACAGTTATGCTACTGATGAAGCATTTTGAAGATTTACAGTAGATTTAATGTTGCCACTTTGTCTTATAATCTTTTCTCTCTCACTTTCTTTCACAGGTGCTGTGCGTTCAGATCAAGTGCTTCCAGGAGATCATCACAATTGGTTACAGTGTGTATCATTCATACCACCTTCCCTGGTTCAGAACACTAAGTTGGTGAGACCTGCGACATGCACCTGTCACCTTTTTTTTTTCTGATTCACTCCCTGTCTCCCTCTTCTCATTATTTCTCAACCCAGATCGATCTCTGTCTCTCTCTCCCACTGTGCAAGCCTGTAATTAGAGGTCGTCGTCATCATCATCACTTGCATATTATCTTTTTAGCTTGATGTTTTACAAGTTGTTCATTTTCTTGTGTTAAATTAATAATTGCTGTGCTCATTTATTTATCCAGCTATTCATGATATCACCAGCTGTATAGAGGTACAGTAAATGCACTCTGGATTAGACCGCAGTCAAACTGTAGTGTTCCTTTCAAATTTTAGAAAAGGAAAGAATCACCAAGTTTTATTAATGTGAAAATGAGCTTTCAAATTCAGTGGTGGGATACAGCATGTGATAAATCTATTATATTTTGGTGTGATAAATCTATTATATTTTGGTGTAAAATGAACTGAGGTTTTTGCTAAAGGGATAGCTCACCTAAAATTTAATTCTGTCATCATTTCTGCTGTGGAACACAAAATGAAATTAGGAACAATAGCCACGTTTCCACTATCAGGCTAAATGAGGGTGTGCTAGTGCATGCCAGGGCCAGTTGCGTTCCCACTGTCACTTGCTGGGCTTCGTTTTGCGTACTCTGGGCTTGTGGCCAATGGCCTTTGGCCCGCCGATTACCCTTGGGCCAAATAAGGCCAACTGGGGATTGAGGCGGGCTCAGTGTCAAAGGCGGAGTTTCACTGAACTTGCCAGGTTGGGTATCTATCACACCGTTGTACAGGGTCAGGAAAAAAAAAATTGCGGGTACAGGACAGATCCGTTAAATGGACAAAGCAGTGCTAAAAGAAATAGCTTTCCATTGTTCGAGATCATGACTGGTGTGCTGAGACATCGTCCCGATGTTAATGGATAGGCCATTGGCCAATGGCAGTTACAGCCGGTCAGTTGTTAATGCTAACTTATCTTGCTAGCTATCTAATGTTTACAAACAATATAAATTTGATATTCGAGATAACATGTTACCTCAACTTGAGCTTCCCTCCTGCTTGTGAAATGGGCCATGTGTGTGACGCTGGCACCAGGGCGGCGTATTGAAGGTGGCTTGACATCATTTTCTGGAATTTTCCAAGCTGCTTAATGGCACAGTTTAATGTTGACCCACTGGAATTGTGATATAGTCAATTAAAAGTGAAACAATCTGTAAACAATTGCTGGAAGAAATACTTGTGTCATGCACAATGTAGATGCCCAAAACTATAGTTTTCTTATATTAAATCTGTGGAGTTAAAAAATGAGTTTTAATTACTTCAGCCTAACTGTATGTAAACTTCTGACTTCAACTGTACATAGTCATATTTGGAAAAACTGACCCGAATCTGGCCCCAAACCCGATGGTTTGTCAGGTCTCGTTCTGCCCGTGTTTGGTGGCAGACCTCTAGCATGTCCTTTTGTGTTCCACGAAAGAAAGTTAAAGGTGCACTAAGTAACTTTTGTCTTTGTGTCATCTTAGACTTACAGTGACAACTAGTGGCACGGATGCAGCATCATTCAAACGCAATAGTTTTCTGTTTCAGATGCCATTGTAGAAATATGCTATTCATAGTCAGCCATACTTGTATCAATGAGTGAAAGTATCAAATAACAGGATGGTTACTGCGATTAAGCGAGTAGTATTCGACAGGTCATGTGAATCTAACATGGCAGCCCCCATATGCGGACCCTCTCCTTGTAGAATGAAACAGTTTTTATAAGGTTACTGATATGACTGGAGTCTTCATTAATTCATGTGAGATGGTCAAGATTTCCTACATATATTGCAAAATTACAATTAATGTATTTAAGTGTTAAACTTTTTTTAATGAGGACAATATTACTGAGTGCACCTTTAAACGAGTCTGGAGCAACGGGTGTATTATGAGTAAATGATGACAGAAATGTAATTTTTAGGTGAATTATGCCTTTAATGTTTCAAAACTAACAAGAGAGATAAGAGTGAAAAATACCCCTAAATTAAACTTACATTTCATAAAAGAAAAGTTCCAGAGTCATATTTTACCCCAAAATTAAAAGAAAGAAATATATAACTATATATTCAAATTTATAACTATACAAAAAATTTAAACTATATTTTGCATAAAGAACATGAAGCCTATTTTTGGGACCATTATGATGTACAGTACTTCTACTGTAATGCTAACAAAAATCTCATTACTTAATGCAAAAAAAAGCAAAAAACATAAATCATATTCCGTACAACAAATACTACACTGACTTTGCTTGTACCCTTCAATTTAAATAAGATATTATTATTATTATTATTATTTTGCATTGGTGTAGGATACTGGAATTGTAGTTTGGAAGGATCTGATTAATTGTTGTTAGAGCTGTCACAGTTAATGCATTCATGTATGTGATTAATTAAAATGTTAGTGCTGTAATTTTCACTATTAATGCATTTACTATTTAATAAATCATTTACGCTGGTTGGAGCAGGGCGCAACCTTTGTGATGTGTCCTCCCAGAGTCATTACAATGACGCACAAATACAACCATCTTGTCAATGATCAAATATGGGGAAAGGACCTCTTAATGCTATTTGTTGTACAAAACAAGAGCAGATGGGAAATCAAATTCTTTGCAGCCTCTGTAAGGCACAATTTAATTACCACAGAAGCATATAGAGTCTTAACTATCCCAAAAATTCAGAATGAGAGGTTGTTTGAAAGCGCTTTACATGTGGAGTTCAAAGCGGCACTTTGAATTGTGAATTTGGCTTCATGATTTCTGTAGCAAAGTGGATAGCCATAATCTGTGGAGGATGAGATTTAATGCACATTGCAATGAATATGCAGCCTATGGTTGCATAATTTTTATATTATTCAAGTTCCCACTTAGACTTAATTTGTATTTAATGTTAATTGAATTGGTGCTATTTTAGTGCATTTCTAAATCTTTATACTGTGGATTTTTTTTTTTAAGAATTATATTGTTACATATTATTTTGTTTCCTAAGAAGGAAATAAGTGGATTTGGATAAGGAAAGAAGTATATAGTATATAATGTAAAATTTCAGCACTTTTAATATCTGCTATTTAATCAAGATTTAAAAAAAATTGTAATTGACGAATAGCACTAATTGTCGTAAGTCTTAACTGTCCGCAAAACAGGCTTCAATCTCTTTATACAAAAAATATTTTTTGGGGTGGTGACATTTCCTTGTTCTTTATAGTCAAATGATTCACCTTAAGACATTTCAAAGATTGGTGAATTTCTTTGCAATCACTTTTGAGTTTCTGTAGGTTAGTTATCTGGCAAATCAGGAGTAGAATCCTTCTGCGTTCTTTCATGTAGTCCTAATGTTAGCCTGCTCATACTCATATGCTGTGTCTTACAAATGGGGCCTATCATAATTACTTTCACAGCCATTAGAAACATGTTTATTAATCAATTGATGTGAATGTCCTTTGTGATAATGGTTTCTGACTGCTAAATGTAGTTCTTTTTGTCAGGTACTTCCTGTTGTGTGTGAACTACTTCTTCTATGGGGAAACGGTGACAGATTGCTTCTTCACTCTGGTGCAGAGGGAGGAGCCTCTACGCATCCTCAGCAAATACCATCGCTTTATTTCCTTTGCCCTGTACCTCACAGGTAAGAACCTTTCCCACAAATTCGCCTTTTCATCTCACTCACTGACGCCACCAAATGGAATTGCAAAAATAAACATTGTTTTCAAACAGCTTTCCAGAATACTCCCCCCTTCTGCTGTTGATCAATTAAACAGATATTCCCACCCCAAACTCATGCTTATTAAATGTTGCTAGGTCGAACTGGACGGACAGTTCAAATGGAGCAATTTTTGTAGTGCCACAGAACCACAGCATTTCGTTTTCAAGGACATCAACCTATGAATGGATTACTTCTAGTTCTCTCTGCATATTAAACTGGAGTATGTGAAACACTTCAGCCTTAACACACAGGCGTGGTGACAGAGCAATAGCTCAAGGTTTTGGGTGGTGTTTTTTTTTGTTTTGTTTTTTGCTTTAGGTGTTAAGCTTGTGTCGTGCCAGCATGTTAGGCGCTCTGCCCAACTGTGCTCCCTTTGGTCATAAAACATTTTAATCAAATTTTCTCTTTCAAGATACAAGATGACATATTTCAAGATTTCGTTTTACCATTGACTTGCTAGTTGTCAGATTCTTCAGATACACCACAATATCATTGCATTTTCTTGCATTAGTGTTCACTTTAGTGTTGTAATACACTGGTGTCCAAAAGTTTGGAATAATGTACAGATCGGTACTTTTATTCACCAAAGTGGCATTCAACTTATCACAACGTATACTCAGGACTAGAGCCCGACCGATATAGGATTTGTTTTTAGACCGATACCGATTTTAGAGGGGGAAATTCACAGATTACCGATATAGTTAATTTTTGTGCAGGAATGAAAATAAAAATGTTCTATGTGGATTGTGCTTTGATTTTGCACCGATACGACTATGCAAAGGTACTCAAAAGACTGCTTTCTAAAACAATAATTTTTATCAAAGAATATTTTACATTATTATTATTATTATTATTATTATTATTATTATACATTGTCAGCAAGTTCTAAAAATGAACACTGAGAAAATAAGGAATAAATAAAAATACAGTAGTTAGCTAAATAAACATCAGTACTGTATGTTCAGTATCAGTCAGATGCTGACCATTTAAATTAAAATGATAGCTTAATAAAAATTTTCCAGTATTGCGTCAAACCAACTAGGTAACGACATAGTGTGAAATCAACACTCAATAGACACAATCCACCACTGCAACGTTGTCTGTTGTGCTGCAAAAAGATGCTCTGTTTACCTTTCTATTTGCTACATTACTGACTGCACTGACAAATTATTGCTGGCTACCATAGCAAACAGATGTGATAAACATGAGTGACATGGTTGCCAGGGACAGGGTTAATGCTACATTAGTATTAAAATGATAGGGTCCTTGTTTATTAACTGTCCAGTATGTGTTTTACAAACTAGTTATCAACTTACCGTGAAGACACCGCTTAAATCCGCACTGTCTGCAGAACCACTGATAGTTCAACTCTGTAAACAATGGAGTTGAAGCGCGCTCTGCTGGACAAATTATGTATGACACCAATTCTAAATCACCCCAAGCATTTTTTCCTACATTGTTATGAAAAAAAGTTTTCATATCTGCACATATTGGAAAACATATACGACGATACCAGTATATCCGTGAAAGGCTAATATCAGCCGTTATAAACTATACATATTTCTCATAAAAAATCCTACATGTGCAGCGAAGACAGCTTTGCAGGTCCTTGGCATTCTAGCTGTCAGTTTGTCCAGATACTCAGTTTACATTTCACCCCAAACTTCCTGTTGCACTTGCCATAGATGTGGCTGTCTTGTCGGTCACTTCTCACACACCTTACAGTCTAGCAGATCCCACAAAAGTTCAGTGGGAGTAAGATCCATAACACTCTTTTCCAATTGTCTGTTATCCAGTGTCTGTGTTACTTTGCTCACTCTAACTTTTTTGTTTTTCTGTTTCAAAAGTGGCTTTTTCTTTGCAATTCTTTCTATGAGGCCTGTACCCCTGAGTGTTCTATTTACTGTTGTACTTGAAACTGGTGTTGAGTAGGTAGAATTCAATGAAGCTGCCAGCTGAGGACATGGGGCATCTATTTCTCAAACTAGAGACTCTGATGTACTTATCCTCTTGTTTAGTTGTACATCTGGCCTTCCACGTCTTTTTCTGTCCTTGTTAGAGCCAGTTGTCCTTTGTCTTTGAAGACTGTAGTGTACACCTTCAGTTTTTTTGGCAATTTCAAGCATTGTATAGCCTTCATTCCTCAAAACAATGGTTGACTGTCAAGTTTCTAGAGAAAGCGGTTTCTTTTTTTTGCCATTTTTGACCTAATATTGACCTTAAGACAGGCGAGGCTATTGCATACTGTGACAACTTAAAAAAACAAACACAAAGACAGTGATCAGTTTAATGCCACTTTGGTGAATTAAAGTACCAATTTCCTTCCGAAATTAGCTAAATCTGTATATTATTTCAAACTTTTGGCCGCCAGTGTAGTTACTGTAAGCTTGGCTGGTTACAGTGCTCATTCTTGCTCAAATCATCAAAGTGTTTTTTATTTTTTTATTTTATTAAACTCCTTAGGAACCCATGATGCACTGAGACAATGGCATGAACTAACAAATGACCTGCAACAGGATGCTAATCACATCGGATTGCTATCCAATCATGAAAATACCAAGTGTAAATGCCATCCAACACTGATTTGAGATGGATATAAATACGATCACCTCCGTAGGTGGTTTGTATGCTTTCCAGATGAATCTCCAGTCAAGTGTAAATGCATCTGGCTGTTCAAGCCACTTATGTAAACTTAACTTCGCCCAAACAGCGCTACGTCAGCATTGGGTAAAATGCGAAACAAACAACAGTTGTTACTGAGTATTCACAGATGTACATCTCTGCAACTTTTTGTTTTAGATCTTTTCATCTGGAAAGCATCACAATCTAATTAACATCTGCTAAACATCATAAAAAGAAGAGATTAAAAAACATTCAATCATAAATGTTATCTGCTTGGTCTTATTGACATCCGAGACATACTTATTGACATACGTCTTATAGAGGTATAGCAGATGAGCAAATAATAACGTATGAAATATGTCTTCCAGAAGTAAACGCACACCTCAAATAGATGTCTGGGTGATGTACGTGTGCTATCAGGGTTTGCACAGGGTTTGTGTAGCGCAATAAATAATAACAAAGAAAGAAACGAATGCATGTTGTAGGAGAGACAGGACCTTTTTCTTCATTTATTTGTTGCAGATCTCAGAATGAAACTAAAACTAAACACTGGCAATAAGCGCAGCTGACGCGCATGGATGTATCTTACCTAAGATGAGTCTCATCGTAGGAATCAAATAATAAATCCACTGTTTTAAATTCGCTGCCCTGCATTAGCATAATAACAGAAGTTAACTCAATTTTATTTGCATAAAGCGCAGAAATTCGGATCGGATTTATATCTGTTTGGCAGAAACGTATTGATGTGGCCAAGTATAAGTGGAATGTGTTTATTCAATCAAATGCATGAAGTGACCAAGTATAAATACCCCTATTGATGTCTCTGTTTTAGCTTGCATTGTGTGAGTAGTTTACAGGTTACCAATCTAACTGTTATGTCACAGCCCTTGTTATGAAATAATGTTCATTTTGCCGCTCAGCTGGAATGTAAACATTGTCTATGTAACTAAACAATTAACTGATTTTACAAAGTGAAACAAAAAATAAGAAGTGGGTTTAAAATGTATGAAGTGCCAGTACAAAGTGCTATAAACAATATGTGGTGGGTATTGCATTTATAAACAAGTGTCCTTGCACAGTGAGAGTTGAATTGTTTAGCAAACTGTTTTAAATTATATAAATTGTTCATGTTCTACAATTTCATTTACTTTTATGTTTTAAAATTCTCTTTTACAGGATGCTTAATAAATTCTGTGTTGTTGGTTTAGTCTGGATTATTGGCCACTGGCTGGTTCCTGTCAAACAGGGCATAATTAGTGACAGTGTGACTGGCCCAAAAATATTCACGTAGACGCATGTGGGATGGCATTGCCAGAGCTGTCTCTCTTATCAGAGGTTTGTTTGTCTTTCAGGGTTCTGCATGTTTGTTCTGAGCCTGGTGAAGAAGCACTATCGCCTGCAGTTCTATATGGTGAGTGTACATTGTTCAGTGTTCCCATGGGTCATGGAAAACCTTGGAAGTTAAGGCATTTTTCAGTTGTGATTTCTAGGCCTGGCAAAGTCATGTCAATTTCTATAGTGAGTATATTTTGTGTGGATATGCCCAGCTCATTTTATTGGCTAGAAATTACTGTTTGTGAATGCAATCTTTATAAGATTATTAAAAAAAAAAAACGTATGCAATAATCATGATGAATAATTGGAAAAGTACAGGACATTCATAGGTCAATTTGTGGGAGTCCCGATATTTGTGAATAGTAAATATCGCATTTTGTCTATGTTTGAAGTTAGCCTACTCTATATTGACTCAAATCCTCCCAAGCACAACATTCAAATTCAGTATACCTTGTGCATTCACTCAAATGCACTGTGGTGCTCCTATATTTTCTCATGTAAAAGCTTGTCCCGCTCCTAGCGGGATTTAAACCGGGGTCTCCGGCATTGGAGGCGAGCATGGAAATGAGGAGGCTAAAGGCTACAGGATGCTTAATAAATTACTGACAGCCTATAGCGTCAGTCGCTAGTGCACCTCTTGAGGCCAGGGGAGGGAGGTTTACACACTACACAACTACCTACCACCTGGCTACTGTTACACTCACCCCCCTAAACCTCACTCCCATCTGGGCCATGGCACCACTGTAACTGGTCTTGCTCGACCTGCTCAGAGCGAGATTTGAACCGGCGTCTCCTGCATGGGAGGCAGGCCCGCATGAGGAGGCTAAAGCCTACAGCCCCTAGCATAATTTCCATTTATGCATTTGGCAGATGCGTTTATCCAAAGCGACTAACAGTGCATTTATTACAGGGACAATCCCCCCGCAGCAACCTGGAGTTAAGTGCCTTGCTCAAGGACACAATGGTGGTGGCAGTGGGGGTCAAACCAGCAACCTTCTGCTTACCAATTCAGTGCTTTAGCCCACTACGCCACCACCACTCCATCAGTCATTAGTGTGCCTCTTGAGGCCAGGGGAGTGAGGTTTACACACTGCACAGCACATACCAGCTGGCTCCTGTTACACATACACATTTTCATGTACACATATGTCACATACACCAGCCTTCAAGGACATTTGCTTGTATTCAGTGCAGACCCTACACAAGTTTCTTATCTTTTCCATGTCAGAGTGCTGCCTTTTGTCCCAGATTTGAAGAGAATGGATTTATTCATCCCTTTTCTCTCTCTATCTCTCACCAGTTCGGTTGGACTCATGTGACCCTGCTGATTGTGGTGACTCAGTCCCACTTAATCATTCATAACCTTTTTGAGGGAATGATCTGGTAAGATGATGCCACCTGTCTACCACTAACAAACACCAAATAATACTTTAAACTCCAAAGTCGTTCCAGAAAATAAGTGATGAATATCATCATAATAAATGTCTTCTGTTCGGTTGATAATGTGGTCTTTTTTTATGTGTGCAGGTTTATTGTGCCCATTTCCTGTGTTATCTGTAATGATATCATGGCTTATATGTTTGGCTTCTTTTTTGGGCGCACCCCTCTCATCAAGGTGTGTGCTCTTATAAAAAAAACAAAAAAACATACCAAACATTTATGCAATATTCAGTAGTATTGTTTAAGTTTTAAATATGACTCTAAATATTATATTTATATTTGAATTAAATTAAAATGCAATGTGTGTATATATATATATATATATATATATATATATATATATATATATATTAGATAGATAGATGGATAGTACATTCTATTATACAGTATGTAATATTCCAATTGAATTTACATATCATTCTTTGTTTACTACTTTTAACAATTATTTATTTGTGTAGTTGTCTCCTAAGAAGACGTGGGAGGGGTTTATTGGTGGCTTCTTCTCCACTGTTGTGTTTGGGATCCTGGTAAGTAAACCCCTTCATTCTTTTCTCACACAACATGTAAAATCTGCAGAATGGATTGAAATATGTGATGTAAAGTGTGTTACACTGAGCTGAGAGTAACACTCTTTTATTGGTAGCTGAGACCATAATCAAATTAACCAAAACGTTTAATAAACGAACTTTGAAGCACTTTGGCATTCATATTCTGTGGAAATCTGTTCTGTGGGTATAGTTTCTGTTTGGCATGGTCATAACCTACACTCTTATATTTGCTGTTAAAGGCACAAGCCTGTTTTAAACAGTATTCAATGTCCTAGACTGAAACACTGTGGACTGCAATTCGCTAAACAACAAATGTAATATCTCACTTAACCTCTTCTCTCCAGCTTTCCTATGTAATGGCAGGTTACAGCTACTTTGTGTGTCCAGTGGAGTTTAATAACGACTCCAACAGATTCACGGTGGACTGTGAGCCGTCTGAGCTCTTCCAGCTTCAGAACTACGGCCTGCCATCTGTATTGCAGTCCATCACCGGCTGGGTAAAACACACATTTTCACACATAGCCAGTCTGTTACACATGCTCCTCCTGTCTCTCACTTGTTCTGTCCTCTCCCTCACTTTTTCTCTTTTTGTTTCTTACGTTCTTTGTGTCTGTGTTTACCAGACACAGCCATCTGCTGACTTTCCACTTACTGTGGATCTGTCACAGCTCCGCTTCACAGTTCGTTTACAGTTCTTTCTCACTGCCTTTATTCTTTTGACCAAAAAAATGTGTGTAACCAATATTCTAAATCCATGATTTTTAACCACATGGTCTCCCTGAAGGTTGTTCAAGGGGTCAGTGGAAAATCTGTATAAAACCTATAGAACCTAAATTTGTATTACATTTCTATCTTTCTAACTTATGATCTGTTAAACATTATATAATGTAGTAATGTTAATTATGAACGTTATTATAAATTGGTACCATGTGAATAAAGATTCTTTGTAATGGAGGTCTCTGGGTTGGTTGAAAGTCTGGGTGGGTGGTCCCTGGGTCTCTAAAGTTCAAAAGCTTTTGAAATCGGGCTGTAACACCCCGCCATTATATCTTAAATTCATCCTTTATAGAAGTTCAAATAATATGGAAATATGTCATGTAAATAAGCAAAAACTAACCCTAAGTAGCTTATATGAGTCATGTGAAGTGACCCAGTATAAGTGGGAGAGATTGAAGCCCACAATACCTGCCCACATATTTACTTTATTTTTTCTGCCCATTTCGAGAATCGTTTCTCAGTTTGAGGTGTGAAAAATTGGGGCTCAACTGGCTGAGTTTCACGACTCTTAAAAACAGGGTACATTTACTTGAGGAGCAATACTGCAGAAGAAATTAACAAAAAATTGGGAGAATGTTAAATATAATTTTTATTTTAAATTTAATTTTTTGTCTTAATGCACTGGCAGAACTAACCCTAATCTTAACAAGTGAAAAAAATAAAAATAAATACTTGGATACAAAATACACAAATATTAATTTTATATTCTCTGAAATCAAGTCTAGATATTTTAATTTTGCTTCTCAGCTAAATGTATCTTGTTTTAAGGATTTTTAGATATTTCTATAGGAAAACAAGACACTCCTTAAAGACACTTAAAATAACTTGATAACAAAAGGATTTTTTTTTTTTTTTTGCAGTGAATTGTTTATTGATTAAGCTTAAATATTAAGGGTTTTTTCTTCCTGTAATTCAGTGAAGGTCATGGATACTTTTGTCCTCTTTATTTTTAGTAAGCACATATTTAAAACAACCTCCAAACTCAAGACACAAGCTGAAATGGTTAATAGTTAATGATTAATCGTTGCAGTAATGCCAGAATAGTCAAATAATCATGCTAATAATCATTATATTAGTCGATTATCAAAATAATGGTTAGTTGTAGCCCTATTTGCCATGCATTTACAGCCTGTGTCTAATGGACAGATCCAAACATTTCCCCCTCTCTCATTTTCTCCATAGACCACAGTGAAGTTGTACCCATTCCAGATCCACAGCATCGCTCTGTCTGCATTTGCATCCATCATGGGACCATTTGGAGGCTTCTTCGCCAGTGGCTTCAAAAGGGCCTTTAAGATCAAAGTGGGTGTAATTCGTCTGAGGCCATCAAAGCCTTTTAATCACATTGCATTAAACCGATCTGAAAGAGCCTTTTGTATCTCAAAAGTATTAGCTAGTACAGCTTAAGCTGGCTTTGAAATCCAGTATAAAGTGATAGACACGTTGATGCCTGATCTGATGTATGAGCAGTTTCCTCTTTCTGATGCTCTTGTCATACACAAAGTGTCTTGTGATCTCCATCTATGCAGGACTTTGCTAACACCATTCCAGGTCATGGAGGAATTATGGACCGCTTTGACTGTCAGTACCTTATGGCTACATTTGTAAATGTTTACATCACCAGCTTTATCAGGTAGGACTGTCTTTTGCATTTATGGTTCAAATTTTCAAGTCTTAATTGGTTTCTTGTCAGTGTTGTAATAGTAACCAGAAAAACATGATTAAGGTCATGTGTTTTTATGGTTTGAATGCTTGTTCAATGTTCTAAGAGACTGTTGATGGGATATTATGGTTTGTGCATTTGTAAACAATATTATTACAAGGTTCTCTGGAATACTTGATTCTGATTGGTCAATCGTGGCATTCTGCAGTCAAATATTTTTGTGTAGTGGCCTTTTTAATGATAATTTTTCTGAATGTGCGCATTTAAAGAGTATATTAACAGCGTGACCATTTCTAAAGTAATCAACCTTGTGCATTGATATGTTATCCCTTTTAGAGGGCCAAACCCTACTAAAGTTATACAGCAGCTTCTTGCTCTGAGACCAGACCAGCAGGTACATATCTTCAACTCACTCAAGGCCCATCTGACAGAGAAAGGCCTGCTACCAGCCCTGGAAGTGGCAGCCTAGCCTAACGGGCCATCCCAGGGAGAGCCCACAGCAGTGGCCGGAGGATAGAGGGAGGAGATGGTCATTACAGAAGCAGATCCAGGCTTGTATGGGAGGGGGAGATGGGATGGGATCATAGGAAGGAAAACAACAGAAAACTGAACTAAATGAACCTTGGGTCATTCCATTTTCAGTGTGATTGAGAGAGTGTGTGTGTAAAGATCAGTGTTTTTGCTTGTTATTTTTGTAAATGTTTTATGTTTATCTCTTTTGCCACAAAATTATATTATAAATATATGGAGATGATGCTTCATCTGTGTTACAGTTATTTGTAAGTTGAGCTGTACATTTCCACTTGTGTACAAATGTTCTGCAACTTTAGAGTGTGAATATTTTATTATAGTGTTTATTGTATTTTGTTTTAATGCACTGCTCATCACACTGTCATTTCAACCTCAGGCTTGGGTTTTTTTTTTTTTATTGTTTTTTGTTTTTTTATGTTGTTCAAAGTTGCCATAAGGCATTGTTCATTCAAAGATTGTATTTTTACCACAGAGCACTCACAAATTTAGTGTGGATTCATATTACTTTCCATAGGTCTTGGTGGTGACCTGTTTGTAACATCATTTTTAATCAGAGGAACCTGGTCATTGATATCAGCTGCATCCTTCAACCCAAAAGATGTGGTGACTGTTACAGTATGGCTTTCTGAGACTAGGTATAATTCCTGACAGCAGTTGTGTAAGGAGAGGAAGCAGATGTCATATTCTGTGTTTAAGAGGATGTTCAGGTGTAGTCAGACTTTGAATTATCATGTACTGTGCCTCACTCTTTGGCTTCGGATTAGTCTCTATTAGATGTATTTGACACAAAAACAGCCCCCTGAGCTAAAGGGAAAAATTAAAACAGTTTGAAGAAAGTGTCATATACAGGGTTGCCAGATGCCAGGAAGGTCTTCCAGCCCAAAACCTCGTCAAAAACCGCGAGAATGCACAAAAAAACGGCCAAATTTGTATTGGCTTGTTTCTCGCTATGGTTTCTCATTTAAACACATGATAATCATTAACGAGTTTTAAAATTACCCATTGGTCCGTGTACTTTGCGTCCATTCGTTTTTCCTTTTTTAACCTGTAATCAAAAATTAACGGTTGTTGTATTTTTAAAACGCAAAGTTGAACACCAAAATTTGAATTTGAACCACAAATGCTGCAGTTAAAAAAAAAATATATATATATATATATATATATATATAGTATAATAAATAAAATAAATATATAATAAATATTTATTTTTATATAATAAATAAAAAATAAATCTTGACGTATTGTTTATGACTTTTTGCCCCTTTATTAAACATTTAAAATATTCACAAATTAATATGGAAAATGTCGATTTTACTGGTATTCTAAGGCCAAACCAGGAAATTATATTTTTCCCGCAGTGCTGAATGAGAAGAGCCATGTCTCTGGAACAATACAGAGAGGTGATTTAGGCTGTGGGTGATTTTTAGGCTAATAATAATAATGACAATTATTAATGGCATTTATAAATGAGTTCACTTAAGACAGTAATATGTGTATCATAAAATAATTTATTTTTATATAACTTAACATTTTACAGTTTTTGAAATGTTTTTGTTTTAGGCTTTCTTTTTTATATGTGAAGTTAAATATCTAAGCATTGTAGGCCTATATAAGGAAAATAAGTTTGTAAATATCGTTTCACCAGTCTAAAAACGAATAAAGAAGAAAGCATGTTTTTCATTATTCAGTTAGGAGTTAAAAAAGGAAAAAGGAATGGACGCAAAAGTACATCGACCTTAGACTTAGCCTATCCGATTTCAGAAATCAAATGAACGCAAAAGTAGGCTACACTGACCTCAGTCAGACTATTCTACTATTAAACTAGCTTATGTTACGGAAAATAATGCGATCAACTTAGGCTATCTGTCTAAGAGTCTGTTTATTGTCAATAAAAGTCGCTTGGAACAAAACCATTCAGTAACATAAAAACATTGAGTGGATATATGGACATACAAAATAACCCACTTTAACATTTAAATTATTTCAATAAGCAACATGAAACATTCATAGGCCTATTCATGAATAACATTAGGCTACATGAAAATCGAGTTGATTGAACAGGGCTGGGCCGCAGAACAGAACACAATAACAAACAATAATTCTGAATAACATGTTCAAAGCGATTTTCACAAAAACACACAGGTCGAACTGCCTGAGGTTATTCCCCGACAGACAGTTAGGAGTGTGAGTTTTTGTGAAAATCGCTTTGAACAATTGTTATTAAGAATAATCTTAATTGATTAACACAAAAGCTCTAGTATATACTAGAGTCAAACTTCTTCAACAACTGTCCGGGCGGACGGAATGTAGCTGATGTCAAGCCATTACGCGCAAGACCTGTGCGCACGTCCATCAACCCTGAAAGAAGGGGTAAGCCCATCCTGCTTCGTAGGTCATCTTTCAGCAGTGTGATTTCAGAAAATGCTCTTTCAACTGGAGCGTTTGATATGGGGAGGGTGAGCAATTTTATAGCACCAAAAGCTAAATCCTGGAAACAGTGGTTTCCTCCAGCATCTTTAAAAGATTCAACCTCAAGCCAGAATGCATCAATGGCCAGGTTGGGGGAAAAACCTGCTGAGGCAACATTTCTCAAAGTCTCAAGGGAATCGAGAGAGCCAGAAAAAAACTCCCTAGGCAACTCTCGGACTGTTGGCTTGTAGGACATCACGGCAGCAGGACATAGGAGCTCCAGCTTCGCGAGCAGCTCCATTGATGCAGGCAGGCGCATTTGGTATTGGACCAGGCGTTCTTTCAAAAAGTCTGCGCAACGTGTTTGTACCAATAGATTTATTTCAGGGGACAAGGTGCTTGCTTCCAGCTTCTGACTGAATGTGATCCCCAAGTCAGCGTCTGTAGGTGAGAGACTGGTGGAATTTAGGTCCAATTCTCTGAGTTGTTTTTCATTATTCATGCGGAAAACGCTAGGCTTGATCATGCGTCTCATGGTTGACGTGTAGAGCCGGTTAAGGTCTCGGAATACAGCGAGGCTGTCCCCAGTCTCCAACTGGAAATTCTTGTTTATGGTTTTAATATCAAACAGCAGCGGACGTAGAAAATGCAAGTACAGACTGTTTGTTTTGTCTTTGTACATCTCGCTGAGGAGACGCGCGGCATAACAATGCTCAGCATTAGCAGCCAATGTAAAATGTAAGGTCAGCTCCTCTTCTTGGTCCAGAATTCGGTCTATGCAGTCTGCTGTTGCCAGCCAGCGGGTGACGCTCGGGGATAGTAACTTTAGGGGAGACCTTCCATTGATGGTCTCGTATATGGCTTTATAATCGGCCTGGCGCTTTGCGGAGTGTGAGAAACAGTTATATGTCTCTCTGATCAGATAGTCTATATTGCTAGGCAGCTGTTTCATCGCTTTGTGGGCAATTATATCTAGGGAGTGGCACACGCATCTTATAAGTTGTAAATTCGGTTGCCTCTGTCTCAGTAACGTGTACACTGAATGATGACTGCCGACCATTACACTGGCCCCATCTGTTGCTATCCCCACCATATTAGCAATGTCCAGTGCACACTCCTGCAAAAATCGAATGACTGCCTCTACAACTCCATCAGCATCTGAGAGCTCCACCAAACCCAAGTAAGTGCTAATAAACCGGTTGCGTTTTTTGGAGCGATATTTTATGCATATACAGAGCAATTTGCTCACTGTAATGTCTGTTGTCTCGTCCAAATAGAGGGAGAACGGGGAGTCACCGATGTCCTCTTTTAGCTTGTGTCTAAAATGAGGTGCTAGCAATGACTTAATGACAGCAGTGCATTTTGTTCTGTGCATCTGGAATGCACCTGTCTCGTCTTTCAGTATATCAGATAGTTCATCAACAGCATTAATGGCAGTATGGCACGCAATGTACGTTGCTATCCGCAGTTCTCGTCGTTTCTGGTCATTGTTGTTAGGGTTACTGGACTCACCCACTCTGCTAACTGTAAATGGTCTGACCGTTGGCTGGCACCTTGCCTTATGCTTCTTGGTGGCTGCATGATCTTTAAGATCTTTTAAATGAGCACGGATATCAGCGTTGCAGTATTTACAGTGTGCCTTTCCTTCTTCTGCACCCGGTGCAATCCATGACTTTAAGTCTGGATCTCTTTCCCACTCTTTCCTGTAGCTTTTTCTATATTTTGCCCACTTTGGCATATTGTCAGTGTCAGTCAGCTAGCTAAGTTTGAAAACCCAGCGCACTCTAGTGTGTTTGAGGGGAGGGCGGTGCCGGCGTGCGTGACGTGAGCTGAAGGGAGGGAGTGTCTGTTGTGAGTTTAGGGGGCACGTCAGCCAGACCTGTAGTGTGTGTGTGTGTGTGAGTAAGTGAGTAGGCTACTGAACAGAGAGTCGCCAAAAGAAGGATCTGAAGTACCGATGTTTCGGGTACAAAAACCTGCTGAACTGATCCGAAACCAGCCCAATTTTTATCCACCCGCCCAAACCCATTTTTGCCCGCAAAAAAGATTGCAAAACCGCCCAATTGGGCGGGAAACCGCCCAATCTGGCAACCCTGGTCATAGAAACATGATTACGCACTGAATGTTAAACTTTCACGTCATAATATTTCATTGTATAACACCTTATTTTATCATTTGAAACTGTAGTTCTTTTGACACTGAGCGGTTACAAACTAATCTTAATTGAGCCTAAAATATATTTTCTTGTTTGTGAATTGTTATATGCTATATGTTTGTTATCTTCAAAAAGCTCAGGCTGGGATATCATAAGTGATTTGTTTTGGGTGCTTTTTACAAGTGCATAAATGCTCCATTTGTGCCATTTTCACTGTTTAAAAAAACTAGTCTTAGTTAATTCGTTTTTTTTTTTTTTTTTTTTTGTCCCATCTTTCCATCTGGTTTGTTTTTACCATAAAACATATTATTGTTTTTAAAATAATATGACCGAACTATAACTATAATCAACTCACGTGCCATGTCATCATAAAACTGGAGAAACACTTGTTATATTGAGTGTAGGAAACTAATGGATGTCAAGGGAGCAGCTTTAAAAGAACAATAATAGTGCTAGAATAACTTTGCCTGTATGAGGTGTTGAGTTTCAGATGATTCAGGCCGATTCTCTGGTTAGTCTGTAAGCCACAGTCTGTACTCATGGTGCACTGCCAATCGCCAATAAAGATCCATGAGCACATACCGTACACTGGCGGCCAAATATTTGGATTAATATACACATTTTGCTCTTATGGAAAGAAATTGGTACTTTCACCTAAGTGGCATTCAACTGATCACAATGTATAGTCAAGACATTGATAATGTGAAAAATTACTATTACAATTTGAAACAAAAGTTTTTCAAAAACTTCTTAAACTACTTCAAAGATTTCTCATCAAAACAAATCCTCCACGTGCAGCAATGACAGTTTGCAGATCCTTGGCATTCTAGCTGTCAGTTTGTCCAGATACTCAGGTGACATTTCACCCCACGCTTCCTGTAGCACTTGCCATAGATGTGGATGTCTTGTTGGCACTTCTTATGCACCTTACAGTCTAGCTGATCCCACAAAACCTCAATGGGTTTAAGAAACACTGTTCTGTAACACTCTAACAATTATCTGTTGTCCAATGTCTGTGTTTCTTTGCCCACACTAAACTTTTTATTTCTCTTTCAAAAGTGTCTGTCTTTGCAATTCTTCCCATAAGGCCTTTACCCCTGAGACTTATCCTCTTGTTTAGTTGTACATCTGGCCTTCCACATCTCTTTGCCCTTATTAGAGCCAGTTGTCCTTTGTCTTTAAAGACTGTAGTGTACACCTTTGTAAGAAATCTTCACACATGCAAGTCTATTGCATACTGTGGCAACTCAAAACCAAATGATGCTTGTAACATTAACAATGTTAAGCTTCATTTAATGAACCAAATAACTTTCAGATGTGTTTGATATAATCGCAAGTGATTTTCTAGCCATTTATCATGATTACTCAAGGACAAGGTGTTGGAGTGATGGCTGCTGGAAATGGGACTTGTCTAGATTTGATCAAAAATGACTTTTTTTAAATAGTCATTTTTACATCAGTAATGTCCTGACTACTTTGTGATCAGTTGAATGTCACTTTGGTGAAAAAGTGACATTCATTCCTTCCGAAACAAAATACACATTATTCCAAACTTTTGGCCGCCAGCGGCTATGAGCATTCTTATTAGTTGTGCTTTCAGACCGATGTATAGATTGAAAAATAAGACCATTTGTAAGGTTGTTCAAGATGTATTGGATTCTTTAAAAAAAAAAACATTTCCAATTGGCCACGGCCTTGTAAAACAAAAGGCAGCTTATTACCTGAATTTCCGGTGATAAGAGTTTTATCCTCCAATACAAATCCAATGCCATTTACCACGAACATCATGCAATAAAGAAAATAAGCCTGATCTTTTTTAGTCCGCTTAAGCCATAACTTCGAAGGATAGTTCATCCAAAAATTGTCACTCTCATTTGACTTTCTTTCCCCAAAGGAACACAACAGGAGATGTTCGACAATGTTATCCTTAGTCTCCTTTCACTTACATCATATGGAAAATATACAATAAAAGAGAATTCTGCCAAAAATCTCCTGTATTTTAGGGGGAAAAAAGCATATGGGTTTTAAACAGCATGAGGGTGAGTAATTGATGACAATTTTCAAATTAAGGTGACCTGTCCCTTTAATTAGTATGACAAATGAAACTTTTTGTCATGTCATTATGCTTTTGACTGCTGAC
Organism: Xyrauchen texanus; assembly: GCF_025860055.1. Taxonomy (NCBI): domain Eukaryota; kingdom Metazoa; phylum Chordata; class Actinopteri; order Cypriniformes; family Catostomidae; genus Xyrauchen; species Xyrauchen texanus. The sequence continues at coordinate 46,871,136 of NC_068278.1, read as the reverse complement.
TTAACAACCAGTGTATTATAGCCTCACCATGTTCACCATCAACGTCATGCAAGTTTATTTTTCATCTTATATAAACCTAACAAAAAAACACACATACTCAAATTGTGATCTTCAGTGTTAAGTGGTGCAGATTTTTTTTCTTGCTTTTTAAATCTATTAAGATGTCTGTATGAATTATTTTGTTACTGTACCTTATTAGTTAAGTGCCATGTCCCAATTTATAGAGAGAATTACATACCTTATAGAAGTAAAGATTATATAGTATATACTGTATATGTTTGAAGTAGAGATTATTCTATTATTGTTATTATTACTGTGTTTGGCTACTGTTTCGATTGTCCTCTAGGCCATTTTGTATTCCGTGTATATGCGTACTGGCCCCTGTGCTAAAGGATTAGCGTACAAAGTCCAGACACATTAAAAGAGCAATTAAAATGTTTTATAGCTAAGAGAGAGAGAGATAGGCTAGTCATGTTGCTGGGCAACCACTGATATCAGGAGACTGGGCTGAAATATCTGTATGTATGGATGACAATAAAAACAACATTTTAAAGAGGTAAATGTATTAAAGTCTTAAATATGTTAAAAGATCTGGCTCACCTTGTTTCTGCAATTGAATTTCAGTGATTAAAAGAATATTCAGAGTTTAATATAAGTCAAGCTCAATTGACATCATTTGTGGCATAATGTTGATTACCACAAAAACAAATGTACTTGTTCCTCATCAAAATTAATAATAATTGAGGTTACAGTAAGACACTTACAATGAAAGTGAATGGGGCCAATTTTTGGAGGGATTACAGGCAGAAATGTGAAGAAATGTTATAATTTTTTTTAAAGCACTTACAATAAATCTTTTTAAACCTCCTGTATTATTTAAGAAGTAAGGCTGTTTAATTCATCATCTTAGGGTTTGCTGACTTATCATCATGACAAAAAAGTTTTAAAATTGGCTTAATCACACTAAAATCATGTTAACATGCATATTGAACAGTGGTGGACTGTGCATTTGAAGTCTAGGACTTCAGAGTGATTCATGCCATTATGAAAGCAGTTTCACAATGAATAGACATCATATCACAGCTAACTAGTAATACCAATTGACATTTTAAAAACACGTACACGCACGAAAGCCAGAACTTGAAACGACACTTAATGCTCAAGCAAGCCTAATTTTAACTGCAGCATGACTGTTTTGTGAAATGAACCTCTCCCGGACAGACATTCAAAAATCGTAATTTTTCACATGAATCTACCAAGGAGGTCTATAATACCTGGATATTTGCGATATAAATGTTGCTTGCAATAAATTTAGTTTCGTCAAGATACACGGTTGCGTTCCATTCAATTTGGATGTGGGATATATTCCTACTTGGAGATATCTCCGACCATAAATGCATTCAATTCCCTGATATTCGGAAGATGACGTTTAAGAAAACAAAACTGCAACGCTCCCACTAGCTTAGTAGGGGTTTGAGTCATTAGAGAGGTCTCCTAGCAACCCAACTGTTAAATAAGGTTGCAGCGCTAGCATTTGTGCTTCAGGTGTACGATTATCCAAAGAGATTATAAAGTTGTATACACCTGTTTCTGCAAACGTTTGTTAAACAAGCTTTAATATGTAATATGCAAACAAACTCATTTATCGATATTACTTAATAAAGTGAATGTTTATCACTTTGTATATCCCTGAGTGTCGACATGTGACATCATGCCCCTGCATCTCGGCGAAATCGGAGTTGAGAATTTCTGCACGAGCCTACAAGTTGTAATTCTGACTTCAAGATTCATTCCATTGCACCTTTTCTAGTTGTAAAATTTGACTTTCCAACTTTTCAAAACACTGAATGCTCTGCTAATTTACACTTAAACTCCGGATGTTGCTTTAACAATGCATAAAGCACTTACCAATTTACTTGAATTGAAAATCGGCCCTCCTTTCCTGTTTAATAAATTAAGCAATCACATGATCATGCAGAACATCTTGTGTTTTTAAATCCATAAGTATCTTTTTCTCAACGGCAATACCAGCCAGTGACAGCTGGCGTCAGTAAGATCTCACCCTTTTCGCTCTTGAATTACGTACATCACTTAAAGCGTGATTGCGTCACTCAAGGCCAGCTAAAAGGCCTCGACCGGGACATATCCTAAAGATCACACCCACCAAGAACAAATACATCAATCTGATTGGCTGATGAATCTGACTATAGTTGCTCATTCATTTGCACTGTTGAGGGATTCTGTAGATATTCTGAAGGCCTGATGGAGCTCAGATTCATGCGCTGCTTCAGGCATGAGATTTGTGAAAAAGTTGTCACACTTCGCTTGTAAGCATGGATTGGATAACCTTTTTTTTTCTCTTTGTTTGTAGATTAATTAAGTGTAGAAAGCGATTAAAAATACAGGCAAAAATGTGCTTGAGAATGAAAAATATTTATTAATTTGGCATGTTAGGCCAGCAGAGTTGGCTTTGCTAGCCCTTAGAAATCGCCACTGGTTTTGAAATAGTATTTAACGTTTACCGATTGGTCTCTTTCACTTCCATTGTAAATGCCTCAGTGTAACCCAGATTTGTCCTTTTTTTTTTTATAAAACGAGGGATGAGTCTGAATACATTTTTGTGGTTATCAATATTATGACACAAATCTTGTCGATTGAGCTGAACTTGTATTGAACCCGGAATATTCCTTTAAAGCAGCTTTACTAGCCAGTCGGGTTGGAAACCTATGGCACGCCTGCCAGCATTAGCACACCAGCATAGAGAGAGAAGTAGACTATTATATTTATATTCATTTCAGCACCTGCATTCCAATCTACATCTCGATGTAATACTTCCTCATGATCGCAGTATGTTTTGGTCAGCTGAATGAGCGGTTAAACAAAAAGTTAAGATATGACGAGACTGCAGTGCAACCAACAGACTCATGCAGCGGGTAAAAGCCTTTTGTGCACCACGAGCAGGCAGCGCTTCATGATCGGTTAAGCTGCGTTCACACTGCCAGCGACAAAACGACTTTGTCTCGTTCATTTTCAATGACAGCTTACGACTTCCGGTGGCTCGAGCGACAGCGACCGGATGTTGGCGTGTCCAGCGACAAGACAAAGTTGAGAAATTTTTAACTTTATGCAAATGAAGAGCGACTTTCGGGAGCGACAGCCAATGCGAGAGAAGATGGTAGAGCTCACATGATCATTCACATGACAGTGACGGAAAGATGGAGGAAAAGCTACTCTCCATACACACCACTAGCGACCTAACCGCCAGCCACTGGCGACAAAGTAGCTGGCAGTGTGAACCCAGCTTTAATTGTGTGAGTTAATGTGCCCACTTAGCTTCGGTCAGGCTGCCCGGATGACTGATAGCATTCCATGTTTCATTTGTTTCTTTTTGCTTTGAAAACAACATGTGATGTAATAAGGAGAACGCCACTATTAATCCTTGAATACCAGAATACAGGTATACCCTCCTTAAACCATAGTCCATCCATCCATCCATCCATCTTCAACCGCTTATCCGAAGTCGGGTCGCGGGGGCAGCTGCTCCAGCAGGGGGCCCCAAACTTCCCTATCCCGAGCCACATTAACCAGCTCTGACTGGGGGACCCCGAGGCGTTCCCAGGCCAGTGTGGAGATGTAATCTCTCCACCTAATCCTGGGTCTTCCCCGAGGCCTATTCCCAACTGGACATGCCTGAAACACCTCCCTAGGGAGGCGGCCAGGGGGCATCCTTACCAGATGCCCAAACCACCTCATCTGACTCCTTTCGACGCAAAGGAGCAGCGGCTCTACTCCGAGCTACTCACGGATGACTGAGCTCCTCACCCTATCTCTAAGGGAGAAGCCCGCCACCCTTCTGAGGAAGCCCATTTCGGCCGCTTGTACTCGTGACTTAGTTCTTTCGGTCATGACCATGGTTATGGAATGATTTTCCGGACATTATTCAAAAGGAATTGCAAATTGTATTTGCAATTGCGTTTTCAATTTGTGGACGCATAAAATGTGACATAATCCAAACGCAATTGCAAATCGCGCATTACCGTTTGCATTTTCGTTTAAGCGAACGCACAGTGACTGCCAGATTTCAAATGGAAAAGCAAAGTCCGTTTGCAACTGTGTTTCCCATATCTTACGAGTTTTGGCCCTGTCATATTTAAATAGCAATTTCAATTACCACGTCTGCTTTTTCACTTTCTCAGCGTCGCGTATGTAGCCATCCAAAACTCAAATGGAATACTAATTCCCTTGATGCCTTACACAGAAACCTGTCAATCAGGGTCAAGGGTGGGATTATGCTATGGGGCGTGTTTGTCTTGGGAAGTGACGTCACTCACAGTCCACGGTCAAGAGTCATTATATAAACAAGCATTAAAAGTAATGGACCAGAAATCTGTAAGATCGCATCACTGCATCATTCTAAGGAAGCATAATATCTTGAGTTTTGACAGTTTTGTAAATTTTTCTTTTTTAAAACTAATTTTTAAGTGTGTGAACAACGTTGCACCAGAAATATTCTGTCAACTAGTACATAAACAAAAGAGCAGAATAAGAACTAGAGGCACAATAAGTGGAAACTATAGCCGCAAAACGTAGAACAACATTTGGTCAGACATAATTTTCAGTAAGAGGCATACATTTGTGGAATGCATCTGAAATTAAAACATTGACAGACTTCAAGGTTTTTAATACACATTTAAAGCAATGGCTGAAACTGAAACAACTTTGTGAACACTGACTGTACAGGACATAACACAATGCATACAAACATAATGTTGCATATGTGAGCATGCACAGACATATGCACACTTTTGTGTTCTTGTATTGTTAAATGTGTCTAGACTTTGTTTTATAGTGACTTCCACATCTATTTAAGCCCATATCTTATTTCATATATGGGATGTATTTGTTGTATGTATTTTATTAATTATAAATCTTAAACTCAATACTCTGTAATTTTTGTTTTAAATTTATAAGCCTAACCAGGGACAGGGGTTGCAAATTAGTCATGGCTAGAAACATGTATGCGTGGCATCTACTTTGTATTCTTTATAAAGCAATGTTCTATGCATTTGTCCCTGTCAAATAAACATTAAAATAAATACAAAATAAATAAAGAGGTGATGCCCTGAACAGACGCCGGTTTATTTGATCTTGACCGTCGACTGTGAGTGACGTCTCTTCCCAAGACAAACACGCCCCATAGCATAATCCCACCCTTGACCCTGACTGACAGGTTTCTGTGTAAGGCATCAATGGAAATACTAAGGGAATTAGTATTCCATTTGAGTTTTGGCTGGCTACATACGCGACGCTGAGAAAGTGAAAAAGCAGACGTGGTAATTGAAATTGCTATTTAAATATGACAGGGCCAAAACTCGTAAGATATGGGAAACACAGTTGCAAACGGACTTTGCTTTTCCATTTGAAATCTGGCAGTCACTGTGCGTTCGCTTAAACGAAAATGCAAACGGTAATGCGCGATTTGCAATTGCGTTTGGATTATGTCACATTTTATGCGTCCACAAATTGAAAACGCAATTGCAAATACAATTTGCAATTCCTTTTGAATAATGTCCGGAAAATCATTCCATACATGGTCATAAACCATGGTCACACTCAAAATTACATTAAAAGATTAGAAGAGAAAACATAAACTACCATTCAAAATATAAATTAAACCTGGGCTAAATAGTTGATCGGCTTGTGATGCGCGAATATCTTGCACATGCAGCGCGTCTCGTCACACTAATAGTGTTTAGCTTCACATTCAGCTGATGAAAACACGCTTCATGATCATGAGGCAAGATGTAGATTGGAAAGCAGTTGCGAAAACTTAATATAAATAAAATAGCCTGCCCCTCTCTCGCTGTTGCTTGCGTGCTAGTGATTACCCCTCTGAGTAAATATCGGCACAGCCATTGACCAGGAAAATAAAAAATTAATCAGATCTTTAAACTCATGTGCACGACATGCATTGCCACTAGAGAGAGCTAAAGCATCATTTTCTTTGGTACTTTCTAAATGACACCATTGTTTTGTTTTGACTTTGATTTGACCTCTACATTTTCATCCTTAGAAGCTGTTCATGTAATGGTGTAACAAGTTATTTTCAAGAGGTCTTAGTGTCAGTGAAACTGTGATTGCAGTGCAGTGCACTTTTACAGTACCACTGAAGTAAAAATAGAAACACGTTTCCCCCACTCAAAAGTGTTAAGCCTCGTTGCTGAACAACATTTTGTTGTCATTATTTATTTATATGTTGTCATGAAGTATTATGGTGTGTATTTATGTTGCTTTGCTTTTGTAATTTTGAAAATGCAGATAAATGTGCTTTCCCTGCAACTTTGTGTACAGTGATTTGCTCATTTGTAAATGGTTAATAAAGAGGAAAGATCTATATATGTATACACCCACACTCTTTCTCTTCCTCCTGCTGTTTGAACTTCCTTTTATTTCAGATGCAAAAAAAAAAAATATTTTGGCCAGTTTTATAACGACAACATTGGATTTTTTGTACGTGTTTGTCCATTTGATATTTTAAGATCAGAAGATATTGCTCTTTCATTTCTGCAAGCAAAGAAACACTATGGTCCTGCATCTCTTCAAGAAAATTATGACACGTGGCCCTCTTGATTGACTTGTCGGCTGCATTTTTGCCTGCGTGAAAAGCCATCTCTCCCTTATCATTTTCTAGGCCATCTTGAATGTTCCACTTCCTCGGTGCACGGTTCAAGGGGTGACGGCGCTGCTCTTTTCCATCTGACTTCTCTGTCTGTATTGTCACTCTACAGTCTGACAAACATGCTGGATGTAAGAGTTTCTAAATAACTGTTTGGTGATAGAAACTCTGAGCTGCAGGCGAGTGGAGGGGCAAGATACAACGTGATTTGGAAGTGTCAAAAAAAGAAAAAGAAAAAAGGCAGATCAGGAAGGAGGAAGTAAAGAGAAGAAGAGAGAGCTGACTGGAAAGAATGAACTCTTAGAATACACTTTGTTTTTGTGTTTGTGTGAGCACATGTGAAAGAGAGAATGTGTGCAAGCGTGTTTGTGTGTGTGTAACCTTCTCCAATTTTGAAGAAATGTCTCTTAGACTACCTCGCAACTGGGACTTCAGCACCTTCAGAGCTGAAACTGCCAAGATAGGTGAGTGACAGTGTATGTATGTGTGTGTGTGTGTGTGTGTGTGTGTGTGTGTGTGTGTGTGAGACCCCTAAGGCTACATTCTTTTCTGATTTTTAGGAATTTGGTATGCCCAGATCAAAAGATTTCTGTTTGTGTGTGTGGGTGATGTGTGGGTCATAATAGTACAGATGGGCTGATGCTTTTAGTATCGGTCCATCACAGACATATGTGACTGATGAAAGAGAATTCAACCTGAGGCAAAATAACTTATTTACACGTTACTTGATACCTATATAGATATTACACAAATTTAGTTCCTTGAATTTCTAATACAATTGTTGGATATTCAGTGCGACAAGATTAATTTTAAAACAGAAAGTTGACTTAATGAGACTTATCAATCTAAAGGCCATATACAAACACCTGTCAAGAGCTATAAAGAATACCTGGTAACACTTCACAGTAAGGTTCCAATCATTAACATTAGTTAAGGCATTAGGTATCATGAACTTACATTGAACAATATTTTTTTAACAGCATTTATTAATGTTTGTTAATGTTATTTAATAAAAAATACAATTGTTCAATGTTAGTTCATCACATATTAACTAATGTTAACTTTTTATATATAAAAAAAATGAATTACTATATGTTAAAATTAACATTAACCAAGATTAAAAAATGCTCTAAATGTATTATTCATTTTAACTAATGTTGTCATCTAATGTTAAAAAATGGAACCTTATTGTAAAGTCTTAACAAATACCTTTAATCAGATATGTATGTTATGTGCATAATTCAAATTTGAAAAGAGACAGTTTAATGGTGATTTGTGGTGTTTCTGAGCTGAATCATGTGCACTATCTGGTGGAGATGCAAAACGTTTGTGATTTCCTCTATGTGTAGTCTTTACATGTGGCTGGCAGGAAGGCACTGTAACAATCACTTCTTTCTGAGAGACATGCAATCATTTTTGGCTCAAACTATCAGCAGATTTTAAATGCCCCAATTTGTTAATCATCCTATTGTGAAGCCGTATGCCAGAGATGCCTTTGGTTCTACTTAAAGTAGTATTCTACAAAGAAGTCTGCAATTGACCATCACAGGCCTATTTAAAGTGAAGGAGTGTTTCTATATAGAGCGGAATGAATGATTGGCATAGTGTTATAGTTGCAACAGCAAGATTGCTGTTCAGTTAATATCGTTGCTTTATAGAGCTTCTTTGTGTATTGTTACTTGTGTTTTTGCTGACACCAAAGTAACTTACAGTACAGTACAGATCAATTCTTTTAAGTCAACATGAAACCTATTCGCAAACCTATTTTACTTCCATGAGTATTACTAAACATCCTTAAAATAAGAAATGTACTTAACAAACCAAATTACGTAAGACAACTACAAAAATCGTTTTCTTAAAAAGTATTTTTGTCTTATTTTTCAGTAAAAATATCTAAACATCCTTCATGGGATAATTCACCCAAAAATGAAAATTCTCTAATCATTTACTCACCCTCATGACATGTGTATGACTTTCTTTCTTCTGGTAAACACAAACAAAGATTTTTAGAATATTAAGAAGAATATCTCAGCTCTGTCATTGCCGTCTTTTGGCATGATCATGATATCAAGCTTGATTAAACTTCCTAGTTCTTGACGCATGAGCAGAGCAGTAGATGGCGCTATAGGATGTGTAACCGAGCTTGAAATCATGATCACCAAGGACACTGCTGTCGAGATGAAAAGTGAAAAAGGAGTTACATTTTGGTTTGTTCTCACCCAAAACCAACTGGACCTCTTCAGAAGACACCGGAGATGTACATAAATGTAAAACCACCGGAGTCTGATGGATTATTTAATGCTGACTTTATAACCTTTTTGGTGCTTTTGGGGTTCTGGTCACCACTCGCTTACATTGTATGAACCAAAAGAGCTGAAATATTCTTCTAAATATCTTCGTTTGTGTTCAGCAGGAGAGAGAAAGTCATACACATCTGGGATGGCATGAGGGTAAATAAACGATGAGAGAATTTTCATTTTAGGGTGAACAAACCCTTAAAACAAGATACATTTACTTGAGAAGCAAAACGACAATATTTGAAGTCTTGATTTTAGAGGACATTTTTAAGAAAATAATTTTGTGCAGTGTATTATGCTACCTTCACGTGCTATAGGAATTGTCTTAAATGCAAGTTTTCCAAACGGAAGTTGCACATGAACGACAATAATATGTAAAGAAACTCAAACCTCTAACTGCACATTATTTTAATATAAATGTATAGCTATTAAGAAAAACGTTGTTATTAACTAGTCTAATAGATAGTGTAGCAGCAAATTAACAGTAATTCTAGTATTCAAGTCTTCAGTAGAAAAGAAGGCAATTTATTTTTATTTTTTGTGCGAATGTTTTACATTTTACATTTTGTACCTATTTTTTGTTCAATTTAGTTGTAAGATATCGGTTCACTTTTCATTCACAGTTATTTTTTTGGAACCCATTCAATTAAAATATTATTATAATTTGTAAACAAATAATAATAATAAATTATTATTATTACTATTATTATTGACTTTTAAACATTTAAATACAACAGTAATATTTCTCAATCATGCACCTTTATGTTTAAACTCTCAAGCTTTTATTTTGACATTCTGAACTCTCCAGGAAGTCCTGTACTATGTGTCTGTTGTACTGTAGGCAAGTTCACTGTAGTTTAATTCGCTTCTTATTAAAATTCTGGTCAAATGCACCTCCGGTTCCGTTTTAAATGCATATTATTAATATTAAATCTATTGAGCATCTACATCTGATGTTGTTCATGAGTAGCGCTCATATATTGCGCACCGCGTGAAGGCTGCGCATGCATTTTATATATTGTCACCTTCCTAAAATAATGTCCTAAGTTATTTTTTGACAAAAATATTTTTTTTGCCTAAATCATCTCCACATGACATTTGGTTCAGTTTTTTGTGTTTTCTGAAAAACCTCAAAAAAATTACTTGGGACATTATTTTAGGAAGGTGACGATATTTACTTATTAAACATAGCCTTTTGTGATTCACAGAGCTATGGCAGGTCTTTGGCATGAATAAGAAGCATGAGTCATACACTGCAAAAAATGATTTTCTAGACAAGTATTTTTGTCTTGTATTCCTGTCAAATTATCTAAACTTTCTTAAAACACGATTTATTTACTTGTCAAGCAAAATGGGATAAGATATTAAGTCTTGTTTTAAGATAAATCTAACTAAATTTAGTGAACTTTAGACTCAAAACAAGAAAAAAAATCTGCCAATGGGATAAGCAAAATAAACTTGTTTTCCTTTTAAATTAAGTTTATTTTGCTTACCACATTGGCAGATTTTTTTTCTTGTTTTGAGTCTAAAGTTCACTAAATTTAGTCAGATTTATCTTAAAACAAGACTTAATATCTTATCCCATTTTGCTTGACAAGTAAATAAATCGTGTTTTAAGAAAGTTTAGATAATTTGACAGGAATACAAGACAAAAATACTTGTCAAGAAAATCATTTTTTGCAGTGTATGAACTACTTTAAAGGAGTTTTTTGGTACTTTTATGTCATTTTTGGAGCTTGATAGTAACCAGGGTTGTAAAAAATACTCAGAAATTACTTAAGTGAAAGTATGGATACTGAGTAAAAACTCAATTAAAGGTCCATGCAGGGGCGGACTGTCCATAGGGAGAACCAGGACTTTTCCCGGTGGAAATGGGCTGCCTCGTTATGGCTGGCTGAAGAGGGCTGCAACAGCAACCACCACCCCCTCACAACTTTTGGGCCAGCAACCCTCCCGCTCAACACTTTTAGGCCAGTTTCTATGTAAAATGCAGGGCCGATTTCTCTTCCCAGTCCGCCCCCTAGTCCAAGTATCTAGAGTGGAGACTGTGTGAGAGAGGATGTTTTTAAATTTGATTGTTTTATAAGTTGCCTTTTTACTGTCTCTGACGACTGTCATATTTCTCCCCCAGTGACATTCAAATAACATTTTCCAAAATTATTTTTATGTGGCCTGTTGTACATAACAGCAATTTCCTGGTGGAATGAACACTAGAGGCACAACAATTACTTTTATCCACTTTCAATCAAATCACAAATAAAACAGCAAATTGTCAGTTGATAAACACTTTCTTTTCTCTCTGTTCCTCACATAATGCAATCATATAACATATAAGTGCTTTTACTATAGTTTTGTTTAAGTGTGATCAGATATCGAGTGTTGCATTTGCGATACAAAGTACCAGTGCTCGAGTCCTGAAGAGTACGCAAGTCGAAGCATGAGCCGAAAGTGTCATAGAAGCACAACAAAATTACATGGTTGCTTCAGAAATTGTGTTTTTCATGTCCCATTTGCTTTTTCTGATCCTTTCCGTTAGGTTTAAGGTAGAGAGATAGGGACGTGTAATGAACCAGATAATTTTATTTAGCAAAAACGATGCCAAAGTCACGCAATGTGCGTTGAATGGGAGAAGACACTCACGAATTGCGATGTCAGAGCACCCAGCCACTTGAGACATAGAAAAAGATAAAAACAATTCAAATTAACCTTTTGGATCAGAGGGTGAGGGCTAGGGCCATTCCCCCCAGAAATGTCCGGGAACTTGCCAGGGCCTTTGTGGAAGAGTGGGGTAACATCTCACAGCAAGAACTGCCAAATCTGGTGCAGTCCATGAGGAGGAGATGCATTAAAGTACTTAATGCAGCACGGTTGGCCACACCAGATACTGACTGTTACTTTTGATTTTGACCCCCATGTCTTAGTTGTTGAATCTTTTTATGTTCATTCAAATATTTACACATGGTAAGTTTGCAACGTATTTCCAACTTGAATGCTAGTTTTTGACTTCATAACTGTCCAATCTGTAGAAGTAGCAGGCAATTAGAATAATTTAAAGTTTGTGTTTCTCAGTTCATGCTCATATCGTTTTGAATTAATACATCACATTCAGTCAGACGGTCACATACGTTCTAGTCGCACTATTATTTCAACACAAAGCTGCCTTGCGACACTCTGCCATTTGTCAATCTGTCGTTTGTCAGATGCAGTGAAAAGGCGGCTTCAGGCCGGTAAGATGAAAGAAAATGATCTGCAAAATGTAATAAGTACTTTTCAAGTTTAAATAAAATTGTACAGTAAAAAGTAATATTTTTTCTTTGGATATGTAATTAAGTAAAAGAACCAGTATTCCATTTAAATTGCACTCGGGTAAAGTACAAATACCCAAAATAATACCCAAGTATTTTTACTAAATTTTTTACACCCCTGACAGTAACGAACATGACTAACACACAGTATCGGATTTGGATAGGGCTCATCGGACCGATACCTGATCCGTCTAAAAACGTACTTATGGGAGCCGATACCGATCGAGGTGAGTGCATCCCTAGTTTTATTTATTTTTCTAAATACAGCTAATTGTTAGCGCTTGCTGGTTATATTAATTTATGTTATGAACAACCATTTAATGCATGTTGAATATTTGTACGGCATGAAAATAGCATGTATTCAACCAAAATTCTATTATCGTCAGCAAGCTAACTAAATAATATGTATTGTGGTGTGACTGGTGTCAAAATAAAAGTTTCTGACAACCAAGAAATTGAACGTGACATACTCGTAATTACAACTTCAGAAGTGGGAAGCAGGATCATTTCGGTAGCACATGAAGGCAGCATTGGGCCTTATGTGCTTTTCAAGTGGAGTTGGAAATATTGTAATTACAAATTCTGAGTTCATGAACGATCATGCAAAGTCCTAGTAAGGAGTGGGAGAGTTGGAAGAGGCATGTCTACATGAAAGATGATTGAAACCAATGATTTTGCTAAATTATTTCAATACCAGCTTCAAAACCACAACAAATAATAACAAAATATGAATTATGGAAGAATGGTTTAAATTTCTTAGGCAATTTGTCAAGACTAGTAAACAGTCAGTAATAAAATAACAATAATAAAAACAGCAATGAATAGACATAGTTTAAAAATTAAGAAAATGCAATGCTTTTTAACAGCTTTAAAAGTTTTTAACAGTAGTTTCAGGCATTCAGTGAAACATTCAGAATGAAATGCAACATAAAACGTCTACTGGTCTTTACTGTATGATTATAACACATTAATACTTTTTAAAGCTACTAAAGTTATTCAGTTATGATCAGTGAGTGTTTCCTTGTTTTCTTGTTATGATTGTTTGATTATTATAATGATACACTAGACAGCAGCATTCTATTAGCTTATATTTATACTAATTTAAGTCCGATATTTTAATACAAATCCCCTTTTTTCCCCCCCACTGTTTATGTTCACTTTAGACATCACTCTCTGGTACATGAATACCTCACTAAGACTGGCATTTTGAAAGAATTTTTAAATGTATTTGACCGTTCAGGTGCACATTAGTGCGAGCATTTTCGGACTATGCGAGTGTTCAGCACACACACACACACACATACGCTGCCTGTCAATCAAACAGGGTGCAGCTATTATTAGAAAAGTAAATAGGGTCGATTTTGATTTTAAGTTGACACAAGACTGTCACAGTCCTGCATGAAATAAAAAATAATGTTCATCTCAGCCAAAGACCCAACAATAAAATAGTTAATCATCTGCAGGACTGTGCAGTATACGTAGCACTCAGCTGAATGGGAATGATCAATCATATTTTGTCAATAATGTCAAACATTTAAGCCTGACGCAAAACAGCTTGTCTTGACGTAAACCGCTTCTTGCATCTCTGCTATGATCTCGTTGGTAATTCAAGGGGAGTTTGAACCAATACTCTTCCCTTCCCCACAATATAAGCTCCCCTGATAATAGAAATGGGTGAGGCTTGATGCCGAGCACTACGTGTGGGCCCACGGTCCAGGAGATAGAACAGTGAGCAGTGCTCCCCTTCAGGGAAGATGTTCTCAAAATAGACCAAAGAGCCTGACGTTAAGTGGGGATCTTTCAAAAACGCTACTTCCTGTGGCTGATGAGGCAGTAACTTCCTGTTTATCTACCCAGAATGTTCTCTCTCTTCTGTCCTTTCCTCTCAGCTCAATGAATTCTAGTGAATTGGGGCTTTTTCAGACCTGTAGACCGTTTGCTTTGTTCCTAAAAGGGGACTAAACTGTCACAATGTTTCATTATCTTCTTGGTTCGGTTCTGCTTTCACAAGGCAACTTCAAAAAGATTTCAACAATTTCAAAACGGACCAAAACTATGTCAATAAAAGTCACATGTGAGCAAGCTTTCCCCTTATTGGTAAACATGTTTGTTCCCTGTTCCAGGATTAAGCTCATCCATTGATATACCGGTTAAGATTGTATCTGTAAAAACATTTGTCAACCATTACAAATTGTAGAGAATTTTCGAGCATCGCCCGTTAGAAGTTGTGCTCCAAATATTTATCCATCACTCCGATGGACATGAGTTGTAAAGTTTCCATCATGGTTATTTTTATCCGTCATTAGTTGCTTTTGCATTAGCCTATTTCTCAATTTAAACGTGCCTGTTCTCACAGATTTCTCACTCTCGGACATACACACTTACAGCAGAGTAAAGATGCGTAAAAACGTTTTTATTTGTCGAACGCCATCCTACACATGTTCTGCCGCTATCCCAAAGAGAGAAACGATCGTAGCTTACTAAAATTACCTCAGGAATTATATTTTAAAAAAGCTCCTATTTTAAACGTGCAATTATATATAATATAGGTCTAGTTGCCAAAAGGCTATATCCACGCTATATTTGGTGAATTATAGAGAAGTGCTTATCTACAGATTATGTATGTGCGAGACTAGTCAGTTAAACGGTTCTGATGCTGCTAGTCAACACTAGTTGGATAATATTTCCCCCCATTAAACTGATCAGCATTTGTACATATTTACGTTTGAATTTCGCGTTTAAATCATTGTCATATTAAGGTTACATATTTGAAATATAATGAATTCAAAATATACAAATATTATTTAAAAAAGAGGATATCTGGAGCAGATACAGCCTTTATTTCACCTCAGGCTACGCGAGCTTCTTCCCGCTCTCACTTGCTGCACGCAGGAAAATGTCCTCTCGCTAGACAAGCAAACTCAGTAAAGTAGTTATGAAATCACTTCGGTGGTGGTGCGGGAATCAGATTTCCAAACGTTTGTAAGTCCCTATGGATGTTTTCACATTTGAGGCTTCTTTAAATCTGTGCGTACTTGAAGGCTGTTGTTTTTCCATTGTGTATGCTTTTTCAAGCGCAGGATAGCCGCCTCAGGTGACCATGTCGACGTGTTAATTTTGCTCATCAAAACATATGCGTTTGAGTAAGTAGACTAGAAAATGACTGTTATAGCCTAGATATGACATTTTTTAACCTGCTGATTAAGAAGGCTACTTTTAACGAGGTGCCAACTGCTTAACGGGTTAAACTATCAACAATGTCCTGACTGGTTTAATGTTAAGTAACTTTTATGTGGTATACGTGGTAATTATGTTAGAACAGGCTGGGTTGCTCTATTGGTCCTGCACTATTCATTCAATTGTTTTTAATAAAAATGCCTGTTTAATATTCGTTATCATTGATTCAGTGAATGTGTGTCATGTTCTATATTTAAAGTACAGTGATCATAATGCAAGGCGAGCGTGTCTCAAAAAAATGCCCCTTTTAGGTGGAAGTTAGTGTCAGATTTTGAGTAGGTTAAGTATTTTAAATAATTTTTTTTTTCTGTTTTCTGCAGGCTGGTTTCTTTTTAGACTAGTCGACTTAACATTTTTCGTTTAAATTATAGTTAAATTAGTAACCCCTCCAGAGTTCCTTTGCAATCGGTCTCCGACCAATTGTTTTGGTGCGGATCGGAGTGAACCGAACCAAGGGAGAAAACTGCCAGGTGTGAAAACGCCCTTAAACTAAGCACCAAGCTGATCAATCTCTGACACCATCACTTGTCAACATACAGTTAATTATAATTGTTTGCTATCTACATTTGTATTTATTGCACATTTGTTATAAAAGGTGCATATGGTGTTTTGTGACTTAAGTAAAAGTATGATAAATGTTGATAGAAACACATCATTACAATTATAGTGAGTGATAGATAAAAATCAAGTAGCATACTTGTATCCTTTTGTTTTTCTGCCACCCACAGACAACTTGATTTTCTTACCTCCCTCTTTCATCTCCTTTAATCGCACCCTCCCTTTTGGTCTGGGCTATCATGTAAGAAAGCAAAATCACAAACTGACATCCGTCTGATACCTTAATTGTTTCTCCTAGTCACTAATTAGAATAAATAGAGATAAAATTGAGACTTTTGGGCAATTCTCCTGCTTTGCAGATGTTTCTCCATAGAAAACCATAGTGATTTTGCATGTGTCTCCTTTAGAGTTTTAGAAGAGATCAAAACAATAAACATGTTTACAGTATATGCATGCATTTACATGCACATACATGCTGATAACTGTACAAAATCAGCTTGTTCAAAAAACCTGACAATGCCATAAATCCATGCATGAGACTTCATCAGGTAAAACCTTAACAGGCATGCACACAACACTTATGCACATTGAGTGAGCTGGTAAAACACTGATAAAAGTGTTACTGTACATGTAGGTTATTGGGCAAAGATCTATATGGTGGTAACTTTTTCCTGAAAGGAATAGTTCACTTCATTCATTCAACATTAACTCACCCTCATACATCCTAAATGTGTATGACTTTGTTCTGCTGAACACAAACAAAGATGTTTAGAAGAATATTTCAGCTCTGTAGGTCCATACAATACAAGGGAATGATGATCAGACATGTCAAGCTCCCAAAATCACTTACAGGCAGCATAAACATTTTTCAGTTTTAAAATCACATTGTGGAAAAGAGTCAAGATGCCAGAATAACCCTTTTACCTAAATGTTAGCACAGCCGCACAGAAAGCTACTTTTGCACATGTGCATGATATCGTTTCGAACAAAGCTGTCCTTTGGATTCAAGACTGCCTTGAAGTCACAGTAGTGCATTTTCTCTGACAATAGAACAATCACAGCCAATCATTGTCATGCAGGAAGCTGCTGGGCTTAGGTTTTTACCTCTCAAAACACCATACTTTGCATGATGATTTGGTGTTATAAAAACACACTTTCTAAAATAGCTCTGAGGCAGGCAATTTCATTTTGAACAAGCGTCACGTTTACAGTCTCTGATTCTTATGTGTGTTTCTGTCTCATTTTGTGCCTGTTATTGGTTTCCACTCAGCCCGCTCCAAGAGTGTTATGCCAGGGGAAGGAAGCCCTGGGTCCACTCACACAGGCATTAAACCTCTGAAGAGAGGCTGGCTAAAGAAGCAGAGATCCATCGTGAAGAACTGGCAGCTGCGCTTCTTTGTGTTGAGAGGAAATGTCCTTACATACCATAAGGATGATAGAGAGAGTGCAGTCCAGGTAGGAGACTGATCACAAATACTACGAAAAGGTCTTGATGTTTTTATGCACATTAACGATTTTTGTTTTGCTTCTTTTCTGTGTACATTTGCCTGTTTATAACTTAAAGGTGCTATAAGTTACTTTTTTATGGAATAATATGCAAATAAATGTCCTTCTCCTTGAAAGATATCACTAAAATAAGTGTCCTGAAATATCTCACAGGTCTCTGTGACAGCACTAGACTGTGTAAACAGCCATCAAAAATATGACCATGAGCCACAGACATATTTTTTGATCAACCAATCAGAATACTTGGATGTGCTTTCTGCCTGTCAATCATTTTGCATTTTGAAAATGAACATGAAGGTTTTATGTCATATTCAGATTCATAACTGTTGTCAGATATTTTGCTACTGTTGTTTTTGACAACAATGAGAAGAAAAACTGCTCAACTCTTTGTTGACGGTCTCTATGCTATCTTTGGAGGACGGTGTTTTGGAAAGAAGGGGTGTGTCTAATTTAACAGCTCAATCATGTGGAAGTTCCAGAACTGCTAAAATCGTGTACAGCACCTTTGACACTTTTATGTTTACATGTGTGTTTTTTTGACCTGGCACTTTTTATCACACGCGTTGCATTTTATTCTGTCAGTTATTGCTTGTCCTATCAGTCAAATATTTCTGAAGTATGGCCAAATTGTATTAAAGATGAAGTATGTAATTTCTGTGCTACTTGCATCACCAAATGAGATTGCAGAACGCTCCTCTATCAGACATTGTTTGGGGCAATGGATACTGTGGATACTGTAGTCCCACTCCAAACTCATGCTATGGTTGAGCTAATGTTGCTGTGTCAGGCTGGTTGGGAGCAATGATTTGAAAGTGCCACAGAGCCACAGTTTACACTTCTTGGGGAAAATCAGCCTACCAATGGCTTACTTATAGTTGTCTCTGCATATTAAACTGGGATAAGAGAAAACAATGTGTTTTATAATTAAAACAAAAATCGCCTTTTAACTTTCAACACTAATGACTTAAAGAGCCAAAATGACACTAATGCATTTATCCAAATGTTTGCAATATTTTCTAATGGTCTACTTTGAGATATTTATTAACTATTCAGCTTTAACTGTACAGGACTGTAAATATTCCCTCCTCATTCTGTTCTCAGGGGACCATCCCTTTATTCTCATGCCAAGTTAATGAGCTGCCATCAAATGCGGATGATAAATTCCTGTTTGAGATTATCCCAGGTAAGTCTTTTATTTTCCCATGTCATATTGATCATATCACAACTACATTCAATGAACACTTCATTAGGATTACTATACTATGTTGCCCAACATGGTCTTCTGCTGGTGTAGCCCATCTGCCTCAAAGTTCAACGTGTTATGCATTCTGAGATGCTATTCAGCTCACTACAATTGTACAGAGTGGTTATCTGTTATCGTAGCCTTTCTGTCAGCTCAAACCAGTCTAGCCATTCTCTGTTGACCTCTCTCATCAACAAGGCATTTCTGTCCGCAGAACTGCCGCTCACTGGATGTTTTTTTGTTTTTGGCACCATTCTGAGTAAACTCTAGAGACCGTTGTGCGTGAAAATCCCAGGAGATCAGCAGTTACAGAAATACTCAGGCCAGCCCATCTGGCACCAACAGTTATGCCATGGTCTAAATAACTAAGATAAAATTTTCCCCATTCAGATGGTTGATGTGAATATAAACTGAAGCTCCTGCCCTGTATCTGAATGATTTTATGCATTGCACTTCTGCCACAGGATTGGCTGATTAGATAATCACATAAATAAGGAGGTGTACAGATGTTCCCAGTAAAGTGCTCAATGAGTGTATGTGACCTATACTAACTGTGTGCATTGTGCTTTGACTGTGATCTGAATACTTTGAATGGTTATACAGAGCTATAGAATTCATACATTCAATTAAATTGTGTTCATTTTCTGTATCCTAAATGTTGAAAGTCATGGTCAAATCAGTCAGTTGTTGTGTCCCTGATGCTGCAGATAGCTGTTCAGATCGGGAACGTGATATCTACGTTCTCATGGCGACAAGTCAAAGCGAGATGGAAGAGTGGGTGCGCTCAATCCGCAAAGCCATTGGATCACGGTCGAATCATGGTATATATTTTTGTCATACAAACAAATTGTAAAATTGTCTTGATAAGGTTTATGGGCAGATTCAGGATTTTCTATCTGAATATGCACCCTCATTCTTTTTTATATGGGGTGTTGTACAAATTGTTCAAACAGACTCAGGCTCTTAACCAAAAGGTTCTAGTCTAGGTTCAAACCCTGCAAGGGTTGATCCTTAAACTATTGCCATTATTGCCAATTAACCCCAGGTTACTGGGTGATTCTTCTTGTAATATGTTTACTATTAAATAACAAGTTAGTAAAACAGCTGAATTAGCAAATCTGTTTTTATGCCAACAAACAGAGAATCCATTAGTATTATCTATTGTATATGATTATTTATGTTGGCTTGAAAAAGTAAACATACTGTTATTATACAGTCATAGTTTTTTTTATTTATTTTTTAATTCCTAAACCAAGACCGAAAGGATCAGTTGTAACTCCTCCTAGAGCTTTCAATATACATCCATCAAAGATGGTACAGACCTCCAGATTGTTTTGAATCAGGACGCCATAACTTTTGGAACTGATCTGAAATAGTTTTCCGTACAGCGGAAAATCAAAACTCAGACAAATCCCACACTGATGAAATGTTCAAATAGCTGTGTTCGATATTTGTAATTAAACAGTAAAAAACATGATCGGTTATTTCCGATCTGGTTGTAGTACTTACTGTTTGAGTAAGTGTAAAAAACAAAAAGCAAAACAAAAACAACAACAACGGCCAAGACTCTGGCCTTCATTCAGTCTGTCTGTCTGTCTTACTATCTATTTAGCTTGATGTTTGTCTCACTTTATTGTATGTATAACCAACAGTCATTTTACAAGAGTGATCAGAACTAAAGTTATGGACTGAATATTTTTATGTTCTACTCCTATGGGCCTGCAATTTACTAAATATTTGTTCTCCTCTTTCCAAAGTATTTGGAAAGAGTCTTTCAGACATCATGGTGTATGAGAAGAAATTTGGGTCTCGTCTGGTGCCCATTCTGGTGGAGAAGTGTGCAGAATTTATCAGAGAGCACGGTCTACATGAAGAGGGAATCTTTCGCCTGCCAGGTCAGGACAACCAGGTGAAGCAGTTCAGGGAGGCCTTTGATGCTGGAGAGAGGCCTTCATTCCCCAGGTAACTGTTAACATCTGAGAAACAGTATTAGAAACAGTACTGAGTTGGTGATGTTAAGGCTTTGGCGTAGAAAACCAGAATACAGGTTTAATTCTAGATCCAAGACATCCCAGCCCAAAAATAACTGACTTGATCCCTTGAGCAATTTACACCCTTTACAAAATGTACTGTGATGTAATGTAACAGTAAAATAATGGTATTAGATGCTACTTTGATATACACCATTCAACTAAATGATCACTATATTCATGTACCATGGTATTTACCTGTACTGTACTCCAAGGTACTTCAAAGAATGTGGGAATACTGAAGGTTTGCTACAGATAAAAAGTGGATAAACACACTGTGCATGACCATTTATGGTGAAACACAGAGCTAAAGATTTCACAGCCTTTTGAGGAAGTAGCATAGGTAAAATGTTTTACCCAGAAATTTTGAACAAGAGTGAGAGAGAGACAGTGTGTGTGTGAGAAGAGAGAGAGAGAGACAGAGACACACACAAACATCCACGCACAAAAGCACACTATTTCAGAGGAACCTGGTGCACATCGATAATCTGTGGCTGAGCCACATCCTGTCATGCTTGCAAGAGATCTTGCCATTACTCAACACAGTCACTCGTGCACGTAACCATTTCACATACTACTGTCTTTACTCTCAAAATCCTAATACTTGATTGAGTCAAGATTATTAGAAAATGACTGCAGTGACTGACTGTGATGTTTACAGTACACTCTGCACTTTTTGCCTGCAGCGACACAGATGTCCACACGGTGGGGTCATTACTTAAGTTGTACCTCAGAGAGCTTCCTGAGCCTGTTGTACCCTGGACCCAGTATCAGGACTTCCTTGACAGCACCCTGGTGCTGGATGCCGCCACTGCAGCAGTGAGAACCAAACCACATTCACAAATGCAATATCAGATGAGCAATGAATCAATGACTGTTTGTTAATAACAATCTGATCAATCACAGGGCAAAGAAAAACTGGAGAAACAGATCAGCCTTCTGCCAAAAGTGAACTACAACCTCTTAAGTTACATCTGCAGGTATGTGTCAGCACATAAATGAATACACATGAATTCATTAATTATAATAATTAAACAGACACCAAAAAAGACTATTAAGTGAAAACTGCTTTTTCAGGAGCACTTGACCCTACAAAAACCAAAACAAAAAAATAAATTCTTGTTGCATTCTTGGCTAGTACTTTTCTGATACAGTTGAAACTTTTTAATACAGCACTTTTCATGTTACTCTCTCCTTAGGGGTATAGTTCATCCAAAAATGTAAATTCCCTCATTTACTCACCCTCATGCCATCCCAGTTGTGTATGTATTTCTTTCTACTGCTGAACACAAATTAAGATTTTTATAAGAATATCTCAGCTCTGTAGGTCCATACAATGCAAGTGAATGGTGGCCAGAACTTTGAAGGTCCAAAAAGCACATAAAGGCAGCTTAAAAATAATCCATAAGACTCCAGTGGGTAAATCCATATCTTCAGAAGCAATAAGATAAAACAGGTCAATATTATAAATCTCCATTTTCACTTTCACATTCTTCTTCTTTTGCTTTTGCTGATTTGCATTTTTCATGCATATAACAACCTACTGAGCAGGGAGGAGAATTTATAGTAAAAAAGGATTTAAATATTGATCTGTTTTTCACCCACACCTATCATATCACTTCTGAAGATATGGATTTAACATGTGGAGTCATGTGTGTTACTTTCAAGCTGCCTTTATGTGCTTTTTGGGCCTTCAAAATTCTTGCCACCATTCACTTGCATTGTATGGACCTACAGAGCTGAAATTTTCTTCTAAAAATATTTGTGTTCAGCTGAAGAAAAAAAGTCATATACGTCTGGGATGGCATAAGCGTGAGTAAATGATGAGAGAATTTACATTTTTTGGGTGAACTATCTCTTTAAGATGTTGTATTCTTCCTCATTTTGTAAGTCTTCTTACAAAAGCATCTGCTAAATGAATTCATGTACATGTAAGTGGAATACTGATGCTGGTACATCATTTGTTATTGCAGATTCCTTTTTGAGGTTCAGCAGAATTCAAAAGTTAATAAAATGAGTGTTGAAAATCTGGCCACAGTGATGGGAGTGAACCTATTTAAACCGCAAGTGGAGGACGCCATCAGTATGATGAAAGGTCAGTTATATTGTTGAGTAAAATAGATAAAACATTATATCTTACATACAGTATAATACTATACTTAAGAAATAATATACTCTTAGGACTCCATGAAATCAGAATTGGGGTTTTGTGGCTTTAAGTCCATATTTGTTAGATTTGAGTCCATTGATATGCTAATGCTCCCCTAAAAGTTGACAAAATAAACCTTTAGCAAATATACACATTTAAAATGTACAGTCTTTCTCTTCTCACAAAAATAGGCACCAAAAATCTACTGACATCATCTCCTGCTTGGGGTTGTATACAAATTTTTTGTCCAATAAAATGCTTTCTAGATTGAGAATCTCCCCCCCACCCCACCCCACCCCACCCTTAATACCACATGCCACAGACACTTAACTAGCAAGAAACAAATCATGGTTTGGTGGTGTGTCATACATTTAAGGTATTGTCTATAACAAACCTTAAACAAAGGTAAAGCAACAAAAAACATTTTTTTTATATATATATACTGGACCAAAAAGAAATGCATGAACACAGGAAAGAAAAGTGCAATTGTCAAATATTTCATGCAAGCTTTAACTGAGATACTCTGAGCTAAAGTATGAGTAAGAATAAGATATCAAGTTTGGCATTGGTTAACTCATTTTAGCGGTAAAGACCAGTGTTCTGACACCCACACAGGAACTCCCATGATACAGAAGGTAATGACAGTGATGATCAGACACCACGAGCTGCTCTTCCCACTTTCCAAAGATGTGATGCCGTCTCCTCCCCCCAGCAAGAAAAACAAGAGTAAGAAGACCAGCAACCCTCGTAGTTTTGTGGGCTGGGAGTCTGCTGAGGTACAGATCACAACATTTATAAACAGAGCTGTTTACAGATATACAGTTATTTTATTTGTTTTTGTAAATGCACTTGTGTGAGGATGAAGACAATGGGTCAAATTCACTTTGTGTGTAAAACCTGTGTGTGAATATTTTCATGCAAAAATCATGATTTATCCATATATTTGAGCTTACAACTTTTCAGAATTTACTATAAAATTTAAAACCATCACGTATGTAAAAATCACTGATTCCTAGTGGCCTCATTGTAATGTGCTAAAACGAAATTTGTAAGTACTCTGTATATAGATCATTCTTAGCAACTGAACAACAAAGTGACCTTACAAGTCTTATTTATTTCAGAGTAACAAAAATAATACAAGTGTGCAGAAAGCCCATAGGTGGAAATGGATTGGGCATGTATTATGCTAATTACTAACTGCAGTCACATGCTCCCTCTTTCAAAATAAAATCTGGATTCATCAACATTAGAGGAAGGTCGAAAACAAATTGATGTGTTTACATAAATTCTGTGAGAACCTTTTCTTTCCACTAGGGATTTTAAAAGTAGTGGTACTGGGGGCTTGGGTAGCTCAGCGAGTATTGACGCTGAATACCACCCCTGGAGTCACTAGTGCAAAAGTTCAGCCAGGTCTCCTAAGCAAACAAATTGGCCCGGTTGCTAGGGAGGGGAGAGTCACATGGGGTAACCTCCTCATGGTCGTGATTAGTGGTTCTCGCTCTCAATGGGGCACATGGTAAGTTGTGCATGGATCGCAGAGGGTAGCATGAGCCTTCACATGCGGTGTCTCTGCGCTGCCATGCACAAGGAGCCACGTGATAAGATGCGCAGATTGACTGTCTCAGAGGCAACTGAGACTTGTCTTCTGCCACCCAGATTGAGGTGAGTAACCACACCACCACAAGGACCTACTAAGTAGTGGGAATTGGGCATTCCAAATTGGGAGAAAAGTGGATAAATATACAAATAAAATAAATAAATGTAGTGGTACTTCGGTTCTAAGTCAATAGTAAAATAAAAAAGATGTCACGAAACCAGTGTTTCTGCAGTACCGGTAGTACAGACTCAATTCGATACCTGCACTTTGTCCGACTGACACACAACGGCTTCCAAATACTCACACAGTAATTTGACATACTTGGGGAAAAATGTATGCACAATTAATCAAATTAAAATTGTGATATGTTCTAGTGTGATTATTAAAGCGCGAAAGACTGCAATCTTAGTCTGCATGAGCTGCGGTGCTTTATAGTGAATGTGTGAAGCCGACCGTGCCATGTGTGTTGTACAGTATGAGATGACAGAGCAGAGGACTCATCCACTGTGAAACACGAAGCGCACAGCACATGTAGATTATATATTTATATAATTCAATCAAAGCATCTGGATTTTAATGATCACAATGTGCCATGAACTGCTTATCTGGAGGTGTGAAGACATATGTCAAAATAAAAGCTCACATCAAAATAAAAGCTTGATTCAAAATAAAAGTTAGACATCTGAAATTGTGACAGACATATATTACAACTGTATCGGAAAATCTAATTTTTACTGTAATAATGTTTATGAATAATACTGATAATAAAAATTAAGCAATATATCACAAGCAAGAGTGCTGTTGTGCCAAATAAAAATCTGGTAAAACAAATGCTATTGTATGTTGAAAAGTAATTGTTCTATTTTAATTTGTTGATTAGAAACTATTTTGATGATGAAATTAAACTTTAAAACATGGAATTTAAAAAAATAAAAAAATAAAAATAAAATGGGAAACAGGACTTCACCCAAAAATGTAAATTCTCTCATGATTTTCTCATCCTCAATCCATTCCAGGTGTGTATGACTTTCTTTCTTCTGCTGAACACAAACAGAAGAGTATTAGAAGAGTATCTCAGCTCTGTAGGTCCATACAATGCAAGTGAATGGTGGCCAGAACTTCGAAGGTCCAAAAACCACATAAAACGGCATAATAGTAATCCATACGATTCCAGTGGCTAAATCCATGTCTTCTGTTGCGATATCATAGGTGTGGGTGAAACACAGATACATTTTTAATATTTTTTGTTCTATAAATCTCCACTTTCACTTCCATTCTTCTTCTTTTGTTGTTGCCCGCTTGCATTCTTCATGCATATCACCACCTACTGGGAAGTGAGGAGAATTTATAGTAAAAAAAAGGACTTAAATATTACTGTTTCTCACCCACACCTATCATTTGGCATCTGAAGATATGGATTTAACCACTGTAGTATGTTTATGCTGCCTTTATTTGCTTTTTTGGACTTTCACAATTCTGGCCACCATTCACTTGCATTGTAAAGATTAACAGAGAGCCAAGAGAGGACCAAAATGTTTTTTCTAAAAATCTTTGAGTTCAGCAGAAGAAAGAAAGTCGTACACATCTGGGATGGCATGAGGATGTGGAAATGATGAGAGAATTTTAATTTTTGGATGAAAGATTCCTTTAAAAAATGCATTCTTAATTTAGAAACTCTTGAAGGATTGTGTTCAGTAGCATATTTTTGCTGTGGTATTGAAATTGGTATCGAGAACTAGGACATTTTGCTGGGATTGGTACCGACTACTGAAACTTTGGTAACGCAACAACCCTAAGAACACTTGTATGCAATTATTAATGAGTGAGATCAAATATGACTTATCATTTTGGGTTAGAAAATTATAATGCTTGAAGCTTATTACTTCAGCTTACTAGCTTATTGTAGCTTATCATGCATCCAATTGATCCTCTGAGCCAATGGCTGCTTGGTTTTGTTGATATGATGTGCACTCTCACGTCTGTATGTGGTCTTGTGATCAACTTGAATTTGGTCAACTGGTGAATTTGGTTATATTTGGTCTTTCAAAGTGTGAGGTGTCTTCTCTGTCCGAGTCTCCTGAGGAGGAGGACGTAGACACACCTGAGGCTGAGAGGAGGGACGTGTGGCCATCTGAAGTAGGGTCAGAGGAGGCACCTATCTCTCCTTCCTCTCCAATTTCCCCTGTGTTGGACACATGGACCGGCAGCCCCAGAAAGCGAACTCAAACTCTACCCAGCTTGGGCTGTCCGGCAGTGGGGACAAAAGGCAGAGAGCCGACTTGGGATCACTGGAGCAAGTTCCAGGAAAGCTTCAACGAGAGTGATGAGAAGACACTCTCAGAGGACATTTTTAAAATACTTGACCTCCAGAAAGTGACACTTTTTTCTGGAGGGCAGAAAAGTGAAAATGAAAAAGTGGAAGAGGAAAATGAAAAGGAGGACACAGGCTTGGATAAAACATGTAATGATGTTGTCAAAGAAACAGATTCTCCAAAAGAACAGACACAGAGTACAGTTCCCATGCCCAAACCTAGACTGACCAAAGAGGTGAGTGCACTGAGTTTGGGCAGAGAGAAGCCAGCAGAACTTGAAAGTGGAACCGTCCTACAGCAAAGCAATGCAAGCCAGCAGAAAAACGCAGACACAACGCACCTTATCAATAGGTATGGCCCAAAATAACTTACCTCTGTTGATTAATCACACTATACTGTAATTAGTTGTGCTTTTTAAGCTCAGCAGCACTATTGCTATTCCTAGTGAATTGAACAAGTAATACATTTCAGAATTTAACTTATTTTAGGCTTGTTGAAGAGAATATTACTTTTCTAAGTGATCACAATTGCAGTCGTGGTGATCGATAAAATGGGTGGGAAAATCCCATAGATTAATATTGGAGTGACCCAAGCCTAGACATGGGGTTGAGCAATCACTTAGCAACCACCTACTAATGCTCTAGTAACTCAGAACACCTTAGTAATAGTATAATAGTGTGCTAACCATCACTAAGAGCACCCTAGCGACCACATAGCAATGCCTTAGCAACCTCCCAGAACACCCCTCACACCATCGCAACCACTCACATTTTCTTCAGAAAATGTTCAAATCTAGTGATTTAGTTTATTGTAACCTTTTGCAAACAATACACTTGGTTGGGTGCTTGTTACATTTTGCTTAATGCAATGAAATTAATACATTTTTAAAAGGATAGTTCACCCAAAAATGAAAATTCTCTCACCATTTACCCACCCTCATGCAGTACCAGATGTGTATGACTTTCTTTCTTCTGCAGAACACAAACAAAGATTTTCTGAAGAATATTTCAGATCTTTAGGTCCATACAATGTAAGTAAATCTAAAAAAATCACGTAAAGGCAGAATAAAAGTAATCCATTAGACCTCAAAGGTTAAATCCATATATTCTGAAGCGATATAATAGATGTGGGTGAGGAACAGATCAATATTTAAGTCAGTTTTATAAATCTCCACCTTTGACGAGCCCCGACCAGTAGGTGGCGATATGCACGACGAATGCATGTGAAAATTAAAGTGAAAATGGAGATTTCTAGTATAAAAAAAAGAACTTAAATATTGATCTGTTTCTCAATCACACCTATTATATCGCTTCTGAAGATAAGGATTTAACCACTGGAGTCTTATGGATATGGACTTTTATACTGACTTATGTGATTTTTGGAGATTCAAACTTCAAGCCACCATTCACTTGCATTGTATGGACCTACAGAGCTTTAATAGTATTATAAAAATCTTAATTTGTGTTCTGCAGAAGAAAGACAGTCACACATTTTGGATGGCATGACGGTGAGTTTGATGGAGATATGATATTGTGCATATAATGCATGTACAGAGCTCTGCGCATGCGTCAAGCACGAGGAAGTGTAAAAGGTGATTTTAAGTGGATGTACAGTCAGCTTCCCTCAAGTTCACGCAGGTGCCCTAGCAGAATATCCATCACATTCATAGTTCATCACATTAAACATGGACATGTTCCGCTAATGTAAATGCAAATGATACAAGTTTAACATCCAGAACTGACAACCAGTTTTGTGAAATGTTTAGCTTGAAGTGTAAAGATGAGATATTTAAGATAATTTAGTTTGTAAGTTCCAGGTGTGGTGCATGCTGAGTGAGTCCAGTCAGGTTTCCTAAGCAACCAATTGGCCCGGTTGTTAGGGTGGGTATAGTCAAGTTGGGTTAACCTCCTCGTGGTCATTATAATTGGGGAGAAAATAAAAAACTATATTATAAGATATTTTGTTATCTAATGCAATGACATTAACATATTTATATTTATTCATTTATTTAACTAAATGGTGCATATTTGTCTTTGTGAACCTTCAGTATCCAGCAGAAGAACAGAGAGCTGAGTGCTACAGTAGCTGAGCTCCAGGCAGCACTTGAGGCAGAGCGACGCTGTAAAGCTGCATTTGAAATCTTACTGCGCAACGCTGAGCGCAGCAGGGACGAAGCTCTCATGCGCAATGAGCAGCTTAACAGAGACATTCAGGAGTTCCTCAACAGGCCTACTTCCGGGACATCATAGTGCCACCATCAAGCAATTGTAGATCAAATCTTAGTCCTTTCCAGCTTTTCATTGGAATTATGGATGATCCAGACAATTCAATGGTGTTTTGGACACTGATCCTATGAACTGCACTGACTAATGTCTTTGTACTTGTCTGTAACAAGATTTGAGCTGTTTTCTCCCCTGAGCTATAACAAAAATATGATATTGGAATTTCAGTTTGGAGGATAGAATTCCCAAAATATTATTATTATTATTTTTTAGACAATTTTAAACTAGATGTTTAAAACCAACATACATCGACATGGAAAACAAGCATTTGTGCAACTGAACTTCTGACTCAACACACTGTAGTTACTGAAATATAGCCCACAGTTTCCCTGTATCAGCTAGCCCCAGGTTTCCCCAATAATGCAATAAGTGCTGGATTTGGACCCTAAAGTCACAGAAGATTTGCCCTTTTTATTTTAATGAATAAATTAAAGAGGTTTAATTTTTTTATTATTTATGCAGTCAATGGATTGATGCTTCAGATGCTTAGAGAGTCTGTGAGCAATTTGGTGTAATGGACAAAAAGCACAGAATGTGGATTACTGTCAATAAATAAACAGTTTTATCTGGCTTTTCTTTCCTGCACCTCAGCTTCTGTTCTCTGGTTGGAGTCAGATAGTGTGTCAGAGGAGATAAAATGTGACAGAGTGTGAGAGAGAAATGGGAAGAATGCTTTCAGATCAGAATTCACAGAGAAAGAGAAAGCGCTGTGTGTGTGTGTGTGTGTGCGTGTGTGTTTTGGAGTCTGGTAAAAAGACTCCAGGCATTACGTAAGTAAGAGAGGAACGGATAGCATTGTGTCTGTTAGCTGTCATAATACCGATTAAATGATAGAGAAGGAATTTCCTATTTCCGATCAGGCTGGATTATAAAGAATATGTGTTGCTCAAAATAAAAATAAAAACAAAACAAAGAATGTGTGAATATATGACAAGAGTAATGTATGTGGTAAAATTCTAGTTTGTTCTTAGATAGAATTCAACAGATGTTTTCCAGATGTATTTCTTGTGCACTCAGATTGAGTTCCTGGCAATGCAACAGTTAAGCTATCCAACACAGCCATCAAGTGTATTTACTACATACAGGGAAGATAATCTTTCCTGGGAAGAGGGGAACAGAGAGAAAATGCATTACAGCATGTGACGTGTGTACTGGTTACTGGGTCAACATTTTACATATGCCCATCTAAAACCTAAATAACTAACTGTCACACTTCACTTCTAATCAGATTCACATTTACATAAACCGATTTGAAGGAATGGATCACCCCCCCAAAATATTATTGTTATTTTCTCTTTGTCTTTCCAATGTCATATGTTGATGTTTAAACATTTAGACCACAATTTTTGTTCCCTTCCCCTCTGCCTGAGCTTACAAATTTAAAATTAGTTTGCATTCGGGGGCCTGGGTAGCTCAGCGAGTAAAGACGCTAACTACCACCCCTGGAGTTGTGAGTTCGAATCCAGGGCGTGCTGAGTGACTTCAGCCAGGTCTCCAAAGCAACAATATTGGCCTGGTTGCTAAGGAGGCTATAGTCACATGGGGAAGCCTCCTCCTGGTCACTATAATGTGTAATCGCTCTCGGTGAGGCACGTGATGAGTTGAGCATGGATGCCATGGAGAATTGCGTGAAGCCTTCACATGCGCTATGACTCTGCAGTGACACGCTCAAGCCACGTGATAAGATTAACGGTCTCAAATTCGGGGAGAACTGAGATTCGTCCTCTGCCACCTGGATTGATGCGAGTCACTATGCCACCACAAGGACTTAGAGCACATTGGAAATTGGGCATTCCAAATTGGGGAGAAAGGGGGAGAAAATTTTTTTTAATAAGTAGTTTGCGTTCAATTCAAATGTGACACCATTTAAAACAAAAAACATTTTATCCTCTTTTCTCCCAATTTGGAATGCCCAATTCCCACTACTTAGTATGTTCTAGGTTCTCGCGGTGGTGAGGTTATTCACCTCAATCCGATTGGCGGAGGAGGAATCTCAGTTGCCTCTGCTCCTGAGACAGTCAATCCGTGCATCTTATCACGTGGCTCGCTGTGCATGACACCGCGGAGACTCACAGCATGTGGAAGCTCATGCTATCTCTGCGATCCACGCACAATTGACCACAAGTCTCATTGAGAGCGAGAACCACTAATTGCGACGACAAGAAGGTTACCTATGTGACTCTACCCTCCCTAGCAACCAGGCCAATTTGGTTGCTTAGGAGGCCTGGCTAGAGTCACTCAGCATGCCCTGGATTCGAACTCGTGACGTCAACGTCAATACTCACTGAGCTACCCAGGCCCCCAAATGTGACCCCTTTTTGACATTTTTGGGCAACCGTCATTGGTCCTGTTTTAACAAAACGCAGTATGTTGTTTTGAATAACCAGAATGGAGAATGAGATTTGAGAGCTCCTGTGAGGGGAACATTTTGGTGAATAACTACATGAATATCAGGCTGTTCATCACTTAAAGCTTTCCAATTACTTCAGACGACATGGAATATAGTGCACTAGTTGTATAGACTATTTTAATGGTGTTTTTAAATGTTGTCCTTTTTGGTATGCAACAGCCTTGGTCACTATGAACTGTAATTGTATGACAGAGATGAGTGTATACTGTTAAAAATATACTTGTATTCCACAGAAAAAAACCATATGAAAGTGACTGAATTTCAGATAAAAGATATTTTTGGGAAGGTGAACTACATCCTTATCCTTTTGGCTTGACCAAAGCTCTCTGGATCTGGGGCCAGTTACTTTTAAGCACTAAAAGCAGAAACTCTGACTAAAGAATTCCTGAGAATCAACATAAAAGAATAGTTCACAGATTTAAATAAAAAAATTATGTAATATTTTCCTCACCCTCATGTTGTTTCAAACCTGTATAGTGCTAAAAAGAACGAGGTTCTCTCATGCACTCATGAACATGCAACTGATGTCTAGATTTTCATTGAAAAATTACCTGCATTTCAGGTTGTTTCTCACCAAGTCTTCCAAATATGCATTTGGAAGACTTGGAATATGATGCATGAGTCGCGTGGACTACTTTTGGTTGTTTTTGTAAGCTTTAAAGTGATTTACTGTCAGTTGCCATTGTACTTAATAGATGGACTAGGGTATTCATTAAAATTTTTCCTTTCATGTTCTGCAGATGAAAAAAATAGTCAAAGAGTTTGGAACGACATGAGAGTAAGTAAAGGATGACAGAATTATTTATTTAATACAGCTCAAGTTTTGCAAGGTATGGAAGCATAAGCGGTAGTTCTAGCAGGAAGACTTGAGATGTTTACACTTTCAATCAGGCATCTCATCCAAACACAATCCAGCCTCTGCTTTATAAGTTCGCACAGCTGCCTTTCATTGCTTGTAAGTTTGTGCTTCTAAGCGTTTCACAACATCACAAATCTGATGATAAATAAAGAAATTATTCTTCCTTCACATGGTAAAGCATTGTTTATATTCACAGGGTTATTGCACAAACAATGCTCTGCCTTATCACAATGCTCGCCTGTATCATAGGGCTAAAATGCAAAATGCTTTTATCCTTTCAAGGGTATATCACAAGCAACGTCGCCCTTATCATAGGGCTCAACACAAATGTTGTTTGTCTTTTGCAGGGGTATTGCACAAACTGTGCCTGGCCTTTTTGCCTTTTCAAGGGCTCAATCATAAGTATTGTTTACCCTTCTGCAAAGATATTGCACAAACATGGCTCACACCTATTTGGAGGGGTTCAAACATTCTCATAAGCTATTGTAACCAGCCCTGCTCGACCCGCTCCAAGCGGAATTAGGACCGCCGTTTCCAGTATGGGAGGCATGTGCACTAACAAGGAGGCTACAGCCTCTAGCATCAGTCACTAGTGCACCTCTTGAGGCAAGGGGAGTGAGTTTTACACAATGCACAGCTACCTACCAGCTGGCTACCATCACTCACCCCCCTAAACCTCACTCCCATCTGGGTCACAGCAGAATTGTAACCAGTCTTGCTCGACCCACTCCAAGCAGGCACGCTAGCAAGGAGGCTAAAGGTTACATGCTCTAGTGTCAGTTGCTTGTGCACGTCTTGAGGCCAGGTTTACACACTGCATCGCTACCTACCAGCTGGCTACCGTTACATTAGCCTACCCTTCTGCAGGGTATGGCTGAATAGTAGTATGTTTGTACAGTCAAATACAGGCTTTTGTTCATATCATTCATTTATATTTCCTCTTCTTTCAGATTTGTCCCTCAATTTCGGAAGACCTGGTTATTGTCCTGAGTCCAATTAATTAGTTTTTGTTTTTTTAATCATTGGGCTTACACCAAATGATCAAAATATCTCTACATTTGTATTCAAATCAATCATCTTTTCTGATAGACATTGATGTGCAACAGTATGAAGCCACTCTATTGGGTACTTGACATCCTTTGCCTCTGGAGAGGTTTTCCATTGGCCAGAGAGTTTTGTCAGCCCCTCAGTGTGGGGTGATAAGAGTTCCCACTGCACTTCCGAATGAGCTGTTTGTTTGGCCTGTGAGCATGGAAGCTCTTTACCAGGCACTCAGCTGCACACCCAGCAGATGATAAGATGCTTAGCATGAGAAGCAAGTGGAAATACAAGCACATTTTTACATTTAAGAACTTTTAAGTAGTGTGTTTTGTTAACATCAGAATTGTCAAGTAATTTTTATTTGTATAGCACTTTGTACAACACATATCATTTCAAAGCAGCTTTTCAGAAAATTTAGCGCTTACAAAAAAGAAGCTGTAATGTCTTAAAGTCATAATAATCATATTGTGAGTTACAATGGCATGTCCACAGGTTGTGTTTGTTCCCAATTGTCTCCCATAAGCAAGCATTTCATTTTCTGCAAGTACTGCAAAGTCATTACATAGTAATTTATGCTTGTAAAATGCATACAAACATCTCTGAGATATACACAGATTTTCAGATAACAGCACTGTAACGGCAAACGGTTGTTATGACGGCTGCTTTCTGTCTATCCTGCAACCTCTCACACCTCATTTCATTTCAATTTCTGTCACGACAGATATTTATCCTCTCTTATTCAAAGATGAGGAAGCACTCTTCAAACGCTTGTCAAAAAGAAATGGTCAATGAACTTAAGTCCCAATGCTCAAAGCAAATCATAGGAAAAACAAATAAACACTAGACCCAAAATCTTCCCTGGCTCACCCACCCAAACAAAAAATACCCACCCTAACAAGGAAAGGGCCTCTGCACGTATCAGAGCGATGTTTACAAAATCCTCATTAAGGAAAAGAAAGCAGATAACAGTGCACACACACACACACACACGCACTAGGACACTATGAACACTAAACACGCAGAGCTTCCTATTTTGTAGATAACAGACAGAGAGAGAAAGTGGAGAGTGAGAGAGAGAGAGAGAGAGAGAGAGAGGAATAATCATTTGAAAAGAGATGCCACAGAGGGACATTTATTTCACGTAGTGATACCACCCTCAAGCCAAAACTTTTCTGACATCAAAAGGTGAGAAGGGATAAATGCTCAGAGTTCAGGAATAGAGAAGTTCTAATGCAGTGACCAGTGTGCAGCGACATATAGATCTAAGCAGCAATCTCCAAACCTCAACACTACGGTTCTACTTTCCTACTTTCTTCACTGGTGCGACTACTGACATTCTGGATAAGCAAGGTTTGAGTACTTCCGAAAGCTTCGAAACAAAATCTAGTGCTTTTGTCACTGGATCTATAGGTACCAGTTCCTATGAAACTCTAACCACATTGGACTGTACCAATACACATCCCATTTGCCTTATATCATGGCTGGCAGAAGGGTTTGTAATTTCTGGATAATGTGGTCATCCACCACATCTGTTTTACTTGCCTTCCTCCTAATGTTTGGGGGGCCTTTTTTTGCACAAAGTAACCCTATCAGCTCCCCGGAGAAGCTTCGAACTGCTCCCGGGCTGGATGATGGGCATGGAGGGGTGGTGGACCCCTCACTCCTAGAGCAGAACAGTGAGGTGGACATGCAGAGCTTGCTGGAAACCCTGAAGGGGCAGTTTCTACGCACCTTCAACCTGTCAGGTCCCGGTGCCCCTACGCATCTGGGGGCCACTCGCGTAGAGCCCCCCGAGTACATGCTGGAGCTCTACAACCGCTTCGCCAATGACCGGACCGCCATGCCTACTGCAAACATTGTACGCAGCTTTAAAAACGAAGGTAAATGGGTTATTACTTATCCACTAGGAGCATTTAAATTTTGTATTATCAAAATTTGTGTTACTTCTTGTAAAAGCAATCAATTAATTATTTTATACTGTGTGTTTTGGTATATACATGGAATAACGATGTTTCAAGTAATTTAATAACTCAATAATTATCTGATATGTTTATGTTTAACATGATATATCTTCATGTTAAACAATGCAAAAAATAATTATCTTATTTTAATTTTAAATAAAAAAAAATATGATATGTTAACCTTAATATTGTCCAAAATGCAAAAAGTAAATGTTTGACCTCACTTTAACCCTATTTCACAATACTTTCATTTCAGTTATCTCAGCAGTAGATTGTAGATTGTATTGTAACATTGTAAGATAGAAATCTATGTTAAAATAAAAATATCTTTAAATTTGTTGATTTTAATAAAACTTATAATTCAAAATCTTTGTTTCTGTGGTATTTTCTTTCAGACTCCTCCCCATGCAACGTGGGACCTGGTGAGGTGAGAAAACACCCACTTCTCTTCAACGTGTCCATCCCATACCACGAGAAAGTCACCGCAGCTGAGCTCCGACTTTACACTCTGGTCCAAACAGACCGCCACAAATACGCTGGTGTTGACAGAAAAGTGACAATATATGAAGTGAAACAGCAAGAAACTAACAACAGTCAGCAAATAAGAGGGGACGATATTGAGGGAGGAGGGAAACCCAAACAAGAGGGTGAAACTGAACTAGTGGAGTTGGCATCTCGACAGGTGTACGGAACAGATAATGGATGGGAAACTTTCGACATGACAGCAGCAGTGCACCGTTGGAGAAAATCAGACTATGGCACCACGCACAGGCTGGAGGTCCATATATCCAGTTTGAATTCTCAGAGTGCTGCAGTATCCGAAGGTGAGGATAGTGGCAAATCCATAGGAGGGGGCATGGACATTGACACAAGTCTGGAGGATAAGCACAACCCCTTAATGATTGTCTTCTCTGATGACCAGAGCATAGATCACCGTGGAGACAAACGTGAGCTGAATGAGCTGATCCAGCATGAGACCACTGGGAGGGGCTTTCAGGACAACCTTGAGCAGGAGCTGACTGGTCTTTGGGAGGGCCTAGGGCTTACAGGACAAAAAGATGGCAATGAGGAGGAGGAGCCAAGTGACGAAGCTCTCCTACAGATGCGCTCCAACCTCATCTATGACACAGCATCTAGAATCCGACGCAATGCCAAAGGCAACCAGTGTAAAAAGAATTCCCTCTATGTTGACTTCAAAGACATTGGCTGGGACAGCTGGATCTTGGCACCCCCTGGATACGAAGCCTTTGAGTGTACAGGGATGTGCACTTACCCTATGACCAAACACGTTACACCAACAAAACATGCTATTGTACAAACTCTGGTCAGCCTGAAAAGTCCACAGAGAGTGTCCAAGGCTTGTTGCGTACCTACTAAACTAGATCCCATCTCTTTACTTTACCTAGATGATGCAGGTGTGGTTACATATCAGTATAAATTTGAAGGTATGGTGGTAGCAGAGTGTGGATGCAGATAGAATTGAATGGACACAGGGAAATAGGGTGAAGCTGGGCCAAAGCTTAGGAATTGGATTGGAAGGAGACTAAAAGACATTAATTGTCTCAGAACCAGCCACAACTATGGCCTACATACCAAGTTTCTTCCAAACGGCAGTGGATGAGCTTTTACTCCCAACCTTAAAGCGCTATCAGGAGTCATGAAATCAATTATGAAATCAGCCTGTATTTGATTCAAAGTTACACAAAGGTGTTGCAGCAGAGGACTATGTGACACAATGCAAGCTTTTTTGGAAATAGAGAAGATTTCATTCCAGCTGAACAGGGATTGGGTGGAACATAAGCCACTAATTAAACCACAGACATGCCTCAAGATCAGCCAGGATAAATGAGCTGTTCTTATCAGTAAAGACTGTAGTTTAAGTTAGAGATTGTATCAACTCAAACTCGTGACATACTTGGCCATATCATTTGCGTCAGCAAAGTCCTTGCTAAGTGGGTGTTTCATAGAGATGGCAGCTCAGAGGAGAGGGTTTGTGAACTCAAGCACCATAGGGTCATTTCACTGACCCTGCCATAGACAAGAAGCTTGTGAAACTGGCTGTTTCCAGTTTTCACAAAGCACAGTATCGTATCTGTCATGACTCAGCCACGTCAATACAGTGTTTCCTGCCTCACTAAATGCATTTGTTAGGAACTGTCCAACTTAAAGAAAAAACATTATCTGGAAAGTCTTGTGAAAAGGGGATAGAGTAAAACAGACCAGAATGGACTGGTCTGTATTTCTGTATCTGTATTAAAACAACTACTAATCTGGATTTTTACAGTTAGCAGTCACTACTGCAAAAGTAGTACGTGGACACTCTTTTTGTCTTAGTGCCAAGATCAAGCAACAAAAAGACAAACGTAAAACGACTCTTCAATAATTAATTTATAAATGTTGAGTTGCCTTAAGCCTTTCTATTCAATACAAAGACAATATCATTGTCTGCATTCAAGCATGGAATTAACTCAGAAATCTGCATGTCATTCACGGACTACTTGCACCACTGCTGAAATATGTGAATGGGGCATTGACAGAGGATTCAATCTGCTTCTACTGCTTGGTTGGTCTGCCTTATTCCATTGGTGACAGAAATACAAGACAAGGGGTATTGAGGGGATATTAGCCCCCTCCTGCTCAACGTGCCGTGCACGAAGCACTCCCTACCCCTCAGCAGGGCCATGATAAGGAGGAGTCAGGACAGAGAAACATGTTTGTGGTTCACAGAACCTGGGAATGAGAGGGTAGTTTGGCAATTTCAATCATATTAATTTTCTGACTGTAATCTATCCAAAGGCAAAGACACATCATTTACCCCCCACTGATTTACTGACACTGTCCTCTCAAAGACTTGCTCCCATGCAACCTTTTCATCCTGAGGGGAACAGATCCCCTTTTGGACCCTTATCACTGTTAGGGCAAGAGGATGTATGGAAATTGTCTTCCAAGGTCATATCAACCCTTAGATATACTTCACAAGACTTTTCAGTCATCACCATGCCTGATTGTATCTGCAAGGTTTATTCCCATGCCTGAAACATACTTTACATTACTGAACATTGTGTTGTTGAAATATAAGGTGTTCTGCTGCTTGGATTTAACATAAAGTTTATTTATTGATTAATTTATTATTTTTGCCTTTGTATAGCAACACTGTGCAATGATTACATACACTATACTGAATACATGACATGATTGTGCAAAAAATAAAAAAATAAAAATTTATGAAAAATGTATTCAAATTATAATTGTAATAATTTATACTTTGGTATCTACTATGTGTTGTAAAGAAGGGTGGGAATCAGCAGGGACATTGATATGTATATGATTCACAATATGATAGCATTGTAATTTTTAAGTTTAGTGTATAGTTATTTAAAACTGTCATTTATTTAGATCTTTTACTCTGTGTCTGATTTTGGACAAATATATATGCATTGACCTTATGCAACAGTATGTTTTGCCTTTTCTTAGACTTGCTCTGAATGGTGTTCAATCTCCTGTGAAAATGTTGTAAATGTGAAAACTTGTATGTGAAAATTATGGTAATACTTCAAGATTTTTTCTTGCAATGAGTGCATTTACAAGCACAAGTTTATGCTTTGACATTTAAATCAGAGAATAACCCAATGATTTAAAATCTTATGTAAATGTGGTTTTCTTGCATTCAGATTTTTTGAATAATCAGATTTTTGATAGTTTTCATGTAAATGCACTCAATCTTTACAATGTTTTCATCAATCACTTTACAAGCACTGACTTCTCGTTAGGCTTTGTATATATTTAGTTTGTTGATCCTTGCACCCAGACACTCCATGTCCTTAACAAGATATATTTAGCCACAGTCTGTCCAGAGCTTGCTGTTTAGAGAGTGGGCATGGGAGCAATTCTTAAATGTAATTTTCCCTTGAAAACCAGAAGCTAAAAGTCCCATAGTTTACATGTGTCAAACAGATCCACATTCATGGGAAGCTGACTGGAAACTAATGACCACACAGGCTCATCTTGAGACTGTGCAGATATACTGAGTTCTTTTTTGGGGGGTTGGGGTCTTAAAAAAATGACAATTTGTTTGAGATGTGAAGTAAGCTTTGGTAATTAGCAAATCGCCAGTTGCCATTGTAAAAACAATGTATTTGCCATATACAAG
Source organism: Xyrauchen texanus (assembly GCF_025860055.1). Taxonomy (NCBI): domain Eukaryota; kingdom Metazoa; phylum Chordata; class Actinopteri; order Cypriniformes; family Catostomidae; genus Xyrauchen; species Xyrauchen texanus. The sequence goes on along the minus strand of NC_068278.1, from coordinate 46,831,523 downwards.
TGCACACAGGTGTAAATAAAATGAATATTTTGAAGAAACTGTTTGTGTGAACTCCATGAATCCAAACATTTAATATATAAGGTATATAAGATTTTTCGAAAAATTATGAAAACATGAAAAAAAATATATAATATTTCTTTTAACAGTATGTACAAGGATATCACTTTAGGCCAAAATCTAGTGTCCACTGCAATATATGATACTAATTACACCTTGTTTTGATGCTCATGAAGCTGATAATGTCCAGTTTAAACTCAATTATCATCAGACCTCCTTTATCTTGCCTCAAAAGCCATGACAGGAAAATTAAACCAAGGATGAGATACCAGTGTGGAACATTCAGTGTGTTGATTGATCTTGAATGATGTGACAGTTCAGGACCTCTCACTAATTATACACAAGGCTTTTAGCTGCATCCCATTAATGAGCTATTTACAAATTACTAAAACATATGTGTCTGGATATTGTCATCTAGTACTTGCTTTCCATTTGCTATGTTGACAGGGGAAGTTATTAGCATGTGTTTACGATAAAAAACATGCTATTTTTGGTAATCACAAAAAAAAAAAGAATGTAATTCTTAAGACATTCCGGGGGTATGATTGAAAACGTCATGGTTACTCTTGTAACCTCCGTTCCCTGATGGCGGGAACGAGATGTTGTGTCGATTGTAGTGACACAAGGGGTCTTTCTTGAGAGTCTCGCGTACCTCTGGAGGCCAATGAGAAACTGGCAGACATAATTTATTTTCCTCCCAGCCCTCCCCCTGGGGATGGAGTGGTCTTGGTACCAACTCCGGAGAGAACATCTGACTGCCTGGGTCTTCCATCTCAGGAACGCTTAGGAGCCTTCCGGGTCCTAGAGGGGGTCCTGGATACGGGGGGCGTACGCTGCCTGCGGGGCGCTCGATGCTGGCTGAGAGCTGGCCCGGGTTGAGGCGGAGCTGCCTGTTGTTTGGATGAAGCTGCAGGGGACGCCCTTGGTGGGCAGACAGGGCATGGGCTGCACTGGGGTGGCGCTGCGGCATGATGTGAGAAATCTCTTCCATCTGCCTCTTTACCACCGAAAACTGCTGGGCAAAGTCATCGACAGTGTCACCGAAGAGACCAAGCAGGGAGACGGGGGCGTTGAGAAAGCGGGCTTTGTCAATGTCATGCATCTCTACCAGGATTAGCCATAGGTGACATTCCTGGACCACTAGGGTGGCCATCGCCTGCCCGAGTGCCCAGGCTCTGACCTTCGTCACTCTGAGAGGGAGGTCGGTGGCAGAGCACAGTTCCTGCAGCACCTCAGGGTCAGGACTACCCAAGTGCAGATCTTTAAGTGCCTTGGCTTGGTGAACTTGCAGGGTGCCATGGCATGCAGGGCGGATGTGGCCTGACCAGTGGTGCTGTAGGCTTTCGAGTTCAGCGACAACATCGTACTACAGGCCTTGGAGGGGATTACCGGACAATCCAGCCAGGTGGCGCCGTTCTCGGGGCACAGGTGGATCACAACCGCTCTATCCACCTGGGGGACCTCCGTGTACCCGTGGGCCGCTCCACCGTCAAGGGATGTGAGAACTGACGAGCGAAGAGTTCGGTTCCGGGTAGTAAATGGTGCCCTACCCTCTCGTCAGTTTGTCACCTCCGGGACGAAAGGTACCGTGGCTGAGAGCGGTGCCCTTACCCGAAGTACTAATCATGATACTGGCTGTGAAGCAAACCACCCTCACCTCTAACCCGGACGGAAGCAAGCGAGCATGCTGGGAGCGGGTGGTTCGTGGGGACGTACCCGGCGAAACCGAGCCCACTGCCATCCCCAAATCACCTCCATCGCCAACCGGGTCGTCCTCAATCCCATGGGAAGAAAGAGTGACGCGGGGAGCGACATTCACTTCCAGTAATGAAAGCCGTGACTGCAACGTTGTCATGGTCATATTCTCGCAGTGAGTACTACCCACAAACGCTGCCTCGGTGTGATCGCGGCCCAGACACACGAGGCAGCGTCTATGACCGTCGGATTTGGAGAGATATCGACCGCATCCAGGAACTACACAGAGGCGGAAGGGCATCTTTATAAAGACGTATCCTGAAAAGGACGTTCAACGCCTGCTGTGTATTGCTGTTTTACTGTATGAAAATACTATCTTTTAGAGGGGAAAATATAAAGCTTATAAAGCTCTTTACAGAAGCGCTGACGAAGCGCCCAGGGGCGTGGACTGCACAACGTGCAGAGAAGGAGAAAGCCGCTGGAAACGCAATGTAGATCCAACAGCAATGCTCTGACAGAGGTGAGTGGAGCAGTAGTGAAAGGTAGCTTGCTGCTGCACAACCACTCGGCTCCAAAGACAAAATCTGACGGACAGACGCACGTCCGCTTCACTTTATACCCGTATGTCCAGGACATGCAAATTCTGTCTGCCAATTTCTCATTGGCCTTTTCTCAAATCCAGAGGTATGTGAGGCTCTCAAGAAAGATCCCTTGTGTAACTACAATCGACACAACGTCGAGTGAGTGACAGAAGGGGAACTTTTTTTAGTGGATTCCAGGATTTTACTATGATGATATAGTAATGCCAACAGGGCCCTAGCTAATGGGGTAAAAGGTGTTAACGATTCTAGGGGCTCACAGGTCCAGGGGGGCATACAACAAATTATAACAGCCTGGACTCATGAATATTACGTGACTGTAGCAGCATATTTGCCAAATGAAATTACATGCTTCATTACATTTTTTGCTGTAAAACTTTAACTTAAACCTAACCAATATTATCTTAATATTGTATATGATTTATAAATTATAATTGATAATTTTTTTAATTATGTGTTAGAGCAAACGTGTATCAATATCATATCATATTATAGTGGGTGAGTAATAGAGCCAAAATTAAGTGCTTTTGCAGTCATAATCAGCCATCGTAGTCATGATTTGTATGAAAGTGAATAAAACTAGTTGTTGCAAAAAATGTCTGTAATTTTAATGGTAAAAGACTATAAAAATGCTACAGAAATAAAATGTTAATTGATTAATGAATATTAATTGTAACATATACAGTAAAATATTGTATATAATAAAATAAAATTATGTAAAAATTAAATTTTTTAGATGTAAAAAGTATGATTTCCTGTATAATTAATGGTAAAAAAAATTACAGTTTTAGGGTTAGGGTACAGTTTTAAACTGTAATCTGACCAATCAAACGTTTTACTGCAGTGAATATTTGTTTCAGGGATAGTTTATTATGAAATGTCAGTTTTTGTATAGGCACATAACTTTTCCTATTCATGTATGTATAGACATATTATAGTGATAATTTCCTGTGAGACTCCTGACAATTCCCTGGTTGACCACTAGGGGGAGCAATGAACCTTTTTAACTGTCTCCACTCTGTTTGATTAATGACCTAGTTCACTAGTTTTGTCATTTGTATTTAAACCCAGTCTTTTCAGTTGTTATTTGCTCAGTCTTCTCTTGAAGTCAGCCTAAGTTTTTTCCCCTGTGCTATATGCCTGTATGTTCTTATACTTTTTAAATTTTTTGACTTCAGGAACTTTGGAATTTCTCCCTTATTTTTTTGTGCCTCTCCATGTGGATTATTAAGTTAACCAAGTGCTGGAATTGCCTTTTCCCCCAAGACTGATTTGTGCCTTGTAACTCATCTTGAAATTACATTTTGTGTTCAGTAAAGACAGCTTTGAACGTCACAATGTCTCTAGCCTTTTCAATGTCTCTAGCCCTAGCCAAGAACCAATTCGCCTGCAGTAGCTCAGGGGATAAGACTGCAACCCTTGCACGTTAGTGACCCTGGCTTGAGCCCCGACTTGGGTACCCCCATATATATATAGTATATATATATACCATAGTTAGTTCCGGTCCTCGAATCTGATTGAACCAGAGACGTTCCATGAGCAGTGATGGTGTGACAGCATCAGCACTCAGAGGCTTCACTGTGTGTGTATCACTCCGCATTCATGATGCTCTAAACTAAAGTGTTTGGTGTTACTGGTTTTATTTTTGAAATTACATATGTTAGCCAGCAGGTAGTAGCAAAAGATTTCTGTTTTTGTGTAATATGAGCCAGTTGGTGACGTAAAGTGAATCCGTTCCTCGAAGATGCGACACTAGGGGTCTCTCTTGAGCGCCGAATATACCTCTGATCTATGAAAAAAGGCCAGTGAGAAGTTGGCAGACAGAATTTGCATGTCCCGCCCACGGACATACAGGTATAAAGGCGGGGAAATACATCTGTTTCATTCAGAAATCTTCTTAGAAGCCGATGGTCATGTATGCAGCGAGCAGCTAGTCACACACCTGTTCCTCTTACCTCTGAGCGATCTGCTGTTGGATCTACGGCGCACTTCAGAGGCTTTCTCATTCTCTGCATGGCAGTACGCCCCCGCGAACCACCCGCCCCCTGGTACGCTCGTTGACTTCCGTCCGGGCTCGAGGCAACCGCGGCTGGCCTCACAGCCAGCCTGCCTATCCTCTGGAGCCCCCCGAGCTGGATGAGATCACTGCTGCATCGGAGAGCAGTGCAGCATCTGACTCAGGTGACTCGTCTGGGCTGCCGCCTTCGGGCCAGAACGCCCAGGCTGTGGCCGACGCCCAGATGTCAGACATGCTGGCCCGGGCTGTGACCCGGATGGCTGTGTGGTTTGGGGGGGTGAGTGTAGTGGTAGCCAGCTGGTAGATAGCAGTGCAGTGTGTAAACCTCACTCCCCTCCATTAAGAGGTGCACTAGTGATTGTTGCTAGCGGCTGTAGCCTTTAACCTCCTTGTTAGAGCACCTGCCTCCCAAATACAAGTACATTTTCTGTTTGGCCATTGAATTTCACAGCGTCACAGGCCACTCTGGCGGGTGGTTTTTGCTCTCTGTCAGTTTGTAAAATAGATTTACACATTCTAGTTTTGTCCTCATGGGGGACTCTGTAGGCCTACAGAACAGTCAGTAACACAGGTGTATACGGTACGTAGATTAGCACGTAGTCCCACTGCTCATCATTAGTCTTAAACTCTGTGTGTCCGCTGGCGTGTGTTGAGTGAAGGTGGATTCAGCGCTTTCAATCCAGACTTCAAATGATGATTGCACACATTCTTTGTGGCAATTGTGACTTTGTAACCAAATGTTTAACATTTACAATCCATTACATTTAACGATTAACAGTCGTGGTCACTATAGTGTGTGGTTCTCAGTGGGGCGTGTGTGGATGCCGCCAATAATAGTGTAGGCCTCCACATGCGCTGCGTCTCCGCCGTAGCTTGCTCAACAAGCCACATGATAAGATGTGCAGACTGACATTTATTTGTATTTGGACATTTGAAATTAAATTACATTTTTATTTTTCCAATTGTAATCACACATATTTAAGATGACATTATCGCTCGTGTACTGAAGGCTAATAGTAGAAATTACAGACTGGCTTTGTGTATTACAAACTCACCCTGAAGTGGCAGTTCTCTTCTGCGGTGAGCGGGGCTGAGCAGATTTCTTCCATGCCAGTGGGCACGTACCATTAGCAGTACATCTCGATGCAAAATAAAAGTATGGACAGGAGCGTTCATGCCATCGGGATAAAGGGATGAAGGGAAGACCACTCTTGGATTCACAGTGGATGTGTGAGTAAGTTTTAATGAACCACCACCACACATATAAATTCTCAGATATCGACTGCATTATAATAAAAACAGAATGATTTTCATGACGTTCGATTTCTTTAACGGTTCTTGAACATGCATTATTCTGGTGATGCAGACAAAAAACAGAATAAAATACTTTGGATACAATATTTTCTGTATTACTATTAAGCACCAAAGCAACACTGCTACTGATTCTACAGCGTGAGACGAGACATAAAGCACTACCAGTAGACTGAATCCCAAAGAAATTACTCTTTTGAGCAAGCACTTTTTAGTGAATCAAAAAGTTTTATGAATCCGTTGGAGCTGACTGAATTAACTGACTCAGTCCAAGTAAACCCAAATTGCTACTATGCTGTGTGTTCTTTGCTGTTCCATCTTTTCTAAATGGACTATCTGGCAATCAAATATTTAATAAATAATAAATTAATGCCATTTTTTAAAAATGCAGTTCACTTTTAAACATGCATAAAGTATTGTTTATTTGTCTCATATGTCTGTAAAATCACCTGAAAAATAAAATAATAAAAGGCTGGTAAGAAATCTGACTGGCTGGTAAATTCTTCTAAAAAACACATTTTGGACCCTGAATATCAAATAAATATCATAGCTTTCATTTGAATCTGTTGATTTCAAAAACTTTATCACATACACAATTTAAATATTCATATTTTTTTTAGACTGTAATGACCCTAAAAGATCAAATTTCAGTGGTGCTAAGAAACTAGTACAAAGTGATGGTGGAGTGTAAAGTCCTCATCATTGAACCGAAACAGCGTTTATAGGTGGGATAAAGCTGTTTATATGCATAATGGCAGGAAACACTGACAGGAAATGCTACCATTTGAAGCTTTGCATCTGCATTATAACTTAGTGGTTTCCTGTATGTCTTCATTGTAAAACAATAATTAAATAGAAATTTCTTGATTTCTTTCTTTTGTTGGACATTAATGGAATTGTATTGCCTCTTCGTCCTTTTGGCCCCTGCATGTACAGGTGAGATTATTTTGGGAGCATTTCCTTTCATTATCATAGCCCAAGTTTTTTAGTGACGCACTAAATATTTATCAGACAAAATGAAGGATAGAGAGAAATATAAAAAAACGTAATGATGGATTAAAAATTATGAAAAGTTTTCATTATAATATTCTAGAAAGTTAACAACCATATTTCTCAATTTTTTTTAACAAAATTATTCACATGCTTGTAGTATGTAACAGATAATTATTTCAGCATGTCGCTTTGATAAAAATAAAAAATAAAATTAAGATAAGATTGGGGTACCAATAATACCATAGTTGAGAACAGTTGAAATTTTCTGTTTGTTTTATTGTTTTTTGTTTTTACTTTGTTTTTATTATTTTTTTTTCAACAGAGCAAGACAAAAACAGAACACAAACACAAACACACACACACACACACACACACACACACACACGGACATGGTTGGGAGTTGAGCGAAAGGTTTGATGCAGGTAAAATTAACCATGCTTTTAATATAGTGATGTTGTAGTAGCCATGACTTTTGGCCATAGTTTTAATGCAATTAACCATGGTATTACTACAGTAATATGGTGTTAATATAGTAGCCTATCCATGTTTAATTTTGTAGTTTAGCCTAATATGAATTACAAAAAATTACCATTTTGTTTTTATTAGTTGTTTTGTATAAACAGAGCAAGACAAAAACATAACACAAACACAAACACACACACACATGCACACACGGTCGGGGGTGGAGAGAAAGGTTTGATGCAGGTAAAATTAACCATGGGGGAACTCTAAAATCGGCTTCCATCATTTTGTTTTGATCGAATGCTTCTATGAGTACATCATATTGGCCAAGTCAAGTAATTTCACCAGCAAGTGTCCACAGTTTGTGACAGCACGTGCGCCTTAAAACATAATAATTTACAGAATAAATTGACTCACTTAATTCAGAGATCTTCAAAGCTTGTTTCAGCAGCCATCATTTGGCTTAATAATATCACACCTAACTCAAAGGAACATTAATCTCACCCAGAGTAACTAAAAAAAACAAACATGTCATAATATGAAACAGCATATTTAACATAAAACGGAACACAAAACATAACTATAACCCCCAAATGTTAATTAATAACACCCCCAAACAGTCCCCAAAACCTGCACAGATGTACCTTATTAATTATGCAATGACACCAGCCAATAGCAAGTTCTCAAGCAGAAACAACAGACGTTAGTGTATTTGGTAAGGACTATAACAAGGTGTAGTTTTAGCAAATAAAAATGCAGATCTCTGATCGGTGCATCTAACCACTGACTGATCTACAAAAGAACCTGAATAAATTAAGCCAGCAATTAATGAAAGTGGACGAGGGCACGCTGGCTAGATTTTTTGTAGACGTGTGTCCATAAACCATAAAGGAAATGTTCCGTTATACACAAGTCCAGATGTTTATGTAATTAGCTATAACTTGCATCAGTACCGCCACTCCCTGTAAACAGACTACGCAGTCTGCGTAGGGCACCAACTCCCTGGGGGGGGGCACCATATTACCCTAGGAGGGCACCAGAAAGTCCACCGGCTGCCCTTACTCACTCGTTGCAAGTTATCATCTTAAAATCCACGATCCCGGTTCCGGGATTTAAAATTACGTCAGTAATAATGTACTTCCAATTTTAAATGTATGCGGAGGAGTTATGAGCTCATATCTGGTACCATTTGAAAGCTTAGAATGTCTACTTTCTTGAGATATGCATCACTTTGGCATTTGTTTTACGCTAAGTAACTTATTTACAATAAATTACATAGCTCAAATATGACGCACATGTACAAACCATGTATCAAATGAAAGCTCTCATTGCCAGTAAGAAGTTCCAATAAGTCTTTTTATTGAGGTATAATCACATATCTAATACACTTCGAATGAATCATGAAGTATACAATCATACAAGTGAAATTATTGAATATTTGCCGTGCTACTCGCACTAGACAGCACAGTTAGCCACAAATGCTACATAATCCTTTACCTTAGGTTATTCTCTGCAAAATGAGCCGTTTTTCAGTGTTTTCTGTGGTTGTGTGCCCAAGTAATCCCTCGATATGTCACACGAGTGCAGAAACACCACAAAGTAATGTTATATGATATTCAACAATCCAGGAAAATATGTAAACATCCGATCCGGATAAAGCATATATTGCCGTAAAGCTCAGACCCTCCGCTTTCCGGCAATGTCTCTCAAGATCAAATAGACCAAACAGGGGCTGTGATATTGTATCCAGACTGTGAAGTGATCACTGGATAGGTTACGTGCCCAAAACACACAGACGTGTCTCACCAGACACCTGAGCGCATATTTACCACTTTCAACAGTGTTTTATGTAATGACAAAGGGTTTTCTGTAAAATTACACTGGGATTTTGCATTTATAGCACTGTATATGGGTATGGGGAGACTTTAGATTTGGGTAGGCGGAAAGTACACCAAAAAAAGGTAATATTCCTCCCTTCAAATAAATTGAAATAGATATTAAATAGAACATGATACAGACAAAATTCCTTTTTCAGGTATTTGCTGACATCTAGTGGAAACAGCCAAAACTGTTTGCTTGCTGCTAGGGTTTACAGGGCTTGAGTTATACACTTTCAAAAATGAATTTATATAAAAAAATCAAAAAGCACCTCTTTTTTAGGAGGGTTATTACTGTTCAGACAACATATATTTAATTTTTTTTTTATTTTTAGCAGTGTTTTATGCAACTTCAAAGGGTTTCCTGTAAAATGACACCAAAACTGTGTATTTAGGCCAAAGTATGTGGGAATGGGAAGCTTTTTAATTTGGGTAGGCCAAATCCAGGCGGAAATCCCCAAAAATGGCAAGGTTCTTAAGAGGTTTTTCAAGGACCAAAAGCAGTTGTGGAACACAGATGATCACTTCAGGCTCATTTCAAGCAACCCCCCAGTTCACCCATTCACACACCAATGACAGCAGAGCTGCCATGCAAGATGCTTGCCTGCCATTGGGAGCAACTTGGGGTTCAGTGTCTTGCCCAAGGATATGTGAAGTCATGAAAGTGGGGCCAGGATTTGAACCACCAACCCAGCAATTAGTGGCCAACCCGCTCTACCACCTGAGCCACAGCCACCCCAATATTTGAACATTTATATATTAGGGAAGCACAATGAATTAAAATAAAATTGCAGTATGACATTGTTCGATTTTTTAACCACAAAGGGATACGAAGATTTATTAATGCAACACTATGTAACTTTTTTGTTAAAAAAAAATAACAAAATATTGTTAATGATATAGTGCAACAAAAATCCATCTTCCAAACCATGTCTTTACCCAAATATACTTTACATTTATGCATTTGGCAGACGCTTTTATCCAAAGCGACTTACAGAGCCCTTATTAGAGGGACAATCCCCCCAGAGCAACCTGGAGTTAAGTGCGTTGCTCAAGGACACAATGGTGGTGGCTGTGGGGATCAAACCAAAAAACTTCTGCTTAACAGTTTAGTGCTTTAGCCCACTACACCACCACCACACTCCACTCCACTTTGATAAACCTTTAATCATACGCATCATACATGCATCATTCGCCCATGTGTTTTGTCGCCATATCCGTACACAGAGAAAATAAGCTCCTGCTACTGTAGTGTGTGTCACAATGAACATGAGAAAAATTGACCATGGATCCATGGAACCATAGATCATTAAAAACGGTAAACCTCCGGGGAATCACCGGTTGTTAAAACAAAGAAACCCAGAACAGAGCAGAGTCTACAAGCAAAAATGGAAAGCAACAGAGTTCGTAATAAAACCTAAATCAACATCGGCTTGGCTTTTCAAGGTGGCGACAACTCTGAGATCTGAAAGGATTTAAAAGCGACCTGGAGATGGCTTTTTTCTTACTCAAGAGGCAAGATATTTTATTGACATAGTTTATGTATAGTTGTGTAATCACACACAAATACAGGGGGGCCTGGGTAGCTCAGCAAGAAAAGACACTGACTACCACACCTGGAGTCGCAAGTTAAAGTCCAGGGCGAGCTGAGTGATTCCAGTCAGGCTTCCTAAGCAACCAATTGGCCCGGTTGCTAGTGTGGGTAGAGTCAAGTTGGGCTAGCCTCCTCGTGGTCACTATAATGTGGTTCTTGTGCATTGGGAACAGGGCATTCCAAATTTGGGAGAAAAGGGGAGAAAAAAACAATCACAAACAAATACAATAATTATACTGTAATCTGTGCAGAACTTTTCACTTGCTAGCACATGTGTGTATTTTTCTTTATAGCGGCAATAATGTATACATAAATCCTTTAGTCCTAGGCTTGCCAAGGACATGTGAGTTTTGAAATGATGTTGGCTTAGTTGGTTAGTAACAATGAAAATCTATAAATTAGTTGCTGCCATGGTATTTGGTCAGAATATCCAGCTGTTTATAACTTTACAACTTTTGACATTAACAAACGGTGCCTAACTTTTGTAATGTCATTTTGTAATGAAACAGTTCGCTTCAAAGTCCTTTCTGTATTGTGTATAAGTATTATTACAGTGTATTCAGAGCAGATCTGTGCTCTACAACTCAATCTTGTGCTCAGAGTAACAGATGTAAATACAAATAATTCACCCCATTGCATTTATGTACAGCGGAGATATTAAAATGAGGAGCACATTATAGTGAGGAGTATATTGCTTAATTTATATAATTGTTTTCTGTGGATGAAGAGTAAAATCAAGGAAAAGTAATTTACGAAATCCATGGTCATTTTTAAAGTGATAGTCTAAATCTACTATAAATCTAGATAAATCTACTGACTTCAGTATAAGAATTATAAACACAAAGCAGATCTACAGTATAATTTTCCTACAGTAGCCTATTTAAATAAATAGTCACACATTATACATACATTTCTGCATATACATGGTGAAATTATTTATTTTTTACATATCCCAGCTAAGCTGGGGTCAGACATGATACAGTGCCCCTGGAGCAGATAGGTTCAAGGGCCTTGCTCAAGGCCCCAACAGTGGTGTCTTGGTGGTGTTGGGGCTTGAACCCCTGACCTTCTGGTCAGTAACCCAGAGCCTTAACCGCTGAACCACCACTGCTCACTGACAACCACAATAATAGACAAATAATAATAATTTTTGAGTTTCAATAATGTTCTTTCATCATTGTAAAGTTGATTGTAGAGTTGAGTCGAGACGTCAAGCACCGAATTGCCCTCCACATGACAAGAGTCGCAGAATGCATAACAGAGGGGCAATTTTACGAGTTTGTCACGTAAAAAAGTGGAAGGTGCGCACAATAAACATTGAAAACATGTATTTGGAAGAGAGAAAAAAAGCTTGCAGTGCTTTGATAGCAGAAAGTAATAAAATGACGTTTATGCTTAGGTCTAAGTGTTTTCTTAGTGAACTAGTCTCTGATATTCGTAAACGATAAGGTCATATTTAATTAAAAGAAATGAGATATTCAATGTCTCTTCACAAATTTGTAATTTTCTAATTGTGACCCCCTAGCTAAGTAATTTTAGTAATTTTAATTTGAGTATCTCTGTTTGCTTTGCAGAGATAACCTCCTACATCAACACTTACACTGGAATATCAGGGATTCCAGGACTTCCTGATATCAGTGCTTTAACTACAGTGGATGGTAAAGAGGTTTATTACTATGACAGTAACATTAAAAAGCTGATTTCCAAGCAGGGGTGGATGAACAACACTGATTTTAGCGAGACCTGGAAAATGCTTATTGAGGACAATTCCAGAAATATCCAAAGGTTCAAAATGTACACTAACTTCGTAAAAAAGCGCTTCAATCAAACTGGAGGTATGTTCTTTCTTTCCTTTCTTTCTTTCTTTTTCTTTTTTTTTTTAGCCTTTTTCCAACATATATAGTCATTAATTATAAAGTAGAATAAAGAAGAGAATGGATTTACTGTAATTCGATAATAAAATTGTCAAGTATAAATTTACTCTCAGGTGTTCACACATATCAGTGGATGTATGTCTGTGATTGGAATGATGAGACTGGAGACAGTCATGGGCAAAATATGTATGGATATGATGGAGAGGATTTGATCGTACTGAATCTGAAGTACACAGGAAGCATCACATCTTCACATCATACAGCTCAAACCCATCAGGAGAACAATGACAAAGTGCAGTTTGAGATTTTACTAAACATTAACAATGAATGTGTTGCCTGCCTAAAGAAGTTCCTGGAATTTGGCAAAGATGTTTTTAAGACAACAGGTAGCACAATGTTCAGTTTATTTGAGATTAAGTGTTTGGTAATACACAAAGAAACCTGAACAAAGACTTTATTCTACTATCAGTTTTTCAAAAGCAAAATTAAAAACATATTATAAACCAAACTTGAAGGCATTTTAATGCAACAATTATGTTTTTCTTTTAAAATCCAGAACCAAAATCTTTTTATTTCCCCAGTACAACCTGAAGTGCATCTTCTGCAGAGAAATGCCTCCTCACCAGTGGTGTGTTTAGCAACAGGTTCCTACCCTGAAATTGAGAATATTTCCTGGAAGAAAAATGGTGAGGATTATCATGAGGATGTTGAGACCAGAGAGACTCTACCAAATGAAGATGGAACGTTCCAGAAAAGAAGTATCCTCAAAGTAAAGCCAGAAGAGTGGAAGAAGAACCAGTACAGCTGTGTGGTGCAGCACAAGAGTTTAAAAAAGGCCATCCAAATGATTGTGAGAGAGGAGGAAATCAAGACTAACCACAGTAAGTTTGATGTTCAATTCCAATTGAGAAAATGTAAAATTAGTCATTTGTTTAATACTCTCCTTGTTTATCTATAAATTGAGAAATATGTAGCTTAGCTTACAAATCTAAGATTGGGTTCTTGTTACTTGCATCCTGCAATTTTGGATTATATTTTGGATTTGTGTTTATTTATTTAACTGTGTCTTGTTCTACTTATGTTATCTGGCCTGACTTTGACTGGATTCAATTTAACTCTGCCACTTTATGATTTTTCAGTTAGGCTTATTTTTGTTTTTCTCGTTTCCATGATATTTCTACTTAATTAATTAAAGTTGTGTATGTGTGATTTCTAGAACCTGTAGTTCCAACCAACAATATTACAAATGTGAGTGGATTGGTGGTATTGGTGATAGGCCTACTGATTTTCATTGTTTTATTGGTCTGTGTGTGGTGCAGGCGTAAGAGATCCAGAGCTGGTAAGTCCTTCTATATTGTAAATTGATCCTTTTCACAAATGTGTGTTTTTTTTCTCTTTCTTAGTTGAGTTGCTTGTGTGTTTTAGAGTGATCAGTTACACATCCATTTCATGTTTTAAATTTTTTTTTATAATGTTTTCATTTTATGTAATAAACATTATTATTGTTCTGCAAGTATTAAATTGTAATAATGTTATTTTTTCTTCTGTAAAATATAATTAAGGCACCAACAGATGCATCTAGCTGGAAGAATGAGCAATGGATCAGATTCATCAGTTTTGATCTGCTTGATTTCAGCACATAACCAAAAACATGTTTTACATGAGCCATTAACAATTTGTTTAGCTTCTTTTATCTGTTTGTTATGTAATAATTGCATAACCAGATGAATTCTACATGCAGCAAAAATGTACATTTAGTCAATTATTATTGTAATTTGTTGCTATAAAAACTTGTGAATACAACAAAATAAATTATTGGACAAGTAACATCTACCACAAATGTGTGAAAAAAAGAGGCTTTAGCAATTAATTCAACTCAATCTGATAAAGTTAAATGTTTCAAGTTGATTTACAATTTACAATTAATGTGCAAACAAATTTTCAGATGTAAATAGCCACAAAGATCAAATGCTTGTATCACCAGCATGTTTTTTCTTCTTCTGAAATTTGTTCTGCCATCGATGATATGTCACTTATTTGAAGCATCAACATTTAGAGATTTTGTTACAGTATGATTCTCAGACACAATTCAATTATCATCGCACCAAAAGGATCCTATCTGTCTGAAATGTTCAATAAAGTGGGAAATGCACACATTAATGTATAATACAATTTACAGTAATAAACAGATACAGTCCATATAATGTCATCATCAGTCATCACATGAATAAACTGAAAATTTATTAAAGATCTTAGCCTTTGTTGTGTTAATAAAAGAAGCAGTCTTCCGCAAATTTTACTCAGTGGATAATGTCTTATATGATTAACAATTTTAGCTAATTTTGATGACACTTTCAAAGATTTAATTTTGATTAAAGGTGCACTCAGTAACTTTTGTATTTGTGTCATCTTGGACTTATACTAACACTAGTAGCTTGGATGCAGCATAATTTAATTTAATTCAGATTCCATTGTAGAAATGTAATATTCACACAGGGGCAGATCGACATTGCCACCCCATCTGCCACCCCAGTATAAGTTTACAAATGTATCAAATATAAATGTAAGATGTTGAAATTGTGTAGGGGTTTATTCATGTCGAATTGCCTCAACTCTCACCAGACACGCAAATGACTACACAGATTGATCGTGTGATTGATTACAACGGCAGCCAATCACGTGAAAGTATATCAGTGACCGATTGGTTAAAGAAGCGGCCAATGGTGTGATGGGTTACAGCAGCAGCCAATCGCGTACTTGCTGTTGCAACGCATGTGTATTGTTTGGGTACTCGCAGGCTTTGTTTTTTTTTAGCTTATTTCAACAAGTCTTCACTGGATGATTATTCTATACAGTATATTGCCGTCAGTTGAGACATGTCCTTAGCATTTTATGAAATGGCATTCATCCGGCAGTGTATGATCTAGACGAAACATCTCCAGTTCTTGATTAGGAGTTTCTATTTTATGTGATCTGTGTATGTTTAGATTGGCACTCCGGCACTGGAATATATTATTTAGAATTTTATGATAAATGTTCTCTCTGTTATCAATGTTGTTTAGTACCAGCAGCTTACGCTCTTTTCCGGGAAATAAAAAAGCAAAATATGTCCCCCATTGTGATGGCCTTGGCCGTATTGTTTGTGTGTATGTAAGAGCATGTGTTTTGTCTTTATCTCCCTCTCTCTTTATCGCTCTCAAGTGTAGGGTAACCAGGTGAGCACCGTCACACAGTGTGCTTCCTTCCTATATAAAATTTCTATAGCTGGGTCATGCGATGTGAGACGGGTGTTCGTGAACTATGCCATCTTGGTTACCGATGCTCTCGTGCAGATTCTCATTGGTGGAGCAGAGAGTTTGTGTTTGTCGCCGTCTGAACTTCGGAGCAGTTTTTTTCGAATACAGAACGGTCAATAAATGTGTCTGTGTTTCCGCTACTCTCGAGTCCCCACATCTTTAATTGCATTTTATTTGAAAGTAACACCCATCCACTGACATACAAATGCAAACTTGTTTTATTAATATATATATATATATATATATATATATGGGTGAATTAGAAACCAGAGACTCAAAATCTAGAGGCAAAAAGTAAACATTTGACCAATCAGTCAAACAAGTTCTTAATTAATTGCTGATCTGTGTTCATCTATTGACTTACAAAATCCCAAAATGGATAGTGGCAGATGTAGAGACGAAATTACCATATTCTGTGAAATATCTATTTGAGTGCTTGAATAGGTCATTAAGAATGACTGTTTATCAAATTTAAATGAATCTTTTATTGTGCATAAAATAATCAATATTCATGTGTTTTGCAGCACTGCCAACCAAGTATTCCTAGAGTTTATTTGATTTAGAACTAACTTAATGATCCCTTTCAAATGGCTTATTCCAGCTGTTACAAAGTTGATAGTCTTACAGGATTTTATTAGCAGAATAACATTGGGTATGCATGCACTCTCCATCCATGGGCGGCCACTTAACAAAATAAAATAATTTGGCCTACATAATGTGGTGAAGTTTATTCCAGATTGCCAGTTTTATGTCAAACTATGGAACATTTACAATTTTTTGCTGTGTTTAATAATCAGTATCTTGGTATCCTGGAGATTATTATTTTTTTATGTTAGCAAACCAGTAGCAACATGGTTACTAAGTGTGGCTCCTGTGGAAATGCAATTGTATTGCAAATTCATAGATATTATAGACTCCAATTAATGAACTATTAGTTGTTGCAATGAAGATTGGCACCTTGATCCCTAAGAAATACGCATGTGAGCTTGCTTTAGTGTTCATAGTCTGCATGCCACCTCAGGAAAAAAATTCTAGATTTGCCCTTGTATTCACAGTCAGCCATGATTACTTTAATCAATGAGTGAAAATGTAAAATAACAGATTAACTGAGATTAAGCAAGTAGTGAATCTGTATGTATGAGGTAAATTTTAGGAGAAAGAGAAAAGAAAATAGATTTTAACTGGTGTACTTTTAGTCTAGGGTTGTGAGTGCCCTCGAAGGATACACCTCTTGCATCCTCTGCATTCGAAGTGTCCTACTCGCTTTTCAGAGACGAAACAAGACAGTCTCGATGATGTATGCGGACGACAATTGCGACCTCTGGAGGACGCAGCCTTCTAAAAGAGATACAGCCTATTTTAATTTGAGTTGTCATGATTTCCTACATATATTGCAAAATTACAATTTATATCTTTAGGAATTATACTTTTTTTTTAAATGAGAAAAAATTACTTGAGTCCACCTTGAAAATAAAGTTGAAGATTTTTTTTTTTTTTTAAGTTTTGTGACGTGATGAGTGTTATAGCATGTAATAGACACTAGGGGGCCATACAGCGTAGATTGGCAGTCATAACGGACTGTGATATCCGCCCACGGCCAACAGTGTAACAAAAACAAAATGTCTTCACAGTTAACGATACTGTAAATTCCGCGCAGATAACATAATGTATTCGTTCAAAGAGAAGTATTTGTGCTAACACTGTCTCAACCTGTTGAAACTCGATGGTCGCAGTCCGATACTTCAAAAAACACTCGCATGAAAATAAAATCGCAGGGTCAAAGGTAATCTTTAAACACAAACGACATTTTCGGACACACGACGTTGCGAGACGATCCCCTGCCATGCTTGACGAATGTTCTTTACACTTTGTTTATTATTGTTAAACATGTAGGAGCTGATTGCACATGTGCAGCATTTTATAAGAAGACATTTCAATTCGAAGAATAAACTTTGACACTTTAAGTTAGGAGGATGCTGACCCAAAACAGTCCACCGTCTGCATATTGGACTAGTCTCGCAGTTTAGTGCGTTAACTTATTGTTTCTTTGAATATGTCTAGTGTAAATTCATCTGTGTATTATTTATGTTTCCTACACAGGTGTACAATTAGTTGCTTATTATGGAGGAAGAAGAAACTCTACAGTCCAAACAAATTGTTTGTCTGGAGAAAGAGGGAGGTTCTGCCTCTAAAATGAGTATTTATGGAGAAGGAGAGGAAGAGGAGGAGAACACTCTTCACCACCAGTTCCAGAGTGCAGAATCTCCAGTTCTAAGCTATGTGTCTTTGAAGAGTGACAGATCCATGGCGGAACCTCTTAAATTCAGTGATAAAGCAGAAAACTTTCAGCTCAGGTAAGTCCATTCAGATACCTGCTAAATATATAAAGTGCTGTTTAAAGGGTAACTAAACCCTAAACCAACTTTTTTTAGTTAATGATCTGTAAGAATGGGGCTTTATTAGTACTGGTCATTGATTCAAGTAATTGTTTTGACATTTGTGTATAAAGTGTTTTAATTCTACAATATATGGTGTATAAACGTCTGAGTGCTGCCCTCTTAAGGTTGAACGGTGGCTACTGCAGTTGAATTTTCCTATTGGCTGTTTGCGGTACTTCGTGAGGTAAGAGGTGACAGCTGACGTAAGCAGGTTCCAACTCACCACGCCCTTGGTACGAGCTACCACGCCCATGGCAGTATAAAAACCATCTTGTTTCGTCAAAACCACTGTAGCGATTCAGGAGTTGGAATTGCGAGTATTGAAAACGATTAGGATAGAGTATTTTAGCATCTATTTAGCATAGCATTTATATAGTTATTTAGATTATTTCGTGTAGCCTAGGTCGTTAATTAGCATATTTGTTAGTGTAGTATTGTTAGAAGCATAGTTAGTTAGTAGCATAGTATTGCGTCAGTTAGGATAGCTTGAAGTTAGCGTAGATTATCTGTATTTAGTACAGTGGTCAGGATGGTACGTAGGTGTAATGTTGCTGGTTGCAACAGCACTGCTGGACTGTATTGCTTTCCATATAGACTTGGAAATTAGGCGCCAGGGGTTGCACGTCCTTGTTCTGGAAGACCGCGAGTTCCCGCCTAGAGCTGGAGGAGTGTGCAAACTGCATTTTACGCGGGATTGCTTCTCCAACGCAGTGGAGGTGGAAATGGGCTTCTCCAAACAGCTCGCGCTGAAAAGCGACGCAGTGCCAAACGCTGCTCCTCCTGCATGGACTCCACCACCTCACCGGCGTCTTGAGGTGAGTGATCATATATATTTGAATCACAATTTATGGTTAGGCTAAAGTTAATCCTCTGGGGTTGACAAACGCGTGTTCGCGATGCGGGAGTGTTAAACGTATTGCACCCTTATACATTGTATTACGGTATTGACTACCTGTATAGTTTTATTTGGAGGTATACGGTTTTGTACATGATGACGTTACGCTTTAAGTCACATTCTTCTAAGTTGAGAGAACAGCTAACTGATGTTATGTTCAAGTGAAGCTTGCTAAATAAAAATCCTGCTAAAAGGATAAACATCACTGAACAGCGTTTCGTTTGTTTTTCCTGCACGCGAGTGAAGGTGAATGCGCACTCGGATGCTCAACGGGGAGTTAAAACCGCAGTTTGAGCCAGCGGCTCGAATTGATATGGCTCCGGCCCTGTGTCCACAGACAATTCACCCTCCTCCACTTCAGGTGAAGGTGGGGGAGAAAGGTCCTCGACTTCAAAAGACCGCTCCGTGGCAAAGCTACTTGCGTCACTCCAGTCACTCTCCATTTTAGAGTCTGACAGCAGCTGTCAATTAATCTGTCACTACGGATCCCCGCTGGGGTCTGCCCACTTTTCGAGCATTTTTAAAATATTGCTAGTGGGTGGAGTCAGACTCTTGAGCAGGGGTTTAGTTACCCTTTAAGATAAGGCATCATTCAAGATTTGAGTCATGTTTTTGTAGTGATGTTTTTCCCTTATGAGAATTGCATGCATTCCCAACACCTTAGCCACTGTCCACACATTTCTGTACACCTCACTGAAACAATAACTTTACTGTACAGCCGCCCAATTCCACACCACTCTAAAACATGTTTCATGTTACATTTTTATACAGTAGATTGGTGATTATAAATTAGGTCTGTGTTGATACAATCAAATATTATATATTGTGATACTTTTTCCTCACAATATTGTGTTGATACTTAAAGATCCATGTTTCATGATATTTTCAGTGCAGCCTGATATGCTTCTATGAGGCACGAAAGAGACTGAAACTGATCCAGCAGGATTCAGTTTATGTCATGGACATACTGAACCTCTCTCTTTCGTTTGGATCTAGGACTGGGCCAAAATATAGATTTTCTACTTAATCTTCATTTGCATGATCCCAATGTCAATTCTTAAAATGCTAAAATTACTCTTTATTTCTTTCTGAAATCCCCTGCAATCATATGTTCATGAATACTTAACATATGCAACAGAAAATGTCTGTGATTATCCACTGGCTGATAATTTGTTAATTTCACTCACCAGTGTTTGAGTGGTGTAGTTGCAAAGAAGTTCAGCACTGGGATCTTGTCACTGCATGCTGAGAGTAAAGGTTTTTTACATCTTTCTGTGTAATGTGAGTCCAAAAACTAGATCCAAGCAAACTATTTGTTGTTTAATAATGTCTCTTTTAATATAATTTATGTTCTCTACATTCAGTTATTTATCAAAAACAACAAAAGAAACATTTACTTCTAATCACACATAGCATAGATGCTGTAAAGAAGCCATTCTACCAAACAAACACTACTGTCAAAGTCCCTGCCACAGGTCTTAAAGAGACAGTACAATTTTAGCACTTTTAAATATTGTAAATAGTACAAATTAGGCATGTAATCATCAAACATGTAACAATATACTATATATATGCAATATAATATATGCAATTTCAATACATCATGTTTATTGATTTAATACATGAACTATATATATATATATATATATTAAAAAAAAAGCAAATCAATTTCAAATTGATACTGTATGTTTGTAATTTAACAAGTTAGAATGTCCTCTGTATAATGAATAACAGCATTAGCTGAAAGAGAATTTCTTTCAAACTGTATATAAGCATAATGGACATTATTTCATCATGATGATATCATGATGTTTTTTGAAAGCACTTACATTAATTCTTCTTTTAAAATTCATGCATTATTTGAGATGTAAAGTTGTTTAAATTTTAAGTTTTACAGTAGTTTTAGGTTTTTAGGGTAGCAAAATTGTAAAATTGGCTGTAGCTTTACATAGAAAATGTTAGTGAGTGATTTTTTTCACATTTAAATATATTGAATCTTAACATGTGTATACACATCGTATTGTAAGGTGGCTGGTGATACCCAGCTCTATTATAAATCTATTTATTTAATATATGTTTTGTGAATCTTTAATGCCTTAACTAGTTATGAATCTGCATACATTTCTGTTTAAACCTGCTGTTAAGCAACACCATGCCTATAGGATTTTTTAAGTATTGTGTACTGTATATTATCCATACAATGTGCAATCTCAAGTTGATGCCTTCAGAAAGCTTCTAATCTGGTTTTCTGGGAGTATTTGAATTCATTTTAAGTTATTTTTTTCAGTATTTTTAGTATTTCAGAGAATGAGCGGAAAAGTGCTGTTCACAATCAGGCCCAGAGAGCAGCATCTCCTGTTCCAAGCTATGTGTCAGTGAAGAGTGACAGATCCATGGCCGAACCTCTTAAATTCAGTGATAAGGGAAGACCATTTCAGCCCAGGTAAAATATATTCAGATAAATGCTTACATCTAGTTCTCTCTAAAATGAGACATTAATCAAGATAGGAGTCATGCCTTGCGTAGTAGTTCTTTCAGTTCTGTTTTACCTCATACGATGAGAATCACATGCATTGCCAACTCAAGTTATCCCTTTCTGTTTAAATCTGCTGTAAAGCAACACCATACCTATAGGATGTTTCAAGAATTGTGTACTGTATATTATGCATGCAATGTGCAATCTCAAGTTGATACCTTCAGAAAGCTTCTAATCTGGTTTTCTGGGAGTATTTGAATTCATTTTAAGTAATTTATTTCAGTATTTTTAGTATTTCAGAGTGTGAGAGGAAAAGTGCTGTTCACAATCAGGCCCAGAGAGCAGCATCTCCAGTTCCAAGCTATGTGTCAGTGAAGAGTGACAGGTCCATGGCCGAACCTCTTAAATTCAGTGATAAGGGAGGACAATTTCAGACCAGGTAAAATCTCTTAATCTGCTGAAAACACACATAGTTCTCTCTAAAATCAACTAGACTTTTAAAAAAAACATGCAAATTGAATAAAATAATGCAAAAATAAACATTTCACAATGAAAATTAGTCAGAGATATGATTCATACACTAAAAGTGGTTAATGTAAAATTATTATTGTATCATTAATGATGTTTTATTGAACATCAAGGCTATTTATCCAGATATTATTTGATAATATTATTATTAACTACATTGTAGCATTTGATTATATTAAATTTTGTATTCTCTCAGACCTAATTAACTTAAGTATATAACATCCAGGGTGCCCCAGCAAGCAAAGACGCTGACTACCACACCTTGAGTCGCAAGTTTGAATCCAGGGTGTGCTTAGTGACAAGTCATGGTTTCCTAAGCAACCAATTGGCCTGGTTGCTATGGTGGGTAGAGTCAGTTTGGGTTAACCTCCTCGTGGTTCTCGCTCTCGGTGGGGTGCGTGGTGAGTTGTGCATGGATGCCATGGAGAATAGCGAGAGCCTTTTAGCACGCTAGGTCTCCGCGGTAACGCAGTCAACAAGCCACATGATAAGATGCGCGGATTGAATGTCTCAGACATTCAATATTATATATAATTGTACAATATAATGTTAATTAAAATGTCAGTAAGCTTACTAATTTCAATGAATTTTCCCAATAATCTCCCTATTTTATCAAAAGCCTGTCTGAGGAAAACAATTAGGGGCATCTAGGAGGTGAATTAGCGATAAACACACATTTCTGAATGGAAACGGCTTCAGGGGAGATTTCTTTTGAGCTAAACCAAAACTAATGCGACAGTGGTTTTATAGGTAGCCTATGACGCCATCATGCACACACTTTTTATCGATAAAAGGCCATTTGAATGGAAATGGGTAGAAGGCGGCAAATGTGGCAATTGTATTTTTTCGCATTTTCACTTTTTCGACAAAAGCGTGAAAGGTGGATGGAAACTAAGATATTGTTAAATGTGCTGCATTATTACTGATGATGCAGCGCCAAAATATGAAAGGCGTAAAAACTATAGATTGCTCCAATTTAGCGCTTGCTATGTTAAAGCTATGTTGATTATGAAAAGGAGCGTTAGTTTTATCACATCGCTCACTAATATAGACACAGTATAATGCCATTTGCATGTAGAATTAGCAGGTTTAGAAAGGTTTATAGGTCTGTAACATCTTAAGTTCACGAACAATGTGACACAGCTCTTCTTCACTGCACGCGCCTACATTAAACTCAATAAGCACTCAACGGGCTGCTGACAGCTGCACGTGAGAGAGAGGGAGAAAGACCGGATTTTTACTGTTCATCTATATCTATTAGTTTAATAATTTGCAGCTGCCCTGTAAAGTGAATAAAAGTGTGCAGGAAGTTCCCTCGCTATAAACGTGGAGTTTATGGGAATGATTCAAATTATGCACAATACCCGCAATCGTACCGAATTTCAGGCCCTGATCAAGATGGAAGTCATGTGCTGTGTAGTAGTTCTTTCAAGTGCTGTTTTCCTCATATGATGAGAGTTGCATGAATTTTTCAACTCAAGTTATCCCTTTTTGTTTAAACCTGCTGTAAAATCATGCCATAACTACAGGATTCTATAAGTAATGTGTACTGTATATTACACATAATATGTGTTGATACATTCAGAAAGCTTCTAATCTGGTCTTTTGCATGTATTTTAATTAATTTAAGTAATTTATTTCAATATTTTCAGTATTCCAGAGAGAGAAGGGGAGAATGCTGTTCTCGACCATTTCCAGAGAGCAGCATCTCCAGTTCCAAGCTACGTATCTTTGAAGAGTGACAGATCTATGGCTGAACCTCTTAAATTCTGTGAAAAAGCAGGACACTCTCAGCCCAGGTAAAATATATTCATGTAAATACTTAAGCACATCTAGTTCTTTCTAAGATAAGACATTAATCAAGGTGGGAGAGATTTTTGTGGAAATAGGATAAAATAATACAGAAATGTTATTTTATTTTAAATTCATGTATTCACTTGTACATCACCTTTAAATCTAGTTCACTTTTAAGCATTAGAGTTTGTCATGAGAATTGTATAGTACTTCTCTGGGACTGTAAATGATACAAAAGAAGCTTTTCTTTTTCACAATCTTCAAAATTTGACAGTGATAAAAATGGCAACAATCAGACATACAAAACATTCTTGAAAAGCAAACAATGCAAAGCTTTATACAAATATGAAATTGCCTGAATGTCTTAAGAATATAATTTCTTTAAAGTTACACTATGTAACTTTTTTTGTTAAAAATTAACAAAATGTTATTAATAAGAGTGCAAAAAAAAATCCATCTTCTAAACCATGTATTTACCCAAATACACTTTGATAAACCTATAATAATAATAATATTAAATTATAAATAATATAGGACTGTCAGGACGGATTTCGTGGGAAATTGCATACATGAGTCATTCACTTGTGCTTGTTGATGTCATATCCGTACACAGAGAAAATAAAATACTGTAGGGCGCGTTTGGGGGTAGCTGAAGCTGAAAGTTTGTTGTCATAATGAATGAGAAAAATTGACCATGGATCATTTAAAATGGCAAACCTCCAGGGAATCACTTTGTAAAACAAAGAAACCCCGGATATAGTCTACAAACAAAAATGGAAAGCGACAGTGTCCGTAATAAAACACAAATCAATATCGGTTTGGCTTTTTAGTGGTGGCGACAATAATGAAATATGAAAGGATTTAAAAGCGACCCAGAGATGGCTTTTTCTTTAATCAATAAGATATTTTATAGATATGGTTTATTTATAGTTCTGTAATCACACACACACCCGTCTGTGTGTGTAGTGAAATACAATAATTGTACTGTAATCAGTGCAGAATGTTTCACTTGCTAGCACACTGCTAGAAGTGTGTATTTTATTTATAACAGCAATAATTTATATAAATAAATCCTTTAGTCCTAGGCTTACCAAGGACATGCAAGTCTTGAAATTGACCTCTGTTTGGTAACAATGACAATCTATAAATTAGTTACTAACGTGCCTATTTGGCCAGAATATTCTGCAGTTATAACAATTTTACAACGTTTGACCTTATCAAACTAGCAATCGTTATGTCTAATGTAAACAAAGGTTGCCTAACCTTTGTAACGTCATTTATTTCAAAACATCGTTTCCAATTAGTCGAAACAACAGCATAAGATATGGCTCTTATCTGCTCAGATGACATGTTTCCAGATATCCATCTAGGGTTGCAACAGTATGAGATTTTCACGGTATGATAACAGTCTCAAAAAATATCACGGTTTCACAGTATACGGTATTACACAATTCCTATTATCAGTGAAAACAGAAGGGTTATTTGTATTTTTTTGAGCAAACACTTTATTATAATTTAAACTTGAAACCATTTATTTTATTGAAGTATGTGTAAAAAAAAAAAAAAATTCTCCCTTTTGAAAATAAAATAAAGAAAATAAGAAAGCTAACAGAATTATAATAATAAATGGAATTATAAACATGATAAAAATAGCATGTAACTATAACATGTTAAATAACTAAAGCATGTTAGTTTACATGTTAAATTAACTACTAAATGAAAAATAACATCAGCTGTGTGAGCTTTTAAAGTAATGTCCTATGATTATTAACAGTTAACATATACCGTAGGTGCACGACAGCGAGGCCAGACTGCTCCTGTCTGTCCCTTTTACTCAGTGGTTCTCAACTGGTTTTGCTTTAGGACAGATTTTACATTGGAAATCAAATGTCGACCTGCCATAGATTAAACATAACCTGTATTTAATGTATCTTGGGTTGCATTTCCTTTTAAGTTGCATAGTGTTGTTCATGGTTTTCCAGTACAAGGACATGCATCAAGTGACATTATTTTTGTTGTTGATGTCAATTTTTGTTGTTGATGTCAACGTTTGACTTTCATCACACAACTGAATAACACAGACTGCATGACTATGATAAATGAATACTGCAAGAGTTAGATTAACATACAGGCGTGAAGGGACTTAATTTCTAAATTGCACAAATAATAAATACTTCACATATTCGTCTTGCTTTTGCTTGCATGTCAATAATTACTCCTCCGTGTGTCAATGATGCCGAGATCTACTTTTATCACTGAGAAGGTTTACCTGCAAAATTAGTAGCACCAAACATCACAAGCAGCCTCTAGAATGGACACAGAGTAGCCGTATAACACTTTTCCTAGAGCAGAATATTGCACTACAGATCTCTAAGTTTGATCAAAGGGGAAAGCCAGATATAAATAGCTCACTCGCATGCATGGTTGCCAGATTGCACAAAATAAATATTACATTAGGCGGAATATTTCCAATTTGCGGAAGTATAAATCTCAAACTGGGGGTGTTTCGTCTCTTATCTGGCAACCATGAGCATGTTAAACACTTGTGGAGACGCGTTATGTCCCAATGCAAGTTAACTGAAATATCCAATGAAAAATAAAAATGCTTTTACGATAAATGAGGCTGTAAATTGCCCATGTCTGCTTTAGCTGTTTGCGAGATTATCATTAAATCTGCCTCAGCAGTTATAGTCTGTCACTCAGGCGGCCGCCAAAATATCTTCAATGGGAGAACCATGGCATTGGTCTTTCCTTGCTGTCTGCGACCCAGTCCGAATAAACCAGTTGAGAAACACTGCTTTAACTCACACACACACACTCATGTCAGTCCCCCTCGGCTCGCTTCTCTCTGACATTTTCTCCGCTGCATTTGTGTGTGTATGTCGCAAGTTGACGAGTCTGACAGGGAGACAAGGAGGAAAGGAGATTATGAGATTATAGAAAGTGAGATTATCCATCCGGTTGCATTTTTTTCTCAATACCATAGATAAGCAAATGTACATGGTATGATAACCGTCAATTTTCAAACCGTGGTATACCATGAAACCGGTATACCGCTGCAACCCTATATCCGTCTTTTCCTTTTTTCATTATTTATTTGTCCATTCGCTCTGATAAGATTTCCTGTATCCATGTGTACACCGATGTCTTGAACCACATTCATCCGTGCAGAGGAGCAGAGCCGAAGCACAACTTGCATCATTACCAAAACAATGTTCTTCCTGCAAGACGCATGCAATTAAATTTTTTAAACGCTGGAGGGCCAAAAGTTACATAGTGTAGCTTTAAGTACTGTTTTTCCCTTAATATGAGAATTACATGGCTTACCTTCTTAACACATTTTTTGCCACTGTTGTCACACTTTGCATGCACACCCTACTGAAGTACTAACCTCACTGTATCCACCTTATTTTGCAACGTGGAAGTAAGCACATTCCCACGAATGTGAGAAAGTGTAATTGACTGTAATGTAAATAACTAAAAGGTTATAATACCAGAGTTGGTGATCTGGTCTTATAAACCATCACACAACCACACAGTGTACAGCAGAATTGTGTGCCAATATCGAATAATTTTCTAACTTCAGCATTTATAGTAAAAGAGTAAGTAAATCATTCACTTGTTGTTGGGTTTTGTTGTATTGTAGAGACGGTAATAAAATCTGCTTCTTTCTTTACTGAAATTGTGTTCATATGTACCAGCATAACCTCCGAAGGTGATGTTTCTTAAGCCATCAATGCTAGATCTGAGCGTTTGTTTTCTATACACAGCTTAGAAAGAGTGAATGCTCTCTGACAATAATGGAGAGTAAAAGATATTTATTATTTTGCCAAGATGAAACAAAATGCAGTTTTTGTGCAAAGAAAGTTGAAGCAGCATTTTCCTGACATCTTTTTTCTCTCTGCTGGTTGTGTAAAGTTTGTTGAGGCATTGCAGATATTGTGTAATACTGTCTGTGTCAGCACCTGATTTCATTCATTCTACCAGTGCAACAGTGTGTGATTAAACAATGGCAAAAGGTGATAAACGGTAGGGTTGTGCCGATGGACGATATCATCGTCCATCGTGATGGCTGACCAACATCACGATGTAGAGCCACCATCGTGATGCCACGCCCCCTTTTGCGAGTCTCGCTAGTGTGACTCACTAATCCTAGTCTCTTCTATAGTTAACCTAAAAACTTTGCAGGGATTGCTCTGTAAATTAAATTGAGAATATAACTAATGCATATATGCTATTTTAAATACTGTAGTATATGCCAGAGACGTGACGTGTTAGTCTGTGAAAATACCGTGTCAGGCAGGCTGCACAAGTATTGATCTTGACATTGTTAGCTTCTTGTCTTTTTTTTACATGTCTTACACTGTACATTTAGATTAAAATATTTTATGTTGTAGGCTACAAGAAAATAGCCTTTATTAATTAATTATTAGTAGTTGTAGTGTCTCAGAAAATCTTGCTCATTGTCACATAGCTCTTGTATACACTGAAGCGGCAGTTTAAGATAAACCCTGACCAGCGAACGTCAAATAACTTTTGTCTGGTTAAAACTTTTAAAGAAAAATTTCCTTGGCCATAAATCCACAATGTCAAATCAAATGAAAGAAACAAGGTGAACATGAATAACACACATTTATTAAAACATAGAAGAACAACAAATAAAGAACAAGAAAACGGGAACAACACTCAGACCGAAACTCGGCATTAACATTTCACTTATAATTAGCAGCACAATTAACTTCAGCACAGGCTACAAAATAAATTATGTTATTGAAATATTGTAAAGTTGTCATATGAACTACACAAATGAACGTTTATAAAATAATATGCAAAATCGAATAGCTCCGCAACAGACGGAAACATGCGTAAATAAGTCTAATATCTTTCACCAAAGACCATGTTTAAATTTCGATGTTTCTGGCCAGAAATACCAACATATCCAGCACGTGCAGGCAAGGTGGCATATTCTGCTGGATGGCGCACACGCAAGTGGTCATGAAGATTGGTCGTCTGCCCATCTTTTGCGCGGATCACACATGAGCAGATCTTGCACAAAACTTCGGACGGGTCCCTTGGCTGTCCACTCTCATCAGGTCTAAATCCAAAAAATTGCCATATAGGCGAAGTAGTACCCTTTTTAGCAACCAACACCAACGCCATTGTATCAACTCTACGTGGAAGGAAGCTTTTTTTTTTTATCTTACGTGCAATATATTACAAAGCCCGGATGAGTAGGCTACTAATTAGTTGGGCTAGTAAAATAACGAAATTATAGTTTTTCAGTAGAAAAAAAAATATCTATGTAAAGAGATATATTAAAATAAAAAGTGCTTAAAAGTGCACCTTCCACCTCTTCTTAAGTGGAAGAAATATTTTTCCCCCTTACGTGCAACCTATTGGAAAGCGCGGATGAGTCAGTTGGGATAGTAAAATAAAGAAATGTTAGTTTTTAAGTGAAAAATAGTATTTATGTAAAGAGATATATTAAAATAAAAAGTGCACAACTCTTCTTAATTGAAATCAAAAAAAATAAATAAATAATGCTTCACGTGTCGTGCAACTACTGATAAAGCGCCGACGAGTCATTAGTTGGGTTAGTAAAATAACGAAATAATAATTTGTCATATAATTTTTGAAAATTCTATGAAATTATATACCCCGGTCCATCGCGATGTTTTACTGTCAACATCGTCCACTGCCAATTTAGGGGACATCGCCCAACCCTAATAAACGGTAAAACTATTTGTGCTCAAAACCAATGATTTTATGAAAATCATAATAATGATAATAATATGTCATGTTTATTGCCAGTCTGTAATATAAAGCAGGATAATGTAGTATTTGTGCATAGCTAGGAAGTGACTTATACCAGAAGTGGTCCAAATTAAATTAAGCTAATGGCAGCGCCCTAGTTTTGCTGAATTATAAGGTGGCACACCCAATCCCACACCACTCTAAATTATTATATAGATTAGGTTTTTTAAAATCCATTCCTTCCATTTGTTTTTTTTTTAAGTTCCACAGCTTCAAAAAAACCTCTGATTTGGCTTTCATGTATTTTAATGAATTACAGTATTTTCAGTATTTCAAAGAAAGAGAGGGAGAGAGCTGCATCTCCACTACCAAGCTACATGTCTTTGAAAAGTGACAGGTCCATGGCTGAACCTCTTAAATTCAGAAATAAAGCAGGACCCTTTCACCCCAGGTGAGTCCATTCATTTACCTTCTTAAATGAGATATGAAATAAGAAGTGAGAGTTTGTAGAAATAGTTTCAAATCTGAAAAGTTATTACTGTATTCGGGCTAAATCACTTTTAATTTAGTTTATTGATTTACATCCTTTATTTCCTATTTAAATACATGTATAAATAAGAGCCTGAAAAAATGTATGCCAACTGCAATGTTGTGTATTTTTCTAGAATTTTCCATATTAGATAGATCTATAAGCAGCTCAGTGGCTATCTAATGTATGTGTAGAGGTAAAATTAGATGACATGAAAAGTGATTGGGCAGTTTATATCTACAGTCATTAAGTCATTAAAACACATTTTTTTATCCACTCCATTGATTTAAAATTGACAAATGGTAGTTTTAGCAAGTTGTTTGGACAGCTACTTTGTGCAAGTACTCTTTTCAGCTATTGTTTACAGACAGATTGTATCACTTTTAATTGACTATCACAATTCCAGTGGGTCAGAAGTTTACATACACTAAATTTACTGTGCCTTTAAGCAGCTTGGAAAATTATTTCAAGCCTTTAGACAGTAAGCCAATTATCTCCTGATAGGAGAAGTACTGAATTGGAGGTGTACCTGTGGATGTATTTTAAGGCCTACCTTCAATCTCTGTGCCAATTTGCTTGACATCATGGGAAAATCAAAAGAAATTAGCCAAGACCTCCAAATATGTTTTTGTGTATTTCCACAAGTCTAGTTCATTTTTGGGAGCAATTTCCAAACAGCTGAAGGTACCACGTTCATATGTACAAACCATAGTATGCAAGTACCGGAGTGGTGGTGGCGTATTGGGCTAAAGCACATAATTGTTAATCAGAAGGTCGCTGGTTCGATCCCCACAGCCACCACCATTGTGTCCTTGAGCACTTAACTCCAGGTTGCTCCGGGGGGGATTGTCCCTGTAATAAGTGCACTGTAAGTCACTTTGGATAAAAGCGTCTGCCAAATATAAATGTAAATGTAAGTATAAACACCATGGGACCACATAGCCATCATACCACTCAGGAAGGAGATGCATTCTGTCTCATAGAGATGAACGTAGTTTGGTGCAAAAAGTGCTAATCAAATAAAGCACATATCATTTTTTCTTCACATTTTAGAATAATAGTAAATTCATCAAAACTATGGAATAACATTAATGGATCTATGGGAATTATGCTGTAACTAAACAAAATCAAAAATAAATCAAAACTGTGTTATATTTTAACATCTTCAAAGTTTGCCTAGATTTTGCAGAAATGTACTCTTGGCATTTTCTCAACCAACTTCTTGAGGTATCACCCTGGGATGCTTTTTAAACAGTATTGATGGAGTTCCCATATGTGTTGGGCACTTATTGGCTTCTTTTCTTTATTATTTTGTCCAAGTCATCAATTTCAAAAACTTTTAATTACAATTTTTATTTTTATTTTATAATGAAATAAATTAATATGGTGGCACAATTACTAATTTCAAACATTTAAGCATATGCCAAAGATCAAAACATTTTAAGATCATGAGAAGCATTTCAGTCAAGTGTTTCAAAAGTTTTGACTGGTAGTGTATATCCACAGTATAATGAGTCCTATATCAAAATATAGGATTCAAGATGGCGCCGAGTATGGCTGCTGCGTTGCGAGCTCCGATACAACACTGCGGTTTATTGTTTGTTTTGTTTACAGTTCTTTGTTTTTTTTGTCTTGGATGTTGTCTGCCTTATCGTTTACGACAGACAAACGCTTTTGGACATTGGTTCTACAATTACACATCGAAAACCGAACTTCAAATTCCTCAATGCCGACCCGCTGTTTACAAACACGCCGGCGGAGCCCTTTGTCTGGGCTGCTCGGCCGAGGAAACGCAGAAGGAATAGGGGAAAAAGAGCCGGCGTTCTCATCAGAGTAAGACGTCGTGCAAATTGACCCCCGCTACCCAGTATACTACTGGCAAATGTTCAGTCTCCGGACATCAAGCTCTGGGAGCTGAGAGCGTGGATCTCTTTCCAACGAGAGACGAGAGATTGCTGTGTTATCTGTCTTACAGAAACCTGGATGTCTACGGAGATTCCAGACTCGGCCAACGAAATCACGGGCTTCTCCGTGCACCGAGCGGACAGAGCGAAAGACCTCTCAGGTAAAAGCAGAGGTGGTGGTGTATGTTTTATGATCAACAAATCATGGTGTGATTAGAGGAACGTACATTTCATCAAGTCTTTCTGCTCTCCTGATCTGGAATATCATGCTTCTGTGTCGACCATTCTGGCTACCGAGGGAATTCACAGCGGTCATCATCACAGCTGTGTACATCCCCCCCCACAAGCCGACACAGACCGGGCACTCAGGGAACTGTATGGGAGTATAAGTGAGCAGGAAACCGCGCACCCTGAGGCTGCGTTCATTGTTGCCGGGGACTTCAACAAAGCAAATTTTAAAACAATAGCACCAAAATAACACCAACACATAAACTTCAACACACGAGGGGACCGGGTTTTAGATCATTGTTACTCTCCTTTCCGGTATGGCTACAAATCCCTCCCTCGCCCCCCATTTGGCAAATCGGACCACTCTTCCGTTCTTTTTCTGCCCGCTTACAGGCAGAAACTGAAACCGGAAGCACCCACCCTCAGAACGATCCAGTGCTGGTCGGACCAATCAGACTCTGCGCTACAAGACTGTTTTGATCACGCGGACTGGGAGATGTTCCGGTCCGCCTCTGATGACGACATCGAGGTTTACGCTGACAGCGTAACGTGTTTCATCAGGAAGTGCGTAGAGGATGTTGTTCCGACCAAAACAATACGGATATACCCCAACCAGAAACCATGGGTTAACGGCGATGTTCGCGCGGACCTCCGCTTTTAATTCTTCTAACACGGAGGAGCGTAAACAAGCCAGTTATGCCCTCCGTAACAGTATCAGTGAAGCCAAACGCCAGTACAGGCACAAACTTGAAGGTCAGTTCAACACCACTGACTCTAGAAGTATGTGGCAGGGAATTAACATCATCACGGACTACAAACGGAATAAAGACTCCGCCGTGAACACCGCTGCATCTCTCTGTCAGGCAGACATCAGACTGTCAGGCAGACATCAGGTGGTTAGAATGGGCAGCAACATCTCCTCATCACTGACCCTCAACACTGGAGCCCCGCAGGGCTGTGTTCTCAGCCCACTCCTGTATTCACTATACACACATGACTGTGTGGCAACACATAGCTCCAATGCCATCATTAAGTTTGCTGACGATACGACGGTGGTAGGTCTGATCACTGACAATGATGAAAGAGCCTACAGAGAGGAGGTGCACACTCTGACACGCTGGTGTCAGGAGCACAACCTCTCCCTCAATGTCAGTAAAACCAAGGAGCTTGTAGTGGACTTCAGGAAGAAAGACGGAGAACACAGCCCCATCACCATCAATGGAGCACCGGTAGAGAGAGTCAGCAGTTTCAAGTTTCTCTGTGTCCACATTACTGAGGAACTCATATGGTCCGTCCACACTGAGGCCGTTGTGAAGAAGGCTCACCAGCGCCTCGTCTTCCTGAGACGGCTGAGGAAGTTTGGAATGAACCACCACATACTCACACGGTTCTACACTAGTACTGTAGAGAGCATCCTGACTGGCTGCATCACCGCCTGGTATGGCAATAGCACCGCCCACAACTGCAAAGCCCTGCAAAGGGTGGTGCGAACTGCCAGAAACATCATCGGAGTTGAGCTTCCCTCCCTCCAGGACATATATACCAGGCGGTGTGGGAAAAAAGCTCGGAGGATCATCAGAGACTCCAGCCACCCGAGTCATGGTCTGTTCTCACTGCTACCATCAGGCAGGCGGTATCGCAGCATCAGGACCCGTACCAGCCGACTACATGACAGCTTCTTCCCCCAAACATCTTGTGGACAAACATCTTACTTTTTGGAGAAATGACCTCTAATCTGATGAAACCAAAATTGAACTGTTTGGCCATATTGACCATCATTAGGTTTGGAGGGTGTGGCTTGCACTGAAGAACACCATCCCAACCGTTAAGCATGGAGGTGAAGAATCATGTTGTGGGGGTGCTTTGCTGCAGGAAGGACTGGTGCAATTCACAAAATAGATGGCATCATGTGGAAGGAAAATTATGTGGATATATTGAATCAACATCTCAAGACATCAGCCAGGAAGTTAAAGCTCTGTTGCAAATGGGTCTTCCAAATGGACAATGACCCCAAGCAAACCTCCAATGTTGTGGCAAAATGGACAACAAAGTCAAGGTATTGTAGTGGCCATCACAAAGCCCTGACTCAATTCGAGAAAGAAATTTGTGGGCAGCCGCAGAACTGAAAACGCCTATATACCTGACACTGTTACATCAGTTCTCTCTGGAGGAATGGGCCAAAATTCCAGCAACTTATTTTGAGTAGCTTGTGGATGTCTACCCAAAATGTTTGGCCCAATTAAACAATGACAAATACTAACAAAGCGAATGTAAACTTCTGACCCACTGGGAATGTGATGAAAGAAATAAAAGCTGAAATAATTTTTTTTCTCTACTATTATTGTGACATTTCACACGCTTGAAATAAAGTAAAGTAGTGATCCTAACTGACCTAAGACAGGGAAAGTTTCTTCAATTAAATGTCAGGAATTGTGAAAATGTATTTGGCTAAGGTGTATGTAAACTTCTGACTTCAACTGTATCTATGACATAGACTCACCTACAGCTTTATTAGGTACACCTGTGGCAGCTGTGCAGTGCATAAAATCATGCAGATATGGGTCAGGACCTTCAGTTAATATTCAGATCAATTGGTGCCTGGGAAGCTCAGAGTAATGACGCTGAATACCACCCCTGGAGTTGCACATTTAATTGGCCCTGTTGCTTGGGAGGGTAGAGTCACATGGGGTAACCTCCTTGTGGTCGCTATTAGTGGAGAGAGACTCAATGGGGTGCGTGGTAAATTGTGCATGGATCGCGGAGAATAGCATGAGACTCCACATGCTGTGAGTCTCCGCTGTCATGCAACTACTGTCTCAGAAGTGGAGGCAACTGAGACTTGTCCTCCACTACCCGTATTGGGGTGAGTAAACGCACCACCACGAGGACCTAGTAAGTAGTGGGAATTGGGCATGCCAAAAATTGGGGAGAATTTTTTTTTCTTCACATCAATCATCAGAATGGTAAAAAATCTCAGTTATTTCAACCCCTAGGCGTGGTTTTTGGTGCCAGACGGACTTGTTTGAGTATTTCTGTAGCTGCTTTTCTCCTGGGATTTTCATGTACAACAGTTTTTAGTTTACAACAGCAGAATACCACATCGGGTTCCACTTCTGTCAGCCAAGAACAGAAAGCTGAGGCTGCACTGGACCTACCATCTGATACTTCAGCAGAAATCAAGATTAATCAGACCAGGCTGTTTTTTTCAGTCTTTAACTGTCCAGTTTTTGTGAGCCTGTGTCTACTGCAGTTTCAGCTTTCTGTTCTTGGCTGACAGTAGTGGAACCCAACTGTGTACCTCAGCAGAAATCTAGATTCATCAGACCAGGCTGTTTTTTTTCATTCTTTAACTGTCCAATTTTGGTCAGCCTGTGCCCACTGCAGCCTCAGCTTTCTGTTCTTGGCTGACAGAAGTCAAACCCGACATGGTCTTCGAGTGTTGTAGCCCATTCGCATCAATGTTTGACATGTGGTGTCTTCTGAGATGCTATTCTGCTCTCTACAATTGGTTATCTGAGTTACCATTGCCTTTTTATCATCTCAACCAGTCTGGCCATTCTCAGTTGACCTCTTTCATCAACGAGGCTGTGGCAGCGGGAGCGTGGTCAAGCGCCCGTCCGGGAGAGGAAAGCGGTAATGGCGCTTACACCTGAGCTAAATTATGCCTAACACCTGTCTCTAATTCCAGTGAGCACGAGGAGAGTGGCATAAAAGCAGACACAGAGCCTCCAGTCGGGAGAACCCGACAAGCCAACCCAGTGTGCTTGTGTTCTATTGTATTGTATTATATTATAGTGTATCTTTGTAAAGTGTTGGGAGAAAGACGGCAATTAAAGCCTTACCTTGTAGTTGGAGCCTCGTTCCTGTCATCCATCCCGTGAGGGTTGTTACAGAGGCGTTTCCATCTGCAAAATTGCCGCTCATTGGAATTATTTTATTTTTTGGCACCATTCTGAGTAAACTTTAGGGACTGTTGTGTGTGAAAATCCCAGGAGATCATCAGTTACAGAAATACTGAAACCAGCCCGTTTAGTACCAAAAATCATGCCACGGTCGAAATAAACAAAATTCACCATTCTGATGGTTGACGTGAAGGTCTTGACCCGTATCTGCATGATTTTATGCATTGCACTGCTGCCACACAATTGACTGATTAGATAATCACATGAATAAGTAGGTGTACAGATGTACCTAATAAAATGTAATTCAGAGTTCAGCACATAAAATTAAAAGCTGTTTTCCCTTGTGTTCATTATTTATCAAATTCAAATTTTCTCTTTGCCTTACATTATTTACGAATTATGATTATAATTATAGCATATAATTACTTAATATTTTAATCCATTTCAGTCTTTTTAAAAAACAAAAAACATCTTTTTGTCTCACATCTGTCTTTTTCGACAGTGGGACAAAGGAACAGGTGGTTCAGGATCTGTTCAGGTGTCCGTCCGAAGATTGCGACTGTCTTCAGTGCAGTAACAAATCTGGAATATGTTCCGTTACACACTCTCACATAGTAGAGTCAAGCTTTGTTGGTGGTGCTCACTGCCACCCTGTAGCTGCTGATGTGGTCTACGATGTTTGCTGTGGGATGCAGCTCGAAGATGTGGAGCCCTGTGTGACCAGCACACATGCACTGGAGGTAACTGGAGACCTGCATGAGGACTCGTACAAACCAGTAGATGATAGCCTACAAAATGTCAAAGAGAATCACAAAAAAAGCATGAAGAACAAGTACGAGAGCTTATTTGAAGGAATCAACATACAACAGCATAAAACCCTCTTGAATAAGATTTACACCCAGCTGTACATAATAGAGGGAGAGACTGAAGGGGTGAATGAAGAACATGAGGTTGTACAAATAGAAAAAGCTAAGACTGAACGCTTGCAAGGCACTCCAATAAACTGCAATTACATTTTTCAGCCCATATCTGAACTAAGTTATAAAAGGGAGAGAAAAGACGAGAAAGAAAAAATAAAGACAGTGCTTACCAAAGGCATTGCCGGAATTGGAAAAACAGTCTCTGTGCAGAAGTTCATTCTGGACTGGGCTGAGGGAAAAGCAAATCAGGATGTTGATTTTATCTTTTTTCTTCCATTTCGCGAGTTAAACTTGGTTAAAGATGACCAATATAACCTTCACAGACTACTTCTAGACTTCCATCCAAAACTTCTTGAGTTAGACTCAAAGATGTATGATCTATGTAAAGTCTTGTTCATCTTTGATGGTCTAGATGAAAGTAGAATTACATTGAATTTTTCTGACAGTGAGAAAGTTTCTGACGTGTTTACGACATCATCATTGTGTGCGTTAATGTCAAATCTCATCAAAGGTGAGCTGCTGCCCTCTGCTCTCATCTGGATAACATCCAGACCAGCAGCAGCCAATCAAATCCCTTCACAATATATCAGCCGTGTGACAGAAGTTCAGGGATTCAATGACCCTCAGAAGGTGGAATATTTCAGGAAGAGGATCAGCGATCAGGATCAAGCCAGCAAAATCATCTTGCACATAAGAAAAACAAGAAGCCTCCACATCATGTGTCACATTCCAGTCTTCTGCTGGATCTCAGCATCTGTGCTTCAGAAAATCCTGGAACAAGATCATGGTGCAGAAATCCCCAAAACTCTAACAGAAATGTACATACATTTCCTGATAATTCAGACCAATATGAAGATACAGAAGTATGATGAGAGAGATGAGAGAAATGGGAAAGATCCAAAGTTGCTACTGCAGTCAGACACAGATATGATTCTGAAACTTGCTGAACTTGCTTTCAAAGCTCTGATTAAGGGCAATGTCCTTTTCTATGATGAGGACCTGAGAGAGAGTGGCATAGATGTCAATGAGGCCTCAGTGTATTCTGGAATTTGCACAGAGATCTTTGGGGCAGAATCAGTTATCTATTCAAGGAAGGTCTACGGCTTTGTACATCTGAGCTTTCAAGAGTTTTTTGCAGCACTTCATGCATTTTCCAGCTATTTACACAAGAACACAGATGTTCTGAAAATGTTTCATAAAAAGAAAAGGAGAGAAAAGTACAAATCTCAGTCTGAAGGTGTTCCTTTGGATGTGTTTCTGAAGGATGTAGTAGATGAAGCACTGAAGAGCAAAAATGGCCATCTGGATCTTTTCCTTCGATTTCTTCATGGCATCACACTGGAGTCAAATCAGAGACTTCTTAAAGGTTTGCTAACACGCATGGAGAACAACCCGGAAAGCATAAAGAAAGTGATCAAAAACCTAAAACAAAGTCAAAAACAGGATGTTAAGCCAGAAAGATGGATTAATCTCTCACATTGCTTACTTGAAATGAAGGACAGTTCTATTCTTGAAGATATTCAAGCTTTCCTCAAATCTGAAGCAAAAAGTAAAAAATATCTTTCACCTGCTCACTGTTCAGCTTTGGCTAACATGCTGCTGATATCAGAGGATGTATTTGAAGAATTAAACCTCAAGAAATACAACACAACATCCACGGAGGCTCAAAGGAGGCTGGTACCAGCTGTGAGGAACTGCCGAAAAGCTCTGTGAGTTTTGTGTAAGCACTTTTAGCTTAGAAGTTAAGGATTCATTCTTAAAAAAAAAAAAAAAAAAAAAAGGTTTTCCAGTGAGAGCCAAAAGTGTTACAGGATGGTGCCATTAAAGAACCTTTTTAAATTCCCTAAATAACTTTTAAATCTCTGGTTCTTAAGAGATCCTGCAAACCATGTTGATTGAAAGAAACTATAATAATATATTGAGAAGTCTTTTGATCCCTAAAGAGCCACATATCCAACTATATTCAAGTGAAAAATTGTTCTTGATAAGAAGAGTGGTCTTTGCTGAACCTAAAGGTGGTCACACACCGGAAGCATCTGGCGGACAACATGGCATGTTCTAAAATTTAAAACAATTGTTTTCTATGAATGTGCGCTCACCACTGCCATCGGTAGCACCGGCCTACCACTCCAGATGCTGCTCAAATTTTTGCCATACCGCAAAGCACAACTCGCATATCTTTCATTAAATTCGACCCCAATTAATAGGCAATTGAAATATTATTTACTCTATCCTTGTTCATTCTTGAAGAAGGGAAAAACCTTAACTTTTACGTGTACTCAGGGCTCAACTATAAGGACTGCCTGATGGCCCAGGGCCAGTGTGAGAAAGATTCGGGCCAGTTGCTAGAATGGTCACTTGCTCGATCTGGCCAGTGCTGCATTTATAACATTAGTGCAAGCAAACAACTAGTGAACAAAGTCTTCTAACTGAGGAGCGAGCGCGTGTATATATATCTTGCAAAGATGCACAAATGCATAATTTACTGGATGTGCCAAGGCACAGTCGTGTACATGCGCAAGATCGTGCAGACACAGAGCGCACTCTCCTAGCACTGTCCTCGCTCATTTCCTAATGTCTTAGCAGCAGCTATACCAATGTGTAGAAAATAGCAGGAAAAAACCCACTTAATGAATTTCGTAGTGGGATTTAATGTGTTTTACAACATTTTAAGTATCCCCGCACATTCCGTGTTCACAGTGCACAAAATCCCCACATTTTTCTTTTTACATGTTGGTGAAAATTAGTAATGCACACATTGGAACACAAGAAATCAACAGTTTCTTTCTATAGCACTAAAAATCCATGTCTCTCCATGCATATGTCTCATCATCTCTCTCCATGCAGCATAGTCTGTTTAACATGCATGCGCTCTAGTAATGAGACAGAGTGCTAGTTTTATTTAAAAACAAACACATTTTCTCTCATTAATTCACCTTTAGAGATAAATTGCCAAATGAGACATAATAAACTTTGATAAAACCCAATTATACACGTGTCTGGAAATCACAAACTTCTCAATATCTAAAATTTAAATATGTTTGTAAGTCTTGAAGAAATCGTCTTTTTGTGTTTTTGATTCGGCAAAAACAAGGAAAACGGCATGTGATGCAACATTTATAATGAAACCACATATTAGACTTTGACTGATTTGTTTTTGTATATCACTTAAAGAAACTCATCAGGCCATCATACTAATTTTGTCAATGGCAATGGAGTGTACTAATCTTTACTTAGCTAAGTTTTCAATTCCGTCATTCAGTTAACCAGATGCCTCCGAAAATTAGACTTGTGTTACCCCTAATATATTTTGAATTAATTGCTTTATCTGCTCCCATTTTAGATTGGCAGGCTGTAATCTCACTGAACAGTCTTGTGAAATTGTGGCCTCGGCTCTACAGTCTACAAACTCCCCTGTGAGAGAGCTGGACATGAGTAACAATGACCTTCAAGATTCAGGAGTTGAGCTGCTCTCTTTTGGAATAACGAGTTCACACTGTAAACTGAAGATACTTAGGTAAGTTACAGGTCATCACTGAAATATTGGGAAACAACATTCAAAAAGTAGATAATGTAGGAAAGCATACTGATCATATGGGGAATGAACCATAGTATTGATTTTCAGTATATGTATCACAGGTATCCCAATAACACATGATTGAACATGCACTCATTAAAAATGTATTGTAAATTTAAACACATACAGTGCTTTCAGAAAGTATTCAGAGGTATGTTGCAGCCTTATTCTAAAATGCTTTAAATTACTATTCTCATATACTCTCACATCAATCTACACTCCATACCCCAAATTACAAAGCAAAAACCAGATATCTGATTACTTTGCAAATTAATTACAAAGAAATAACTGAAATATCACGTTTACATAAGTCGTCAGACCCTTTGCTATGATGCTTGAAATTTAGCTCAGGTACATCCTATTTCTCTGGATCATCTATGAGATGTTCCTACACTTTGTGTGGAGTCCACTTCTGGCAAATTAAATTGATTGGACATGATTTGGAAAGGCACACATCCCTCTATATAAGGTCTCACTGCTTAAAATGCATATCAGAGCAAAACCAAGCCATGAAGTCAAAGGAACTGCCTGCAGAGCTCCGAGACAGGATTGTATGGCACAGATCTGGGGAAGGCTACAAAAATATTCAGCCTCATTGAAGGTTCCCAAGAGCACAGTGGCCTCCATAATTCTTAAATGGAAGAAGTTTGGGACAACCAGGGCTCTTTGTAGAGCTGGCCGTCCAGCCATACTGAGCAATCGGGGGAGAAGGGCTTTGGTAAGAGAGGTGACCAAGAACCCGATGGTCACTCTGGTTGAGCTTCATTTGTGGAGGTGGGAGAAACTTGCAGAAGCACAACCATTACTGCAACAATCCACTGATATGGACTTTATGGCAGAATGGTCAGACTGAAGCCTCTCAGTGCAAGACATTGAGAACCTAAAACCTAACGCAATCTCAGACACTGAGAAACAAGATGCTCTGGTCTAATGAAATTAATATTGAACAGTTTGTCCTCTATTACAAACATCATGTCTGGAGGAAACCAGGCATCGCTCATCACCTGCGCAATACCATCCCAACTGTGAATCTTGGTGGTGTAAGCATCATCGTGCTGTGGGGGTGGTTTTCAGTGGCAGGGACTGGGGGGCTGGTCAGGCTTGAAGCAAAGCTGAACGCAGCAAAATACAGAAATATCTTAATGAAAACCTGGTCCAAAGGGGGCCTGGGTAGCTCAGTGAGTATTGAAGCTGACTTACACCCCAGGAGTCGCGAGTTGTAATCCAGGACATGCTCAGTGACTCCAGCCAGGTCTCCAAAGCAGCCACAAATTGGCCTGGTTGCTAGGGAGGGTAGAGGTGGGGTTAACCTCCATGGTCACTATAATTTGGTTCTCGCTCTCGGTGGGGCATGTGTTGAATTGTGCTTGGACGCTGCGGAGAATGGTTTGAAGCCTCCACATGCACTCTGCTGGCACATGTCTCTGTGATAACGCACTCAACAAGCGCATTAGGTATTTGGCATTTCAAATTGTGGAGAAAAGGGGAGAAAATGTATATGTATTTATTTATTTTTTTAAACCTGGTCCAGAGAACTCAGGATCTCAGACTGGGCCGAAGGGTCACCTTCCAACAGGACAATGACCCTAAGCACACAGGCAAGACAATGCAAGAGTGGCTTAGGGACAACTCTGTGAATGTCCTTGAGTGGCCCACTCAGAGCCCGGACTTAAACCCAATCGAACATCTCTCTAGAGACTTGAAAATGGCTGTCCACTAATGGTCCCCATCCAACCTGACAAAGCTTGAGAGGATCTGCAGAGAAGAATGACAGACAATCCCCAAATCCATGTGTGTAAAGCTTGTCACATCATAGCCGAGAAGACTCAATGCTATAATCGCTGACAAAGGTGCTTCAACCAAGTACTGAGTTAAGGGTCTAAATACTTGTCAATGCAATATTTAAGTTTTTTTCTTTTTAATGAATTTTTTAATGAATGTGGTTTTTGCTTTGCCATTATGGGTTATAGAGTGTAGATTGATGTGAAAAATCTTTTTTAAGCATTTTAGCATAAGGCTGCAACATAACAAAATGTGAAAAATTCACATTTTAGAATACTATTAAAGTCATCAAAACTATGGAATAACATAAATGGGACTATAGGAGTTATGTTGTGACTAAACAAAATTCAAAATAAATAAAAACTGTGTTATATTTTACCATCTTCAAAGTAGTCACCCTTTGCCTAGAATTTGCAGACTCCTGACATTTTCTCAACCAACTTCTTGAGGTATCACCCTAAGATGCTTTTTAAACAGTATTGAAGGAGTTCCCATCTATGTTAGGCACTTGGTGGCTTCTTTTCTTTATTCGTCCAAGTCATCAATTTCAAAAACGTTTTGTTTTTTATTAAATGTTAGTTTTATAATGAAATTAATGAATCTGGTGGCACAATTATATGTTTGTCTACAAAACTAATTTCAAACATTTAAATATATGCCTTCAGATCAAAAGATTTTTAAGATCATGAGCAACATTTCAGTCAAGTGCTTCAAAACTTTTGACGCTTGTGTGTGTGTGTGTG
Organism: Xyrauchen texanus; assembly: GCF_025860055.1. NCBI lineage: Eukaryota > Metazoa > Chordata > Actinopteri > Cypriniformes > Catostomidae > Xyrauchen > Xyrauchen texanus. The sequence continues at coordinate 46,788,278 of NC_068278.1, read as the reverse complement.
TGTGTGTATATATATATATATATATATATATATATATATATATATATATATATATATATATATATATATATATATATATATACACATACATACACATACATACACACACACACACATACATACATACCAGTCACGTGAGATGAAGAATCCAGTCATTTCAGTAACCTTATAAAAAGCTGTTTAAATCTATATGGAGAGGGTACCCTCATGGGGGCTGCCATGTAATTATCACATAACCAGCCAAATACTACTCGCTTAATCTCAGTAACTGCCTTGTTATTGGATAGTTCACTCATGGATTAAATGAATGGTGGCTGACTATGAAGAGTGAATTTCTAAAATGGCATTTGTGCACCTTTAATGAAGTGTGATTTTTCCCATAAATCAAAAGCCTTTGTCCATAAAAAAAAAAAAGTATTCTTTGATGTGGTGTTTCTCTAAAATTAACTTGAACATATGCAAAATGAAAATTTATTATAATTTTAAATGCTTTTCTTTTTTCCTTAAATACAAGAATGTTTTTATTTGATAATTCTTTTCTGTCTAGATTAAAATGCTGTAAACTCACCATGCTGTCATGCAAATATGTGGCTTCAGCTCTGCTATCAGCAAATTCGTTCCTGAGTGAGCTGGACCTCAGTAATAATGAGCTGCATCAATCTGGATTGGAGCTGCTCACTTCTGGACTGAAGAGTACTAAACTGGAGATATTAAGGTCAGCTACAGATAAATAAAATTAATGTCAAATTTGATATTCGTAAAAGAACTCTTCGATTGTTTGTAAAAATTCCACAGAGCTACCAATAAAAGTGTGCATGGTTAAAATTTCTTAAGTTTGTTTTTTAATAGGGATGTCCCAATACCATTTTTTTGGAGGCCTAGTACAAGTACAGATACTGATTTCGGTATACCTTTTTTTTGTTTTATTTATTTGTAATGTAGCAGTTTTCTAATACAATACAGTGAGACTGATGATTTGAGGACAGTGTGTTTATTAGTTAAAAGAAACTATCAAAAATGAAAAAAAATAAATAAATCACACATTCGGTTTTCTTTAATCTGAATCACATTTTTTGACAGTTTTATTACATTTGATCACCAAAAAGATGTCTAAATAAATCAATTAAAACTTTAATGAAATGAAAATAGAAAATTTATTTTCAACGTAGCATTACATAATTTTTATCATACAAAGTGCTTAAATACAGTTCCTCACAGCACAAAAATTCAAATAAATATATATATATATATATATATATATATATATATATATTATTTATTTTTAGCAAAAGGCTGCATTTAATTGAATAAATATATAGTCTGTATTATTAGATGTTTTTATCATGGCTGATAACGATTATTAGTCATTATAGAGGCCGATAACCAATATCTGGGGATGATGTACATTTGCAGTAAAAACTTTAATTTTAAATAAACCGTCAAAAAGTATGGGAAAGAATGAGGACATTGTGGCCCAAAGACAACCAAAGTAATGGACTATGGGGTATTTCTACCATTTATACGGAAGTCAGAAATTTACATACACTTTGGTTGAGGTCATTAAAACAATTTTTTTTTAACCACTCCACAGATTTCAAATTAGCAATATATAGTTTTGGCAAGTCCTTTAGGACATCTACTTTGTGCATGACACAAGTAATTTTTCCAACAATTGTTTACAGACAGATTGTTTCACTTTTAATTGTCTATCTTACAATTCAAGTGTGTCAGACGTTTTACATACACTAAGTTAACTGTGCCTTTAAGCAGCTTGGAAAATTCCAGAAAATTGTATCAAGCCTTTAGGGAATTAGACAATTATCATCTTATAGGAGGTGTACCTGTGGATATAATTTAAGCCCTACCTTCAAACTCAGTGCCTCTTTGCTTGACATCATTGAGAAATCAAAAGAAATCAGCCAAGACCTCAGAAAAAAGAATCATGGGCATCCACAAGTCTAGTTCATCCTTGGGAGCAATTTCCAATGGCCTGAAGGTACCACGTTCATCTATACAAACAATAGTAAGCAAGTATAAGCACCATGGGACCACGCAGCCATCATACTACTCAGGAAGGATATGCATTCTGTCACCTAGAGATTAAAATTGTTTGGTGCGAAATGTGCAAATCAATCCCAGTACAACAGCAAATGGCATTGTGAAGATTATGGAGGAAATAGGTATACAAGTATCTTTATCCACAGTAAAGAAGAGTCCTATATCTACATAACCTGAAAGGCCACTCAGCAAGGAAGAAGCCACTGCTCCAATACTGCCATAAAAAAGCCAGACTATAGTTTGCAAGTGCACATGGAGACAAAGATCTTACTTTATGGAGAAATTTCCTCTGGTCTAATGAAACAAGTATTGAACTGTTTGGCCATAATGACCATCATTATATTTGGAGGAAAAAGGGTGAGGCTTGCAAGCCGAAGAACACCATCCCAACCGTGAAGCATGTGGGTGCAGCATCATGTTGTGGGGTGCTTTGCTGCTGGAAGGACTGGTGCACTTCACAAAATAGAAAGCATCATGTGGAAGGAAAATTATATGGATATATTAAAGCAACATCTCAAGACATCAACCAGGAAGTTAAAGATCAGTTGCAAATGGGTCTTCCAAATGGACAATGACCCCAAGCAAACCTCCAGTGTTGTGGCAAAATGGCTTAAGGACAACAAAGTCAAGGTATTGGAGTGGCCTTCACAAAGCCCTGACCTCAATCTGATAGAAAATTTGTGGGCAGAGCTGAAAAACATATGCAAGTAAGGAGGCCTACAAACCTGACTCAGTTACACCAGTTATGTCTGGAGGAATAAGCCAAAATTCCAACAACATATTGTGAGAAGCTTGTGGAAGTTAAACAATTTAAGGGCAGTTCTACCAAATACTAACAAAGTTATGTAGATTTCTGTTCCACTGGGAATGTAATGAAAGAAATAAAAGCTGAAATATATCATTCTCTCTACTATTATTCTGACATTTTACATTGTTAAAATAAAGTTGTGATCATAACTGAACTAAAACAGGGAATGTTTTCTACTATTAAATGTCAGGAATTGTGAATCTTAATTAACCAATTGTATATTTTAAAATGCAAATCTACCAAGAAACAAACAAACAATGTACATCTAAATAGTGCTGTTTTAATATAATGTTGGCCATAGTAAAGTATAAAGGGGCTGACTATCAAATAATGGAAATGTTTTTCATCATAAGCAGAGAACTCATCATTTCAAAGTTTTGGTTGTCTTGCAATCCATGCCAGAGTTTGTTATTTTTCTGATTCATTTTCACAAAATGTAAACACCTTTTTTTAATTTATTTTTATTTTGATAATAAATAGGCACAAAACATGTTAATTAATAATTTTAATTTTAGATGGAAAATATAATTAATAGTCTAAAGGCATTTTTGAACCACAATAAATCAGACACATGAAGATCGTTTCTGCTTCATTTTCGTTTTCTGCCATGTATTTTAGTGAATGATGCTCACTGTATTTCTCCACTACAGTCATTAAAATAACCATGTCGTGGGCCGGTGGAGAGATGCCATCAAAGTACAGCGAGAGCAGCCGGTTGTTGCAGCCTCTGACTTGGTGGCCAGACTCACAACAGTTACATGCATTTCATGGGCTGTGTTTGCAATTGCATACTTCACATACTACTTTTACTACTACTATGTCAGTAATAAGAGTAGCATGGTAGTATGACATTACCATGGTGTTTATTCTGACACCTCTAATTTGGTGAAAACTCTCGAAACTCCGTTTTTTATAACAGTACATAATTTTTATATCATGCTATATTATGTTTGTTATAGTAATAACATGTTTATTCATAAAAATTAAAATATAGGATTTTATTGGATTTCTTATACAAACAACAGGCACTGTATTAAGCAGCACATAAACTTTTCAAATGAACAACGTTTCTGGTTATTTTTTGTACAATTCAAACATTTGTCTGTCTGAATTCCACTTCATCTGCAATAAAGCAAGCAAACATGCGTGATCTGCCATTACTGGTGTAGGTTCAGCATATGACGAGAGTGTACTGCTTAACTGCTCTCTTTTCAACTCCTCCCCCGACTGCAACAGGCAAATCTCGTGATCAGCAAATCGAGATGCAGTTCAAGTCGAATTCATCTATTGACTGCAGTGTAAATAACTAGGTTATAATACCAGAGTAAGTGATCTGGGCTTATAAACTATCACACAACCACAGGATGTACAGCAGGATTATGTGTCAATATCGGATAATTTTCTAACATCAGCATTTATAGTGAAAGTGGAGGTCTGTCCGTGCCAGCGCCTGATTTCATTCATTCTGCCATTGCAACACTGTGTGATTAAATGCCGAAAGATCAGCGCTATCTACGCCCCAGGGCGCTTGCAGTGTACAGTGCTCCGTGGTTTTGTCATGCTGCTAACCAAAAGTGTAGAAATGGTGAGATGGGACAACGTTGTCATGATGTCTCGCAGTCCTGGTCCGAGCTACAGATTTGTTCCATCCAGGCCACGAGACATCATAGCTGTGTCCGAAATTGTTCACTCATTCAATATTTTCTATAAAGTGAATTGCAGTGATTGCACTATATCTCAGCATTGAGTGAACGAAATGAGTGAGTGAAATCAGATGCTGATGTATACACCAAGCATTGGAGCTCTGGGGCTGTCACAGAAACAACGTCACATATGAACTTTTAAAATACTTGCGCCTTGCATGTTGTTCCATTAAATAATATATTAATTAGGGCTGCCAATCTATTACAAATTTTAATCAAATTAATTATATGGTGTCCCAATTAATTAATCGCATATACAAATATTTGCTGAAAAAGCCCCTCAAATAACAATAATACAGTATTTGTTGAAATAATTATATATTGTTATTTTTAAATATTAAAAAATATTTATTATATATAATATATATTATTCCATTCTAAAGTTTAGGGGCAATTACTCATTGTGGCAGGGCGGAGGGCGGGGCCGGGTCGTGATCCTGCACACCCGGTCCTGTAATTATGCCTCCGTGAGGTTTAAAGGCTGACTGCAGAGGGCCGTGCGGGAGAGAGAGATCGTTAGCTGACATGTCCGTCATGTGTGTGTTTATGTTGTCTTTTAAGTTCACCATTAAACTGTTATTTATACCATCAAGCCGGTTCTCGCCTCCTCCCTTCCATTGAATACCTTTACACTCATTCTTTAGTTTTTTCTTTATTTATTTTGTTTTCACATTTTAGAATAATAGTAAAGTCATCACAACAATGGAATAATAGACATGGAAGTATGGGAATTATATTGTGACTAAACAAATCCAAAATCCTCCAGACATGATAGATTTTGCAGAAATGTACTCTTGGCATTTTCTCAACCAACTTGTTGTGGAATCACCCTGGGATGCTTTTTAAACAGTATTGGAGGAGCTCTCATCTATAAGATGGGCACTTATTGGCTTCTTTTCTTAATTATTCGGTCCAAGTCATAAACTTGTTTTATACATTTTTGTCTATAAAACTAATCATTTCAAACATTTAAGCATACGCCTTCAGATCAAAAGATTTTTAAGATCATGAGACACATTTCAGGCAAATGACCCCAAACTTTTGAACGGTAGTTTGTGTATGTATGTATGTGTATATATATATATTTATATATATATAATACAAAATATTCAGATAATTAAAATGTATTACTTTCTTGTAGCAGAAGAGTTAATCATTGATAAGACAATACAAAAAGGCTTTAGAATACAATGTATTGTTTATTACCTTATTACTGAACATAAGCTATTCATTGGCATACAGATCACAGCAATCCATTTTGCAATCCATTTGATTTATTATCAGGGCTTGTTTCAAGATGCTCACTGAATCCACCCCTGGATTTGACTTTACTTTGCTTAAATGAGTTCACATTTACTATATAGTGTACTGTTAAAAATTGTTCATAATTATTTAATTTATAAAGAATTCTTCAGCTTAATGGCAAAATTCAGTATAGAATATAAATAAAGAGTACATTTTAAAATCTATCTGTATGTTTTGCATCTTTATATGTTACTATGTTATTTTATCTAGTAATGATTTGTCAAAAAGTAATTGAATACATACAGCATGAAATAAAACATTGCAGGAGTGAATGAAGCTGTAAACTGGCTTCTCTCTTGCTTGCGCTCTCTCTCCTGCACGCACTTCCTCTGCCAGCTCGAACTTCTTCCCCGTGGTGGATTATGGGGAATTGTGGGTAACAATTTGTGAACAAAAGTAGGGCATAGAGTATTGTGATGTTTATTGCATCCTCAGTATCTGCAATCTTACCTATGAAAACAGCTTGTCCTCTCAGTAGCCTAGTTTCCATCCACTTTTCGCGCTATTCTGTTATTGACAAAGCGAAAATGCGTAAAACAAATTTGCCGTCTTTCTGTCTGTTTCCATTCAAATGGCCTTTTATCGATAAAAATTATGTGCGTGATGATGTCGTGCCTAAAAACTCTGTCGCACACGTTTTGGTTTATCGCAAAAGAAATCTGCCCTTAAGCCAGTTCCATACAGAAATGTGTGTTTATCGCTAATTCGCCTCCCAGATGTCCCTAATGTTTTTCCTCCAAATTTTGGTAAAATGGGGAAAGTTTTGAGACAATTCATTGAAATTAGCCAGCTTACTGTCAATTTAATTTCACAAATAAATGCAATCAGAAGACTGAATTGCAATCAAAAGGGAGCAGTTTCCCTTCTGATAGGACTTTAATATAGGTCCTTATCGCAGGTACCACCGGTTCTGACCCGAAAATGAATCATCACGGCCCTGTTCAAGCTGGCAATCTGCACCAATAGTGGGGGAACTTTCAGTCTTAGTATAAGGACCATTCATGTGTATATGCTGTGTTCGCCACTATTAAAGAAAAATATATGTGGTGTAATATCAGAGTTTGCATATGATGCATTCCTGATATTCTATTTTGAACAATCATCTAATCTAAAGCATTTCCATCACAACTGCCTTATGTCCTGCATATTGTCCCGCTACTTTTAGGATTTATTAATCAGACTAGGACATAACGTGATTTTAATTTGTGCACTGAATGTTTATGCAATGACATTCGTACATCAGACGGTATCAGTGATTTATGTTGGAGCATTTTTATGAGTATGAGTACAAGTATGTGAGCACAGTATCGGACTCAATTATGATACCGGCATTGCTAGTTTTTTTTTTTTAAATCCCCCCTAGTGAATTTAATCACAAATGATGTATTTCGTTTTTGAAGTTTTATGTTGGATGAAAAAAAATATTGTGATAAAAGATACTTTTCTTCCTTTTTTAGATTGTCTGGCTGTAAACTCAGTGCTCAGTCCTGTGAGACTGTGGCCTCAGTTTTACAATCAGTAAACTCCTACCTGAGAGAGCTGGACCTGAGTAACAATGACCTGCAGGATCCAGGAGTGAAGCAGCTGTCAACTGGACTGTCAAGTACACACTGTAAATTAAAGAACCTAAGGTTTGTGAGTTTTAAAATATACAGTGCATCTGGAAAGTGTTCACAGTGCTTCACTTTTTCCACATTTTGTTATGTTACAGCCTTATTCCAAAATGGATTAAATGTATTATTTTCCTCAAAATTCTTCAAACAATACCCCATAATTACAACATGAAATAAGTTAGTTTGAAATCTTTGCAAATTTCCACTGATCAACCTTGAGATGTTTCTACAACTTGATTGGAGTCCACCTGTGGTAAATTCAGTTGATTGGACATGATTTGGAAAGGCACACACCTTTCTATATAAGGTCCCACAGTTAACAGTGCATGTCAGAGCACAAATCAAGCCATGAAATTGAAGCCAAGGAATTGTCTGTAGACCTCCGAGACAGGATTGTATCAAGGCAAAGATCTGGGGAAGGGTACAGAAGAATGTTTGCAACATTGAAGGTCCCAATTAGCACAGTGGACTCCATCATCTGTAAATGGAAGAAGTTTGGAACCACCAGCACTCTTCCTAGAGCTGGCCGCACGGCCAAACTGAGCGATTGGTGTAGAAGGTCCTTATTCAGGGAGGTGACCAAGAACCTGATGGTCGCTCTGACAGAGCTACAGCATTTCTCTGTGGAGAGAGGTGAACCTTCCAGAAGAACAACTATCTCTGCAGCACTCCACCAATAAGGCCTGTATGCTAGAGTGGCCAGACGGAAGATACAAAAGACCGTGAGATACAAAATTCTCTGGTCTGATGAAACAAAGATTGAACTCTTTGGCCTGAATGGCAAGCATCATGTCTGGAGGAAACCAGGCACCGCTCATCACCTGGCTAATACCATCCCTACAGTGAAGAATTGTGGTTGCAGCGTCATGCTGTGGGCATGTTTTTCAGCAGCAGGATCTGAGAGACTAGTCAGGATCGAGGAAAAGATGAATGCAGCAATGTACAGAGACATCCTTAATGAAAACCTGCTCCAGAGCGCTCTGGACCTCAGACTGGGGCGAAGGTTCATCTTCCAACAGGACAACGAACCGAAGCACACAGCCAAGATAACAAAAGAGTAGCTACGGGACAACTCTATGAATATCCTTGTGTGGCCCAGCCAGAGACAAGACTTGAACCCGATTGAACATCTTTGGAGAGATCTGAAAATGGCTGTGCACCGACGCTCCCCATCCAACCCGATGGAGCTTGAGAGGTCCTGCAAAGAAGAATGGGAGAAACTGCCCAAAAATAGGTGTGCCAAGCTTGGAGCATCATATACAAAAAGAGTAGTAAGGCTGTAATTGGTGCCAAAGGTGCTTCAACAAAGTATCAAGCAAAGGCTGTGAATACTTATGTACATGTGATTTCTTTTTTTGTTTTTTATATGTATTTTTTTTTATATATACATTTGCAAAGATTTCTAACAAACTTCTTTCATGTTGTCATTATAGGGTATTGTTTGTAGAATTGAGGAAAATAATTAATTTAATCCAGTTTGGAATAAGGCTGTAACATAACAAAATGTGGAAAAAAGTTAAGCGCTGTGAATACTTTCCGGATGCACTGTATAAAAAGCAAACATAAAAAAATAAATAAAAAAGGATTTTTTAAAGATTTGGATTTCATGTTTGTTTGGATCATCCTGACCAAATACGAATAGAACTAAATAATGTACTTTGTTCTCTTTAGATTGGCAAGCTGTAAACTCACTGATCAGTCCTGTAAAATTTTGGCCTCAATTCTACAATCAGTAAATTGCCTTCTGATAGAGCTGGATCTGAGTAACAATGGCCTGCAGGATTTAGGAGTAAAGCTGCTTTCTGCTGGATTGAAGAGTCCAAACTGTAAGCTTGGGATTCTGAGGTTAGTATTTCCAATAGTTGCATTGATTTGCTGATATACAGTACTGTGCAAAAGTATTAGGCACATAAGATGTTACATAAACGTTTGTCTTAAGCTGGTTATTTATATCTTCAGCTTTAGTGTCAATAAGAAATATATATTTTAGACATATATTTTAAATATATAGAACAGGGAGCCCTGCAACAGACGGCATGGCCCCCACAGAGCCCCCTACGTAACAGAGCCAGTCTGTGATTACAAAAGAGTCAGAAGCAATTGAGAAAGCCGAAATAGATCTGTGGTGAATTCTCCAAGAAGCTTGGAACATTCTGTCTGCCAAAAACCAAGAAAAACTGTGTCCAGGTGTACCTAGGAGAATCTGTGCTGTTTTTAAAGCAAAGCTGGTCAGACCAAATATTGATTTAGCTTTTTTATGTTTATGGACTTTGTATGACATTAATTGATAAATGAAAATGATTTATTTTTCACAATCCTCACTATGCAACATTTTCCATACATGTAATTGGTTGCTTTAATCAGAGTTGCAACCTATGTTAAAGGGAGAGTTGATCAAAATTAAAATTGTTATTATTTACTCACCCTCATGTTGTTCCAAAGCCTTCTTTCTTTTGTGTAACACAAGGAAATATTTTGCAGCATGTCTGAAATGCTTTTTTACCTAATGCAACGAAAGTGGATGGGGACCAGGGACAGCCATGGTCATCATTCACTTTCATTGTATGTAAAGGACAGCAAACTAAACCATGGGTGAACCATACCTTTAGTTTTAGGAAAATATTACAATATGTGGAATTACGTCAGGTACCCTGCTACTCCTATTGAATGGTAGAAAACAACTAATTACTATTGTTTTATTGTTCAGAATGGCCATCTGTAATCTCACTCACTTGTCCTGTAAAACTGTGGCAACAGTTCTACAATCAGCAAATTCTTTGTTGAGAGAGCTGAACCTGAGCAAGAATCACCTGCAGGATTCAGGAGTGGAGCTGCTCTCTGATGGACTGAAGAGTTCACACTGTAAACTGGAGATACTGAGGTGTTTAAAAATATGGATAAAGCTTCACTTACATATACTTATAAGTCTAAAGATGTAAATGTTAGCCCTCTGCTTTGGTCAGATTTCCTTGAAGCTTGGAATGATTAGCAGGTATCGGGGGATGTGATTCTCTTAGATGTTCAGAGTGATGACATTAGATGACTCAGACAAATTTATGGAAACACTAGAACAGAATGTTTTCTTTAATAGATATTGTATTGAAGCGTTGTGTCTAAGAACACCCCTAAACAACAGTAAAATCCCTGTAAAGGCCCAGATATTCTTTAAGCAAAATCGAAGAATTAATGAGTGTGCCATAGTTTAAAACAAATTCTGACCAAAAAGAATGTCATTGAGTTTATTTTGGAGGTTTGAACCTGGCTGGTGCTAGGGCGGTGCTATTTGTGCTTAAGCACAAATGTTTTCAGTAAAGCCTGAATGTTTTTATCATCATTTAGTAATATCAGAAGTACCAGTGCTTCAAAACAAATTGATACTAAAATTAAAATATATTCTAACATTAAGTAATATATGTAGCAATTAATGTGACTAGTCTTCAATATTGATGACACCAACTACTAACTCAATTCAGTACCCACGCATCTGCTGTGTATTTGTGCGCATGCAAGACCCGTGATTCACGATTGTGTGTGAATGGTCTTGGTGATATACAGGAAACTGTGTTGAGCTCTTCCATCCAGATGCAGTAAGTACCAAATATTTAGATGTATAACCCTGAAAACAATTAGTAATATACAGATGTACTGTTGGAAAACTTTGATTCTGTTTTGAATTAAGTTTTCTCTGGTCCCCTATTTAGTTGTTTGCTTCAGTCTACATGCATTTCCTTATGCCTCTAAGCCTTGAGGGAAGAGGAATGACAGACACAAAGTGCTTCAGTTCATTCTCTTTCTTTATTCTGTTAAGTCTAGGGTTTATATACAGTCTAAGTAGGTCAGTGAATTAGAGGACAGATGAGTCTTCAGATACAAAGGTCAGTCCACATCTGTATGTCTGCACAAGGGAACTGACCATTGACATAAAGGAAATCGAGTGTTCAGATAAAAAGGTTGCACACACACAGAAAATGATTAGACATGAAGATTTTATATCTTACATGTACTCTGGGAATTTGCAAACTTTAATAATAGGCTGTAAAACTATTAGGTGTAAACAATGTGCATTGAACTACGGAAAGGCAAAGGGACAAATCATTTTTTTATTCACATACAAAGTGTTAAAAGCTAGCAATTTCTGGACTTTGAGCATATCTGAAGCTAAAAAAAAAAGAGTAGGACATTTAGTAAAATGTCCTACTCAAAGTAGGACATTTTAGTTTTAGTTTAAGTAATATTTAAATATAAATAAAACCTTACAGATGTCACATTTAAACTTTTATTTTAAAGTGTATTAAAGTTCATTATAGGATGGCCCCATACATTTCCACAAAGGTCTGGGCTAAGCCCTGAATATTAACAGACCCTAGAACCGCCCCTGTGTTTGAAACAGATCACCAGCACGATCTGTCATGTGCTAAATACTTTCATAATGCCATAGATCCACATACTTTGAGGCCAACAGCTAATTCCAGTTACGTGCTTCAATTTATTAAGATCCATAAACATGAACACATCGACTTGCAGAGTTATCAAGCTGGTGCAAACGTACCCTCTTGTGCGTCCTCATATTTGAATACTCCTCTAAATCCTCTGTTGGAATGTTCACAAAGAGTAATCTGTTGTTCAACTTTGAAATTCTTTCAAGAGCTGAGCGAAGAACAAAGAAAAACTTCCTCATTAGTACTGTATATTGGAGCATTAACGCACTGCTTCTTATGACTTTTTTGACACCATAACAAAAGTCTCCAATAAAGTTTCAAAATTTCTCAAAAGTACATTCTGAAACATAGATGGTGAAACTAGATGGTATATTTTTACATTTTCATAAGAAATTGTGTGTTGTGCTTGCTAGATTGCTATGCCATTGTTAAGGTGTGCTGAGTGATGTTGCTTGGGAGTTGCTAGTTGAAAGCCACATAAATTAATGAATGTAGCACAAACAGTGTTGATGTAAATTTTGCATGCACAAATTGAACAGTATGGCAGTTGAAAGTATCAGAATATACAGTATTTTTGAACCAATACTTTAAAGACATTAGTATAATTAAACCATTAAGACTGTTTTAAATTTGAATGCCTCAGTTGATTTTAATGGACACATTTTTTACTATCTATCTTTGTAGACTGTCTGGCTGTATTATCACAGACAAAGGCTTTTCTGTTCTGGCAGAAGCTCTGAGTTCAAACCCCTCACACCTGAAAGAGCTGGACCTTAGCTGCAATCACCCTGGAGATATAGGTCATGTTTTGCTCTCTGCTAGACTGGAGGATCCAACCTGCAAATTGGAGATATTGAAGTATGTCAGACAATAAGACTAGTGTGTGCATAGAAAGTATATGTTTTCAGAAACTGAGACGCATGATATAATTCACTGTTTCTCAATCAATAGTGCTTGTAGCCACATGCTCTGCTTAAAAACATTAATTTGTATCTCCTGTATATATGGCAATAGATATTCAAACCTTCAGTACATGGTGTAAATCTTAATGCGGAGTCTTAAGTATTTGTCACTCCTAACATTAGTTTTCTTTAAATTTTTCAAAATCCTAAAACTTTATTTTAGTGTTTGAATAAGTCTTTGAATCCCAGATCTTCAACATGGTCTGTTCTTGTTATAAATGGGCAGAAATTGACACTCTTACTTTTTTTCTACAGTGTGGAACATGAAGGAAAGTTTAGGATTGCAGCAGGATTTCGAAGATGTATGTTCACACACACACACACACAGACCTTAACCTGTTAACATTTTTTTACATTTTGTTGTCTTGAAAATTTTACTTTTCTCTAATAACTATTCCTGTGTTCAGACACCTGTGAGCTCACACTGGACCCCAACACAGCACATACACATCTCTCTCTATCTGAGGAGAATAAAAAGGTTACGCATGCAGAAAAGCAGCAGTCATATCCTGATCATCCGGAGAGATTTGAGTGCTTTCCTCAGGTTCTGTGCAGAGAGAGCCTGTGTAGACGCTGTTCCTGGGAGGTTGAATGGAGTGGGAAGTGTGGGGCCTACGTTTCATTGTCATATAAAGAAATCAAGAGGAAAGGAGAGAGCACTGACTGTGAATTTGGATCCAATGAAAAGTCTTGGAGGCTGATCTGCTCTGATAACAGCTTCACTGCCTGGCACAATAATGAGAGAACTAAAATACGTCCTCCTTCTTCCTCATCACGTTCTAAAAGAGTGGGGGTGTATCTGGACTGGCCGGTTGGCACTCTGTCCTTCTACAGCATCTCTAGCACACATAGAGTCACGCACTTACACACATTTAACTCCACATTCTCTGAGCCTCTCTATGCAGGGTTTGGTCTTTATTCCGGCTCCTCTGTGTCTCTTCTGTCTGTGTCAGAAGTTTCCTGTTAGAAACAATATGGAGGTCACACATAGCACTTTTTTGTTTAGTAATTTATACAATTTCTGAAGGTAAAAAAAAGTGTTTGTAAAAAATCACATAAAAATAACAGGCTACTCTACCTGAGTATGCGATGTGATTGGGCTAGATAAGATGACAAACAATCTGGTATAACTTTGTTTGCCTACTCTGATAAACATAACTAATGTCAATATAAAGATGATGTCTTCCTATTAATCAAATTGATTTCAAAAGATTATCCTTCAGTAGTTTTAAATGTAAATAAATAGTCCTAAATAAATAATTTAACTAAATAAAAGATGTTTGAGGGTGTGGTTCCGAGACTGTATTGCTGATGGCTGTAACCTTATTAGTAAAAAATGTGGCAAAGACATCTGCTGTCAGTGAGGTGTCAGGCAGTGGAGGTGGAGGACAGAGGAGTGTGTTGAATGTTCTAAATAAGCTGCGAGTGTCTGTAGTACTGTTGATCTTGTCTTAACGTTATCTGATCTAGAGTCCCTAGATTATGCACAATTTGAGTGAATTGTATTTATGGCCTAGGAGTTTGAAAAAGTAAGTTTTTAATTCCATTCAAAATGGTGGACAGGAAGTATGGCCGACCATGGCAAATCGGGAATCATCGTATTCCACAAAACCCAAGGAATTAGTGATTGGTCATTCACGAATGAACCGGCTCTTGTAGGTGAAGGTTGAGAGCCGGCTCGCATATCAGAAGAGCCAAATCTATTTATAAATATATATAAAAAATTAAGATATGAAAAATTAAAAGATTTAAATGAATAGAATTAACTAATTAAAAGAACGAAAAAATAAATAAAATAATATAGGCATAAATGCTCAAGCGCACACACATTCGTTCTGATTGTCTGCTCAGACTAACAGCCTTGCTCGCGTGTTGTTCCTGTCAATCAGACATGTAGTAATCAATGAACCAAAGATGCGTGAGGGAGGGCGGAGACAATTTATTATGTTGTTCAGATTGTATTTGCTTTGAATTGTTACATTTATATGCATTTTGTTTATATATATATAAAAAAAAAAGTTATACTTTAAATGCACATGTGTAATAGCATCCATTTTTTTTACATTTATTTCAATTTGTGGGATGCTGCAGTTTTGCAAATTGTTATTTATTTTTCTTTGATATGGTGTAAAATTCTATTATGCTGTTCAGATTGTATTCATATTGAATGGTTAGATTTATATGCACTTTGTTTATATACAATGAAAAGATGTTTAATAGCATTCTTATTCATAAACCAATTCATTTTTAAATACATTGTGGTTAAGCCTAGAGCATGATTTCATTTAATAATTTAATTATTGTTTTAACACCAACTTTTGTCAAACTATCACAAACTGTTTGAATTGAAAAAATACAAAACCAAAGAGAAAATAAATATTGTTATTTTGTATTTCTTCTTTAAATTTAAAAATATTACTTTCGGCAGTCTGATCAAATAATAAATCAAGAATGCTTGGATGCTGCTTTTAGCAGATGTAGAAGGATGTCTGGGTGTTCCATGCACACCAAAAAAAATTTAAATAATAATACAAATAGGCCTACTGTGCACCGTATACATACTCAAAACAAGTACTCTTTATGTACCCATGTATGGCAGTATTCCAAAGCAATTCCAAACATATTAATATACCTTCTCTGTACTTGCATGTCCCTTTATGGATTCATTGCTCGATCCCAAGAAACCAGATTATTTAATTTCTTTTAAATACTAGTTATGACACGGGTCATGAGAGATATTGCATTACTATTTGCACAGACCGGTTTGGTAAGAAATTCTACCACAACAGTCTCAATATGTGCAAAGTTTATGGTTACATTTTAAACTGTGTGTAGATTTAAACTTTTATTTGTGTTGCTGCCTTTTTCCATTATAGGTGTGCTACTGTAGATGCACACTGAAAGATTAATCGAAATTAGTGTTCCTGATAATTGACAGCATGTATCTCTTGGGGGAAATAGGCATTGGGAAGAAATTAACCTGAAATTTTCCATGAATTATATAGAACTATTGTACAAATCTATTGACTTTCGCACTTATTTTTGTAAAAGATGTTTCACAAGTTCACATCTTAATATACAGTAATCCATGAGAGAGATGAGGCTAAACATATTTGGCTTGCTTTCCATGATGAAAAGCATGAGACTTGACTTCAGTTTAAAGGGATAGTTCAACCAAAAATGGAAATTCTCTCATCATTTACTCACCCTCATGCCATCTAAGATTTTTAGAAGAATATCTTAGCTCTGTAGGTCCTTAAAATACAAGTGAATGGAGATCAGACATTTTTAGCTCCAAAAATCACATAAATTAAACATAAAAGCAATCCTTATCAAGTGGTTAAATCCATATCTTCGGAAGCGATATAATAGGTGTGTGTTAGAAACAGATCCAAATTTGTCTTTTTTTTTTCTTTTTTTACTCTAAATCTCCACTGTCACATGTGGTGCCTGTTTAGTTTCACTTTCACATCTAAAAGTGAAAGTGGATATTTAAAGAAAAAAAGACTTACATTTTGATCTTTTTCTTTCTCTCATTCCACAACCAAGTTGAAGCCTTTGTGTCATGGCAATCTTATGATTGGCATTGGTGCTCGCAATGGTGACTTAGTATAATATCTCTTTAGTGTGTATGAAAATGAATAACCCCACATGGTGAAAACCAGATGGGAAGTTAATCTTATGCCGAGTTTACAAAATTTTAAGCTGATTTTCGTTCTCCGAAATGTTTGAGTAGATCGCAGACAAAAGCCTGAAATCATAGGCAAATCGGAGCTCGCTCCCGTGTGCGACGATCGCAATGTATGAACTATCAAATACGTGATTTGAGAGAAGACGTGTCGGAGATGTCAGCGAGATATCTAGAATTTTAAATATCTGGACCTGTCTGCGATTCCAAATCGTGCAATGTGAAATATGTTTTGAATGAATACGACTGCATCGTTGACCTACAGCCAATGAGAGAGCAAGAAATGGGGCACGGGAAGTTTCAGTGGGAGGAGTCCTGATGTGCCTGCAACAGAACATCAACTGGCATGAGTGTGGTATAAAGAAAGTATCATTGGACTGAAGAAATGGAGGAAAAATTTGTGGAACATTGGCACGAGCACCAGTGCTTGAGATGTTTCAGAGATGTTTCATCTGAACTGTACCACAACTGGGTGGAGAAAGAGAAGTGTTGGAGAGAAATTGCCAATTCTCTTGGACAGTCAGGTACTTTTTCATATTGTAACCAATTAAATATATGATTAAAAACATACATATCATATTCTGAAATGCATAACATATGATCATGCATTTGTTTTCGTATCTCATATCACTTCTCGTGTGTACCGTACTCTGTTTTGTAATTTGGAGTCCAGGCAGAGTCATCAGGGATTTGTAAATAGTGAAACATTTTGCAATTTGTTCACCCCTGTTGCCGATTCGTCATGTAATTTGAAAACGCTACGACTTCCATGACAAGACAGACAGTTGTGTAATATGAATGGTACCACGATCTGACGTCTTTGAAAATCGTGTAGTGTATAGGAGGCATTAGTCTGAGGATGTGTCTATAATACACACAGTATAATTTAACCACTTTGTACTAGAGGTAGGGCGGGAGGTTTTATTATTTTTATTGGAAGTGCTTGTGATTTCTAGTGTATCTAGTAAATTGGGTAGTTGCCTAAACAGGTGACTATGTATTAAAATATAACAGGTAGCCTGCCTGTGATAAGTTGTTTGGGCTCAATTGCCAGGTGTTGGAATACTAAGTTCTCTCATCAGAGAGGTCTTGGTTATAAAATCTCACAAATATGTTTTGCGAAGACGAGCGCTAGTGCACTCCACATACGTGTACAATGCCCGCACAGGGCATAATAAATGCGCTAACTGCTCCTCATCAAAATTAGACGGTGGAGAAGAGAAAGCTTGTATGTGCACCATCTGAGCCCTAAATGGTGTGGAAAGCACCTTAGACACATAGCCTTTTCTGGGTTTGATTGTTGCTTTTGAAAGCCGAACTCCAGACATTAACTGTCAACCAACAGCACCTGTATATCACCAACCCGTTTGATTGAGGCCAGAGCCAACAACAGTGCCATCTTTATAGAGAGCACATGTAACAACAGATTCCAAATTTTCGAACGGGGGGCTCGTGAGCACCCTCAGCACCAGATTCAAGTACCGTGTTGGAATCGTAGCTGGGCAAGTGGGGTTCAAGGCCCTTAAAGGAAATTTATGATTAGATCGGTTCTGTCTGTAGAGGAGCTAGCCTCTTTGGTGTGAAATGCTGAGCCAATTCTTGCTCATTCATTGCACTCCATTCAGGGGCCAAACGTGTAAGTTCCACAGCTCCGGCTAGGGATGCCAAATCATGCCCAGCGCATGAGAAAGTAGATCCCTCCTCAGCGGTATTTCCCATGGAGGGCCACCTAATATCGCAATCATTCTGGAAACCATGATTGGTAGAGCCATTTCGGAAACACCCAACAGAACCGTTTCCTTGTCCTCTTTGACTTTTCCAATGACAGCGTGGAGGAGACTTATTGTGGGAAATGGATATTTGCACATCGTCTGCAACTTGTGGGCCAAGGCGTACACTTCCAGCAGGGCTTGGGACATGGGGTACCAAAGAAGGCAGTGGGCTGTCTCTGCAGAGGAAAATAGGTTGATTTCTGCTTTGCCGAACAGTTCCCAAATCTTTATAACCCTTTGAGGAAGAAGTCTCTCTTCCCCTGCCATCTGTCCCTGATGCGACAGCATGTTAGCTCCGCAGTTCAAACGGCCTGGGACATATGTCACACGCAGGGAGAGATGGCGCTTCACACTAGGAGGCGTTGCACCAGGCTAAACATTGAGTGAATTGATAATTGAGTGGAGCCCTGGCGATTTATGTATGTTTCCACTGACATATTTTCTGAACGAACCAGAATGTGATGATTCACTATGTCGGAATGGAAAGCTTTCACCGTTAAGAAGAGTGCTGAAAGACGGCGTCCATAGTGAGCCCCAACCTATGTTGGACGCATCTGTGGTCACCACTTTTTGTCTGAAAACCTGAACCAGCATCACACCTGCTGATAAAGTAATAGCCAACTCCGATATTATATAGGATGCGCATGTGCTCACTGTTGTGCTCACTGTTGATTGTGAGAGATCAAGTGTTCAAAAGTCTGATTGCTTGGGGGAAGAAGCTGTCATGTAGTCGGCTGGTGCGGGTCCTGATGCTGCGATACCCGCCTACCTGAAGGAAGCAGTGAGGGCAGACCATGACTCGGGTGGCTGGAGTCTCTGATGATCCTCCAAGCTTTTTTCACACACCGCCTGTTATATATGTCCTGGAGGGAGGGAAGCTTACCTCCGATGATGTTTCTGGCAGTTCGCTCCACCCTTTGCAGGTCTTTGCGGTTGTGGGCGGTGCTATTGCCGTACCAGGTACTGATGCAGCCAGTCAGGATGCATAAGGACACATTTCCTCTTTTTAGCACATGAGTGAACAGATTTTCTCTACCCTTATACCCATACCCTTCTGTCACCTGTCCGTCCTTATATATGCAAGCAATATTTAAGTCCATAAATATTCAGAGAATGTGAGCCACCTCTTCCAAAGGCAGAATATCAGGAAGGCTCCTGGCCCTGATGGTGTTTCACCATCCTGTCTGAAAATCTGTGCAGACCAGCTGGCCCCCATCTTCACACAGATCTTTAACAGATCACTGGAGCTGTGTGAAGTTCCCTCCTGCTTCAAATGCTCCACAATCATCCCTGTCCCCAAAAAACCCTCCATCTCTGGACTAAATGACTACAGGCCTGTCGCCCTGACATCTGTAGTCATGAAATCCTTTGAAAGACTGGTTCTGGCCCACCTGATGGACATTACAGGCCCCTTGCTGGACCCCCTGCAGTTTGCCTACAGGGCTAACAGGTCAGTAGATGATGCAGTCAACTTGAGACTGCATTACATCCTGCACCTCGACGCTCCAGGGACATATGCAAGTATCCTGTTCATGGACTTCAGCTCGCCGTTCAACACCATCATCCCAGACATCCTCAGCACCAAACTCACCCAGCTCACTTTGCCAGCCTCCACCTGTCAGTGGATCACAAACTTCCTGACTGACAGGAGTCAGCAGGTGAGACTGCGGAACATCACATCCCGCACCCGGGCTATCAGCACTGGCGCCCCCCAGGGGTGTGTGCTCTCCCCACTGCTCTTCTCCCTCTACACCAACGACTGCACATCAGGAGACCCATCTGTCAAACTCCTGAAGTTTGCTGACGTCACAACGGTCATCGGCCTGATCCTGGACGGTGATGAGTTGGCCTTCAGACGGGAGGTTGATCAGCTGGCTCTCTGGTGCGGTCTGAACAACCTGGAGCTTAACATGCTCAAAACTGTGGAGATGACCGTGGACTTCAGGAGGAGCCCCCCCCATTCTGCCCCCCATCACCATACTCAACAGCCTTGTGTCTGCTGTGGAATCCTTCAGATTTCTGGGTTCCACTATATCCCAGGACCTGAAGTGGGATCCCAACACTGACACCATCATCAAGAAGGCCCAACAGAGGATGTACTTCTTGTGCCAGCTTAGGAAGCTCAACCTACCTAAGGAGCTGCTGATCCACTTTTACACAGCCATCATCCAGTCTGTTCTCTGCACCTCCAACACTCTCTGGTTTGGACCTGCCACCAAAAAGGACAGGAGCAGACTACAACGGACAGTCAGGACTGCAGAAAAGATCATTGGTGCCAACCTGCCCTCCATTCAGGACTAATACATTTCCAGAGTTAAGAAACAGGCAGGAAACATCACTACAGATCCATCTCACCCCGGACACAACTTGTTCCAGCTTCTCCCCTCAGGTAGATGCTACAGAGCAATGTACACTAAAACCAACAGACACAGAAACAGTTTCATCCCACAAACCATCACTCTGATGAACATCTGATTTCTGACTCACAGTGTCAGGAACAATTCCTGTGCAATAACCCAGTTACTCTCTCTAATCAGCCACCTATTTACTGGTTACTACTTAATTTTATTCACCATTCTCTATTTCAGAGCTGTTCATACTGTTCATATTGTTATATTGTCATATTGTATATACTGTATACCAATCCACCTACCTAAAGTCACAACTCCTGCACAAAATACTTATACTATTTATTCCAGCATCCTTTGCACTATGCTTAATCGCACTGTGTACATGTTTGCATGTTTGTGTACCTGTATATCACATCCACCTCCGACATGTACATAATAATGATAATAATAATTTTAGTCCTGCATTCTTTGCACTCTGATCACTGCACTATTTGTCAATATGTCTATATTGTTTTTGTTCTTAGTGTGTATATTTGTGTTGTCTACACTGTAGCCTGTGTCTGATTATTACTATTTATTTTATTATTATATTATTGTATTTTTGTATGAGTAAGCACATCGTGAGCAATGTACAATCCTGAGTCAAATTCCTTGTATGTGTACACATACCTGGCAATAAAGCTGATTCTGAGAAAGTGAAAGTGGAGATTTATAGTAAAAAAAGGATTTAAATATTGATCTGTTTCTCACCCAAAGTGATTGCATTGCTTCAGAAAACCACTGGAGTATGGATTACTTTTATGCTGCCTATATTTGATTTCTAGACCTTCAATGTTCTGGTCACCATTTAGTTGCCCTACAGAGTGGAGATATACTTCTTAAAATCTTAATTTGCGTTCAGTAGAAGAATTAAAGTCATACACATCTGGGATGGCAGTAAAGTGAGTAAATTATGAAAGAATTTAAATTTTTGGGTGTCATGGCTCATGTTTGTTCAGTCAGATCTTTAATTCATTCAAAAAATAAAAACACCCTGGTCTCTTAAAATTACTTCAGTGCAATGATACCCGATTTTCTAAGATTAGTCATAAAAAAAAACAATCATAAAAATGGCTAAACATGCCTATAACTTTTGAATTATTTGGTCTTATATAATGCATATGCTCTCTGTAGATTTCTTGGGTCCAGGGTCAGCGCAACAGTGAGTGCAATAGTTGCAATTGCACTCAGGCCCATGTCTAAAGTATAGTAGGCTACCGTACAAATTCTAAAGTTGACAAAAGTCAGTGGTGTTAAGATAACTTACTGTTACTTGTTTCTCTCATCTTGTAATCCTAAAAAATATATAGTAAAATAGTTTCATGATTTCAGCCTGTCAAGTCCTTTATATCACACAACAAGTATTTTAATTACATTGACTCTTTACAATGTTACAATTGTTAGTTGTTGTTATTGCATAATACATTAACTACTGTTAACATATACATCTTTTAATTTAAAAAATGTATTAGTATGTGTTGAAATTAATATTAACTGAAATCAAAAGCAGAAATTTGATTACATGAATTTTAATATCAGAAAATGTTAGATAGTTAAATAATAATGTATACATTTTATTGAATTACATTATAGATGTTTGAAGCCAAAAATAAAAATCTGTAAAGGATTTTGAATAGATACAACCATATTGTATTGCATAGTAAAACCATTTAGTGTTTTCACACAAACCTATTTACACTTGAGTGATGTTCTTCTTAGTGAGGATTGATCCTGGTGTTCAACCTGTGAGTCAGTCAACAATATATCATGGCCGAAATGTTAAATAAATTCTACATGAGGTCAGAAAGCTTTACCTTCACTTTATCCAAGGTAAATGACTTACTACTATTGCTAGCCTTTCAATATGAAATGCCCTTCCCAACGTTATTCTAGACCTCTCTCTCTCTCTCTCTCTCTCTCTCTCTCTCTCTCTCTCTCTCTCTCTCTCTCTCTCTCTCTCTGCAAAAACAAAAATTGACCATTTTACAAATTTACTTTAATGCATACACTTTTTAATTTGATCAAAATTACTTGTGAATTGTAAATCACTGCAATTAAATCCTTGACTGGTGATGGTGTTTGGTCGGACTAAGCAGACTGATATAAAACTCTTTCATTGTATTTTTTTTTAATCTCAATTAGGATAAGATGAGAGAAACGACCAACAGTAAGTTGTCTTAAAATCAGTTACTCCTTATCATCATGATGATTTCTCATTTACGCTGTATCAGTTTGATGTGGATCTTGTTTTCAAAAGAGTGTGCATGTATACATTTTTCTGGATTACAGAATTATCAACCCATGCTTCATTTCCCATTGATAAGAACCAGAATGAGGTGTGTGTGTTTGTTCACATAAATATTGTCCATAAATACATTCACACTGTTGCTTTACAAAGTCTTCACTATGTTATTTATTATTTAGCTTGCATTCATTCCAGAACATTCTTTGAGGGATATTGTTTCATTGCAAGAAATTGGCCATCTAGTGATTGTTTTGCAGAATTTAAGAGTTTATGCAAAGCTATCATTCTATTTCTCAAAAACAGAACATTTTCAGGTGAAGACAAACTTTCACATGCTATACCTCTTCAATTCAGTACACTGTTAGAGAAAAAAATACTTTGCATGAAGGATAAAAGAATAAAGAACAACAAATTATACTTTCTCAGGACCGCTTTCCCTCAAAAAGCTTTTATTGAGTTCACTGTAATATGCTTCTACAACTTTCAATGTAAAAAAATGACTGTAAAAAGGAACACTTGGATGTTGTGCTGGACCAGACAGACTAAAATCATAACTTACTCTCACCACATTTTGTTTTCATCTCAAATAGAATTACAAGATGAGTGCCGCAAGCAATTGTACGTTTTCATACACCACAGAATATTGTTTTGTTTTATTGTAAAGGTAAAGTAGAATCAATAGTGAGTAGCCTACTGTATGTCCATCTTTCTCTCTTTTCCATATAGATAACTTCCAGCTTGTTGTTCCCAAACCAAACCATGAAGTACTTGTTCCTTTGAGGTCTGAAGTCACAATTCCTTGTCACCTGTCCCCTGAAATCAGTGATGTTGCCATGGAGATCAAGTGGTTCAAGGACACAGTCTGTGTTTGTCTTTATGAGAAGGAAAATTTGACAGAGGGGAGGGGTTATACAGACAGAGTAAATGTATTTGTCCTTACTACTAAGAAATTTCAGTTTCTCAGATGTTGGAGACTACCACTGTCAGGTCACCAGTGGAGACAGAACAGAAGAGATAACAGTAAGAGGTGAGTATTCCATAAGAAGCTATAAGAAACCACTATAGGTTTCCCCACTAACCTACAGTATTTGTACTTGAGTTATTGTCTTCATAGTGTGGATGCAACCTGAAGTCCAACCTGTGAGTGAGTCACCAACAGTTCAAGGCCAAAGTGTTCAGCTGATGCTGTCAGAGGTAAGAAAGCGTGAAAGGTTAATTCACCCAAAAATGAAAATGTTGTCATTTCCTGACCATACCAAAAAAAATAAGATATTTTGAAGAATGTCTGAGCTGCCATTTCCCATAAAATGAAATAGACATTTCTATTTGGGTCAATTTATCCTGAATTGTTCTGAATTAATGGGTATTTATGTTTATTAAAAATTATATTCCTAAGACCATTAAATCACTTGATAGACCACTTTCATTTGCACAGTTCCGGCCAAATATTTTGACACACCTGGCTGAATGAATGTTTTGCATTACTTGAAAGTCCTTTATAATCTAAAGGCTTATATGCTTGAAATTAGTCTTGTAAATCGGACCTGTGGACTGGCGAAAAGCAACCACCAAGTGCCTAATTTCTTTGGGAACCCCTTCAAAACAGTTAGAAAAGCATTGCAGGTGTCTACCTCATTAAGTTGGTTGAGAGAGTGCCAAGAGTGTGCAACAAATATGTAAAAAAGGCAAAGGGCAGTAACTTTGAAGAATGTAAAATAAAAGATAGTTTTTAATTGTGTAACATCTGTTGGCCACTGCATAGTTCCTGTACTTCAATTTGTATTATTTCATTATATAATGTGTATTTTCGACATTTTAGAACAACTGTAAAGAATTAGTGCACCCAAACTTTTAACGTACTGGATGCAATCCCACAAATATATATGTAAAATCTGCCCAAAAGCCATGGACAAAATGCTGTAAATTTCTTATGTAAGATGTGCTGGCCCTGTCTGCAATGATCATAGCTACAAAGTCAACAAAAGTTGCTAGCAAATTGAAATATCTCTCATAAACAAATATTAGTTGTAGTTACACTTTTAAACATTAATTTAAAGTGAGCAAATTAACAAAATTCAAACATTAGTGTATCATCAGATTCATCAAAGAGAAAGAGGGAGACTAAATTACAGTAGTAAACCTATTTATGGACATTTGACTCACTAACCAGAAAGTCCAAATTAATCACTATTAAATGCTGATAACTGCAACTCTGAAATTGAAAAGACGCGAAGCTTGAAAATGGATGCAAAGCTAGCAATTTTTTTTTCATTAATTTTAATTACCAGTATGTATTTAATTATTTATTAAACTATTTTAAATGTATGTATTGATTTCATTTTTTGATTTATATCGCCTTTATATACAACTTCCACCAAGATGTTTTTAA
Source organism: Xyrauchen texanus (assembly GCF_025860055.1). Lineage (NCBI taxonomy): Eukaryota > Metazoa > Chordata > Actinopteri > Cypriniformes > Catostomidae > Xyrauchen > Xyrauchen texanus. Next base: position 46,762,906 of record NC_068278.1, on the reverse strand, counting down.
AACAGTAATGAGAGAGGACCCATTTATGCTGAGCACTTGTTGGTTGCTTTTTCTTCATTATTTGGTCTAACTCGTCCATTTAAAAATGTCTTTCAAGTAAATGTATACATATTTAAATTAAATGAGTCATAATTTTAAGCATTAAGCATTTCAAAAGCATTAGCCTTTAGATCAAAAGTTTTTTAAAATTGTAAAAAATTGTCCCCAAAAAATAAAATAAAGCCTTTATTCAATAGACAAATGATTTACAATTTTCAGGTATAGTTTGTAACTGCCTACATACAGTAAATTGTTTAGAATATGTTCTTCACTGAACAGATTGTCAGAATTTGGACATGATGAGATGATGAATATGGAGCAAACTGATCTAATGGCAGGTGAGTGAAATTTGGAATTTCACCATGTTCATCCATGAAGGCCAGACCCAAGAAACAAACCAGGTTTCATCATCTGATACAGACTAATTGTCATCTGAAATGGACAATATGTAGACAAATTACTAGAGATGAACATGAACAATGAGTTGGAGCTTGCACAAAAGTTGATAAAGATTAATAAGGAAAAAAAGAGAAAACTGAAAAGAACCAAACTGCAGTTAAGGAAGGCCAGAATGGACTTAAGATCTTAAGATCTACCCCTAATGCTCTGTTTCTGGACAAAGATAAATCAAACCCTATTTAATAGCTCAAAAACATACCTAACATTGAAGTGTCCGGTATTGGGAGGGTTACTTTTGAAATGCATTCCACTACAGATTACAGAATATATGCTGTAAAATGTCATTTGTAATGTATTCCGTTAGATTACTTAAAGTCGGTAATGTATTCTAAATACTTTGGATTACTTCTTTAGCACTGGTAGATTTTGTTTTTACTTGTTTTGTTAATACAAATTCTGCCAGTACATTAAGACAAAATACACATGTTAAAAATACATTCTCTGAAAAACCTAAATATCTTATACAGTGTTGTTTTTAAAACAAGATAAATCAAATTGTTTTAAGGATTTGTATATATTTTTACAGGAAAACAATACAAAAATGCCCTAATATCAAAGGCCTTACTAGAAAAAAGAAATTATGATCCAATGTGAATTTTCTTGATAAAAAAATGATGATTGTGTCTGGTAACATGTGTATGTAAAAGGGCTAGAAACAGCATTTTATCTTAGCGTAAAGCTGACAATTTACACAAGATTTATTTCTATTTCTTCTGCTTCAAACTTACTCTCTGTCTGCTCGTATGAATGTAACACATCATCAGAAAGTGTTTCACTGCTGTTCAAATGCACTTTGGATCACATCATTTATATGTATAAATGTTTTCCATCTGAAAGGACTAAATATTATATTAAACAAATGACAATAAAATATACTTTTTGAATATAACTGTATTCTAATAACCAATGATTTAAATTGTATCTGTAGTGGAATACAATTACTTATATATATATTTTTATATGTAATCACGTTACATGCATTCCGTTACTCCCCAACCCTGTATATATGGGACAAAGTTTTTGGGACCAAAACATACATATTCTAAAATGTTCGATAAAATGGCCCATGGTTTACGTGCGCCTCCATGTGGACACAATTGTATAGTGCATCATTTCACAGTACTGAGGGGAAAGTACACTGGAGAAATATGACTTCAGTTCAGTTTCAAAGCGTAACCTTTTTGCCATATAAAATATGAGAAGACTACATATTTCACGATCTGAGAACTGTTTCTGTATTAAGGAGGAACTAAAACTGAAATATTAAAGATGCTGAGATGAGAATGGGAGTGTTTTTGAAGCAAACATAATAAACAACAGCAAGAATATTCCAGTTTTTCAGGTAAATAGAGGCAAATGTTCTCTAAACGCAGAGGAAACTTTTTAACACATGTAAGGTAGCAAAATATTGTTAATGTTGATCCTTAGACTGATAATATATGCTATATTGCAATAATGATAATTTGTGCATCTGTGTGGGTTTGCATGTGTATTGTTGCTGATATAGCTGACTTAATTTTTTTTATTATTAATTTAATTGCCTGCCAGTGTCAAAAATGGTATGCATCTTTAATAAGAGAGAGAGAGAGAGAGGTGTCATGCTTCTCTAGAGTATGTAAATGCTGACTGACTTCCTTTACAGGGAGGTCTCTCTTCTTGTGGTGTGTGTATCGGTTTGTGTATGAGCTAGAGACAGACAGATGGAATGGAGGAGTTGGCAGAGTATCACGGGCCCATTGGTAAGAGAAGAGCAGAAGAGCTCTTGAATGTGGCAGGCAGCAATGGCAGCTATCTGATCAGAGACAGTATGAGCTCACCGGGTTCTTACTGCATCTGTGTGCTGTGAGTAAAATTACTTCATCTGGTGCTGTCAGCAAAACTACTGTATCTATTTGCTATGACTAACATTACTGCATCTAAGTTAGGGCTGCACAATTGTTATAATGGTTGATCATTTCCTTTGATACTGTCATCGTGATTACAAAATACTTATGAGTAATTGCATGCCATATTCTTTATGTAGGCTACACATCTAAAACAGGCTGAGAATTTTGTTCCTGAATTTCTTTATTGTTTATTTGCATAACAAACAAATGTGTTAAACAGATTTTGAATAAATGAGGCTATACAGAGAATGTGAGCATTATTGAAATGCCTTTAGACTAATTTAAACATCTCTGATTTGTCATTGCATACATACATGAACACGTTGGACAAAAAAATGGACTCAACTGGATTAATTGCGGCAGCTATATTGCAATATCATTTATTTTTTCAGATTAATTGTGCAACCATAATCTAAGTGCTGTGATAAAAGCATCTGTGAGTGCTTTGACTAAAATGTAAGCATTTTTGAGTTGTGACACTGCATAATTGAATAACCTTCAAAAAGTACAAATGTTAAAATGTACTGCATCTGTGTGCTATTTTTAACATTCCTGTATATGTATAAGTACTCTTAGGAATGTGTGCTGTGATCAGCATAACCACATCTGTGGGTAACATTCTGAAAATAACTTCACTGTTTCTGTGTATAAAGTTACTGCATCTGCATGCTATGACTAAAATTATATAATTAAAAATAACTACATTAGCATTAGTAAACAAAATCATTGCTTCTGTTTGCTGTGACTAACAGTATGAAGTAAAAATTCAGTGTGTAAATCTCCAGGTGTGACAGATGGGTGTACACCTACAGAGTATTCAAACAAGCGGATGGCTTCTGGACAATGGAGGTATGAACAGATTAAAGAGGTCTAATTAATCTTTCTTGAGGCGAATATTAAAGGTGCACTCAGTAACTTTTGTCTATGTATCATATTGGACTTACACTGACACTTAGCGTCTTGGATGCAGCATCATTTAAAATCAATAGTTTTCAGTTTCAGGTACCATTGTAGAAATGTAGTATTAACAGTCTGCCATGATTAGTGAAATGAGTGAAAGTATCAAATAACAGGATGGTTACTGAGATTAAGCGGGAAGTATTTGGCAGGTCATGTGTTTCTAATATGGCAGCCTCCATGTGCGGTCCCTCTCCATGTAGAATAAAACAGTTTTTATAAGGTTACTGATATGACTGGAGTCTTCACTTTAATGTGAGTGGTCATGATTTCCTACATGTATGGCAAAATTACAACTCATGTCATTAGGAGTTACACTTTTTTAAATGAAGAAATAATTACTGAGTGCAACTTCAACTGTATCTGTTACATCATAAAACAGCCACTTGTGTTTTGAAGAAATATTCTGTGTTTAATACAAGTTCAGCTTAATCTACAACATTTGTGGCATAATTTTTATTACCAGAAAAATTATTTCAACTCGTAGCAAAAATCAAGTTTACAGTGATGCACCTACAATGGAAGTGAATGGGGCCAATTTTTCAAGGGTTTAAAGGCAGAAATGTGAAGCTTATAATTTTTTTAAAGCACAAACATTCTTTTCTTTAAACTGATGTATTATTTGAGTTTTAAAGTTGTTTAAATCGTTGTTTACAAATAGTTGTAAGGTTTACAGTGATGTGTCATCATGGCAACAAAGTTGTAAAATCGGATATAACTTTTTGCAGACAAGGTTAGTATGTGATTTTTTTCGTACTAAAATCCCATTAACACACCTTGTTTATGTCTTGTGGCTATACTTTTGTAGCACTGGGTATTTCATTGTTTACAAATCTGCCAAACTATTGTAAGTGCCTCACTGTAACCCAGATTTTTCTATTATAAGTCGAAATATATTTTTGTGGTAATAAACATTGTGCCACAAATGTGGTTGATTAAGCAGAACTTGTATTGAACCCGGAAAATGCCTTTAACATATTCTGTATGTGATTATATATTCCTAAGCAGTCATTTTGGGTGAGGACAATGCATTAATAAACACTACATGGCCAAAAGTATGTGGGCACAGCCATGGAACATCGTTAGACAAACATTTTGACAGTTTCCCTCTACATAAAGCGAGGCCTAATGTTTACTGAACCACACCTTTAGGATGAATTGGAGCACCGACTGTGGGTCAATACCCTACAGTCAGTGCCTGATCTTACTGATGCTCGTGTCTGAGTGGGAGCAAATCTCCACAGCCACATTACAAAGTTGAAAGCCTTCCCAGAAGAATGGAGGCAGTTAAAGCAGCAAAGGAAGAACACATCTCAACATTAATGAATTGAAATTAAATGTTCAGCAGACACATAATGTGTTCAGGGTGTCCCCATTTGGTCATGTAGTGTATAGTATCTGTATACAGAAATAGTAATGGGTATAGGTTTCCTGTAAATATTTTTTACTGACAGCAATATCTGATGCTACTGGTATCTTGCATTCAACAAAAGAAGATTTATGTTATATACAGAAGTAAACAGTGGAAATATATATATATATATATATACATGTACAGCTTGTATAACAGTGTAAATTTGCTGTCCCCTCAAAATAACTCAACACACAGCCATTAATGTCTAAACCGCTGGCAACAAAAGTGAGTTCACCCCTAAGTGAAAATGTCCAAATTGGGCCCAATTAGCCATTTTCCGTCCCTAGTGTCATGTGACTCATTAGTGTTACAGTGTCTCAGGTGTGAATAGGGAGCAGGTGTGTTAAATTTGGTGTCATCACTCTCACACTCCCTCATACTTGTCACTGGAAGTTCAACATGGCACCTCATAGCAAAGAACCCTGAGGATCTGATAAAAGAATTGTTGCTCTACATAAAGATGGCCTAGGCTATAAGAAGATTGCCAAAACCCTGACACTGAGCTGCAGCAAGGTGGCCAAGACCATACAATGGTTTAACAGGACAGGTTCCACTCAGAACAGGCCTTGCCATGGTCGGCCAAAGAAGTTGAGTGCACATGCTCAGCATCATATCCAGAAGTTTTCTGAGTGCTGCCAGCATTGCTGCAGAGGTTGAAGGGGTGGGGGGTCAGTCTGTCAGTGCTCAGACCATACGCAGCACACTGCATCAAATTGGTCTGCATGGCTGTCGTCCCAGAAGGAGGCCTCTTCTAAAGATGATGCAGAAGAAAGCCTGCAAACAGTTTGCTGAAGAAAAGCAGACTAAGGACATGGATTACTGGAACCATGTCCTGTGGTCTGATGAGACCAATATAAACTTATTTGGTTCAGATGGTGTCAAGCGTGTGTGGCGGCAACCAGGTGAGGAGTACAAAGACAAGTGTGTCTTGCCAACAGTCAAGCATGGTGGTGGGAGTGTCATGGTCTGGTGCTGCCGGCACTGGGGAGCTACAGTTAATTCAGCGAGCCATGAATTCCAATATGTACTGTGACATACTGAAGCAGAGCATGATCCCCTCCCTTCGGAGACTGGGCTGCAGGGCAGAATTCCAGCATGATAACGACCCCAAACACACCTCCAAGATGACCACTGCCTTGCTAAAGAAGCTGAGGGTGATGGACTGGCCAAGCATGTCTCCAGACCTAAATCCTATTGAGCATCTGTGGGGCATCCTCAAACGGAAGGTGGAGGAGCACAAGGTCTCTAACATCCACCAGCTCTGTGATGTCATCATAGAGGAGTGGAAGAGGACTCCAGTGGCAACCTGTGAAGCTCTGGTGAACTCCATGCCCAAGAGGGTTAAAGCAGTGCTGGAAAATAATGGTGGCCACACAAAATATTGACACTTTGGGCCCAATTTGGACATTTTCACTTAGGGGTGTACTCACTTTTGTTGCCAGCGGTTTAGACATTAATGGCTGTGTGTTGAGTTATTTTGAGGGGACAGCAAATTTACACTGTTATACAAGCTGTACACTCACTACTTTGCAGCAAAGTGGCATTTCTTCAGTGTTGTCACATGAAAAGATATAATCAAATATTTAAAAAATGTGAGGGGTGTACTCACTTTTGTGAGATACTCTGTGTGTATATATATATATATATATATATATATATATATATATATATATATATATATATATATATTCTGTATGTGGTCAGTGAGCTGGAGTGTGTAGTGGTTTGTATTTATAGAGTCACTCACCACACAAATTATCAGTCAGAGAGTCGCCATGTACTTCTGTTCATTTTTGTCACTCACAAACAATTTCACACTCTGTGCAAACTGTAAACACCCGCCCACTTACACCCAAACACCCCTCACCCCCCCACACACACACGTTGGTTCAGCTATCGTTATAAGGACTCTCCATAGACATAATGATTTTTATACTGTACAAACTATAGATTCTATCCCCTAAACTTAACCCCCCCCCCCACACACACACACACACTGATAAACATTTACATTTTGGCTCACTATAAAACTTCACCCCAAATATTTTTCACTGATCACTTGGAAAAGGCAAATTTTACTCTCTATTAAGTCCTCCATAACATTAGTCCAGGCACTTCACAGATTTTTAAAACAGTTGTTGTTGTCAGTTTTTAGCTAAATGTAAATAAGCTTGAGATTTCACGTTTCAGCTCACTTTGTTGTGCTTCCTGTAACTAGACAGCTTTAACTTCCACCTACTAAAAGAAAATACTACACAGCTCTTTTTATTATTATTATTTGTACAGTAAAAAAAACAAATAGAAAAAAACCCCCAATAAAATACAAGCAAGCAGGCACATATTGCATGTTAGGAAATCTTTTTAATTATTTTTCAAATTTAAAATGTTAATATATATCTATATATATTATTTTTTGTATTTTTATTTGTATTTTTAATTTTTTTTCAGACGGCTCCTGAGATGAAGCAAAGACTCTTTAGGAAAGTCAATAGCCTCATTGCTGCCTTTAAAATCCCAGACCAAGGCATCTCATTTCCTCTTCTCTATCCTGTAAAAAAACCCTAAACATAAACAACCTGAAAACTGTTCCTAAATTTTGTAAATGTATGAAAATGTATTTTTGTATATTTTTCTAAGTAACAAATATTCTGAATTATGCAGCATACTTGTTTTCCTGCTTTTTGGGGTAATGGGGTGGCACTACACCCAAAGGTAAATTGTATTATATTGATGTTAATTTAAATTAAAGTGTTCTAAATGTTTATATTAATATGTTCAACATTTTTATATATTAAAATATTATTATACAAATATTTTTAAAGTTTATCAGGTAGAAAAACTGTCTGTGTTCTTTCTCAGACTGAGTAACTTTTTTGTTTCTATTTTATTATTAAATAAATTCCTAAATAGAAGTAGTTTCCAGAGGCATTAATATTATTATTTTTACATGCATTAGGGCATACTTTTGTCAGCCATATTAAACACACATTGTGTCAAAACACACATATACATAAATACTTCAATTAATTGAATCAGTTACTTGAAATACATTCTCAATCTGAACAATTTTTCAACAGATTTCAAAAGTTATCTTTATAATCAACTAAAATAAAAAAGTTGTAAATACTGCACAATATATAACACAATAAATCCTCTTCTAGATGACATTTTACGTAATGACTGATTTTACGTTACATTATAAAGCTTACATTTTGGAATTGTTGTCTCTTTGCTTAGTGCTTTCTGAGGTGATTTTAATTAATGAATTAATGATTTTTTTCATTATAAACACCACATTCCAGCAACATATTAAATTCATTCACCTCTTAGACAGTGATTACAGATATCTGAGAGCTACAGGTCACTACAGTGTCTGCAAAAATACTAAAACCTGGACAGGCCTAGAATAAAATTTTATTAAATATATCAGATGTTAGATAACAATAAAGTAAATAAAAATGGAAGAATTCACATGAGCAGTTTATACTACAACGTTTTAAATATCTGGCCATTTCTGTGACTTTTGGTTGCTTTAATACCTGAATTAGATTTCTGACCCCGACTACCATCTTGTTTCAGTACAGCAATATGACTCTGATTGGAAACTCATGACAGCTCATTTCCTCTTAAGAGATAGCTTATAACCACATAGAGTTTCCGCCTTAAAACTAATATACTTCATCATATCTGCCTAAGCATATGTGTACTTCTGTAAACTGAACAGCAAATTAAACTTCCTTGTGTTCTAAGCCATAGACTATACATTACTATATAAGTGTTAGAATTCCTGTAATATGCTAATGTTAAAAACAATACAATTGTGAAAATGAATTGTGTAAGGAAATTCAATGCAATTTCAACATAAAATTATAAATGTAACAAAATAATGTGCGCAAATAACAAAGTTCATGCATGAAACTCTGCAGCATGTCTGGCGCTGCAGCAGCACACATGCTAAACTCAATGTCTGTGTATGTTCTAGCAGTAGCAAATCTCCAATCTAGTCTGCCTAGATACCAATATCCTATCAACATGTCATACCCACATTAAAATGCTACCAAAGGAGTAGGATTCTTTGAACTGACAGAAAGATTCAATTTAGAAGTTTTTGAATATTCCAGCCTTTAAAAAAAAGAAAAAAGAAAGAAATTATAAATGATAAACATTAATTAAAAAGAATCATTATTCAATCTGGGACGCGCACAAACAAGAAGGGATTAAATTCGATTTTTTTATTATAAAAAGGCCACTGCCCAAAGTACTTTGTTTTTAAATAGGCATGTTTAACAAACTGTATTAATCTGTGTACATAAAGCCAATCAGCCAAATATACACCACTGTATATTTGAACTTGTTTGGCCAAAGAGAGGACACTGAAGTTTTTTTAGTACTTGACTTTTGAGAGAGGAAGATGATTTTATTATAAACCAAAAGTTATACATAATTTTTTCAGTTCAGCAATGATCGCGATTATGGAAAAAGATAAAAAATTATTCTTCCTCTATTTTTTTCTTCTTTGTGCAACATAATTGTACTTTGAAATTAACATTTTCAAAATGTTGGAAACGTAATATGCCATCAGAGCTCTCTTTCACAGTTCTGTTAAATATTTGCACACGCTTTGCACAATTCAGTCCAATGCATTTACCTCTTCACCTTATATTCAGTGCAAATATATATATCTCAGATAAAGATTACAAAGCTTCATGGTACAGCATATCCACAGAATTCACAAGAAAATACATTTACTCCTATTTCTCTTGAGCGTCATGTATAAATAGTCCATTATCTATAAACAGTCTACAATAGTTCATTAATGATATACAGACGTCCATATCGAGAGTCCTACACACAGAACGTCTACCCACAGTGCTGCAGACTTAATAGTTTGGAAAAGACCCAACTCCAACACTAACACAAAAATACCTTTCTTCAGCAGTTTATTCTTTAATTTCCCTATTCACCACCCTCCTCAAGCCTCATACTAGAAGGAAAAGAACCTGTTCAAGTATTGGGGAAAATAAAAATCTAAAACTGGAGCTTTGACACTCATTAAAAAAACAAAATGACAAGCACATGATGTCAGTTTCACATTGATACATAGTACAGAAAAAGCAAAAAGTAAAAAAAAAAAAATCACATATAAATAAATAAAAATGCTGCATTTTATCTGTAAAGTGGGACATGTGTATGTCACCGTGTGTTTATATCCTGGGGTATGTTTACAAGAATTTACCCCGCAGGCATTAGCATTAATGTTTTTGGCTCTCACTAGCCACCCCCAGGGGGGCCCATATCGTACATAAATTTAGTATGTACAATATGTCTAAGCCCATTTCATGTGATAGTTTCTAGCAGACCAGGAAGGCACAATTTCCACATACATAATATTTTTTTTTTAATTAAACACATTTAAAAAAAAACTAAAAACAATTAGAAGTGAACTGTACAGTTTTCGCAAAGAGAACAAATCTGCAGCAGTGTTGAACAGGTTAATTCTTTCAGCTTTGTCAACACTGATTAAGCAACACAAGATGGTGACCAATACTCCAAACACTGTGAAATTATTGTAGCCAGGGGTTCAGTTTCGAGACAGCAGCATCAAACAGAAGCAGATTTCCAGAGGTCTGTTAAAACATTGGGTTTCAGGAAGGTCATTTGAACTGTTAGGTCCATGACTGTGAAAATTCTGAAAGAGACATTTAACATAGCAGTCAATAAATTCACAAGAAACCCCTCAGGTTTGCAGGATTTAATGACAAAGCCAGGTGGCCTCAACATTCTCATAAAGTCAAATGATTTTTGTACACACTGAAGTGAGAGAGTGAGGCATGGCTGAATTTGTGGAGTTGAAGATACTTTAATGTAAGTCTAGAACAGTTACAGGTGCATTGTTCTCTGTGCCCTCAGGTTGGCAAGCAAGGCTTGTTCTTTAGTAAGAACATTTAAGCCACTGTAAAACAAGAAAGACTTCCAACAAAATCAACATAACCTAACTGAAAACAAAAACTGAAAAAAAAAAAAAAAAAAACTTGCTAAGCATTTACAAACACAAAATCAAAAATAATACCATCATTTGTCACATTTTAAAGGCAAATAGAGTCTTTCTCGCATTGTTTGGTTGGGGTTCTACAAAAAGCTGAAGAGATATGTGGTTTCTTGGAGTGTATAAAGGGGTGTGTAGGCTTGTTGAGGTGTGTTTAAGTGCCGCTGTTACCTGCGACCAGTTTCCACATGTCTGATCAGGTGAATGTTGAAGGGGCTGTCTGCAATTTCAGGATGTGGTTCAATAGGAAGAGCATAGAACCCATCATAACCTGAGACACGCCCCTCTGCAATCAGCTCATCCTTTTCTTTATCACTCCAAACCAAACTGCTGCCCTCCCCATCCATGACCCTTTTCTGCTCCCGCAGCCACGCCCCCTGGACAGCTCTTATTCGCGCTGCTTCCAGCACACGTGTACGCTCTTCCTCTGGTGATGCTCCGTAACGAATGTTAAAGCTAAGCGCCCCCTGCTGGAGGACAATGTCAGCGAAACGACGCATTTCCCCACCAACCACGGCACTGATCTGGGACACCGATACGTTTACACCATTCTCCAACACTCTGACTCCGCCTCCAGCGCCACCCCCAACCACACCCAGATCTGCCTCCAGCGGACCAGCCTTGGTGAAATAGTGAGTGTCACGCCCGTCTACTGTGAAATGGAGGTCTCGCAGGTAAACGGCACCATTCAATACGGCTGCAATGCGACGACTGTCCTCGCTTGCCACACCGATGATTTCTGTTGAAACCACTCCATCACGGATGGAGAATTTCACACCTTTTCCAAAAATTGAAGAAAGGACAGAGAACATTGGTCTACGTCCCTGGCGGCCTCCGATTTTCCCATTAGCTGGTGTCATGGGGAGGCGATCCAATGAGATGAAGTTTCTCAAGTGCTTTTGAAGATCACACTGGATGCCAAGTACAACCTAAGGAGGTAAGATATTTTGTGAAATAGCCACCATGAGTGTTGTTTGTTTCTAGGATAATATTAAATTAAAAGTTCAAAAATTGCTTAACATCATCTTTCAGACAAAAAAAGAAATAAATACAGAATTTTTCTTTTTGGGTGATCTCTCTCTTTATCTCTTAAGGCTAGAATAAGTAGACTTATTATTTCTGTAAGAGGCAGTATGCTGTACTGTTGGAATCCTCAACTCACCTTGCTGGTGTCCCAGGTGAGTGTGCGGAGCTGTGTGGCCATCATCTCGTATGTTTGCTCTGTGTTCTCCACCTTTGGTTTGGGGAAACCTGGAACAACATTATGAAGCTGGAACCCAAAGAGCTGCAGCCAGCTACTGATATCTGCACAGAAACAGGTATAATAAACTTGTAAAGTACTGTAGTTTAAGAACTTGTGTAAGCTTTTCAAGAAGGCCTTAAAGTTTTGTCTTTATAGTTATTTTTTTTAATAATCAGTAGACAAGACCTTTATTTCAGTTCATTAGGTGTGCTTAATGCCATCTTTGTCTAGAAAAAGGTGCTAGTCCTGCCTTGTTAAAGCTGGTCTTCCTGCCTGACCAGCTGAAAAGTGCAGCAAAACAGCAAACAGACTAGCCTGACCAGGCGGGGAGAACATCTAAGACCAAAAAACCAGCTTAGGCTAGTTTTTAGACTAGTGTTTAGCACAAGTCTAAAATGCCTCTGGATTCAGTTACCCAGAGTCTCTTTGTTGCATTTTACACATTTTCATACTAAATAGACATTTTTGTTTTGTATTGGCAGACAAGAAGATTCTTGGAATATTTCGTGAAATACTGTAGGGTCACTCGCCTAAATGAATGTCACCATGGAACACAGGGGTTTATAAGACTTGTTTTAACAGCAATATAGCCTTGAGCAAGACTCTTAATCCTAGTTTGATTGAGGGAAACTGTCCTAGTAATTGGTGTACAGCTGTGGTTCTCAAAGTGTACAAAGGTATTGAAAGGGTGGCGTGGAAGACTGGCCCATCCTCAAATCTTATTCATTTTCACACATTTAACAAAGATAGTGAAAATAAGAATGCATTGATATCGCCATGGCACACTGTGCGACATTATTTCAGACTGCACGATACATATCGTAGCCTACTGTGGTCCCAATCATCCCGATCAGTGAACATGACTCGCGTTATGGGAGTGTTGCGGAATAGAAGCGAAACGACATTATTTGCCCACCACAGAGGAGGATATTTTTTCTCTCTCTGAAAGTCAGGACCATCAGCATGTCCATTGCTCCAATACCACACCATCATGAGCATAGGCTAACATTTACAAGAAAGATGGATTTTGTCAATTAGGCCCATAAAAAGAAAATGACAGATGTTGAGAATGAACGTGAGTGCAGAAGGTAATGCACTTCCACAAGCAAATATTCATTGTGGAAATAAAAATTACAAATGTCTCCATTCACATTGGAGAAAAAACAAAAAAGATGGGTTATAGTATGTCTTTCTCCTCTTTTAGATTAGTAACCTACCGTCCAAGCAAATTTTCGAAAATTCATAAAGGCTGATAATACATCACGCTTGCAAATTCCCTATGGATGATCCACAAACATGACATAGATTTCTAAAATTGTATCCGACTGTATATGCTGTCCCATAAATACTTACCAGTATAAATTGTTCAATCTTTCTATTTTATTTTATTTATAAATAAAATTGGAGTGATGTGAATCTTAACTAAATACTTTTACAGATGTTTAAAGTACATTTTTAATTAAAGTAAAAGTAAAGTAAAAAAGTAATTATAATAACATTGTAAAGAAAATGCAGATAAATGTAAAGAAAAATAACTCCAAGTATTTTCTGCTTATTTATTTATTAAAACGTCTAGGTTACGTATGTAACCTCCGTTCCCTGATGGAGGGAACGAGACGTTGTGTCAGAGAAGCGACACTAGGGGTCTCTCTTGAGCGCCGATATTCACCTCTGGACTATGAAAAAAGGCCAATGAGAGTTGGCAACCAGTATTTGCATGTCCCGCCCCTGGACATACGGGTATTTAAGCGGCGCAAATACGGGAGTTCATTCAGGATTTTTCTGAGGAGCCGGAAATGGTCCGGCCACAACAGTGGCTCAGCTCAGCGACGTGGTAGGGGAGACACAACGTCTCGTTCCCTCCATCAGGGAATGGAGGTTACATACGTAACCTAGACGTTCCCCTTCTGTCGCTCTCTCCACGTTGTGTCAGAGAAGAGACACTAGGGGTCCACTTATAAAAGTGCCATGCGCTGAGCCGTGTACGTGAACTGCTGATACAGGAGCGAGCAGGTATTCTTACGTGCAGGACGACCAACTGTATCAGGCTGAACGTACCCTTCCCCAATGCCCCATTTAAGCCATCAGGATTCCTTATCGTTACCCTGGAGGGGAACAAGGTGCTGGCTGCCAACCTGGGAACGGGCCAAGCCTGGCCAGGCCTCTTTTCTCTCTATGTTTCTCGCATAGAGCAACTAAGGCCGGGGTCCTTACACGCATTGAGGGAAGGGAGTCTTAGCCCTTATTCAGGGCGGAGAAGACCCTGCGGAGGCCATGCCTACCCGAGAGGGGAGGCAGTTTAAGTGGCAAAACCATCAGAGGCCTGCTTAGGGCCTATGTGGAAAAGTCGGTGCGGTGGTGGATCCAGCCTCATAGAGGGGGGAACATACAGCACGGCAGCCGAGGCAGCCATGACTGCCTAAGGGAAACATGGGAGTCAGCTCGCCAGAGGGGACAGAACCGTGGTGTTACACACAGGGGGAGTCCGAAGGAGGCCTTACCTGTGGAGCACCTATACCAGTACAGGGTAGCTTGCGGTACCCGCAGTGGTTTGGGTCAGCGAGTTCCTCCGCTGAACTGCGACCCACGAGGGCTAGGGAGGAATCGACCAGTGTCCCAAACCTGAGATCTCCTGGGAATGAAGGTGCACTGTTTCCCCTGGTTAGGGGGAAGGGCGCTAGGTACAAGCGATTCACCCGGTCAGATCGTGGGCGTGCCACCGAGTTCTACGGGCTCGGTACCTGAGAAAACACGGGACGATACTGACTCAACTCGGAGATTGTAGAATCTCGCAAAAGTGTTAGGTGTTGCCCAGCCTGCTGCTCTACAAATGTCTGCTAGGGCAGTGCCCCTAGCCAGTGCCCATGAGGATGCAACACTCCTGGATGCCCCAGGAGCTGTTGGAAACATTTTAGTGGGACCATGGCGCCTGGCTTGAAGGAAGCAAGGCATTTCAGCACTGACTGAGCACACTCGTTGGAGAGACGTGCTGTCACTGGGACTGAGTCTAACTCCAGACCAAGAAAAGAGATGCTCTGGACCGGGGAGAGCTTGCTCTTTTCCCAGTTGACCTGAAACCCCAAACGGCTGAGGTGGCTGAGCACCTGGTCTCTGTGTGCACATAGTAACTCTCGGGAGTGGGCCAGTATGAGCCAGTCGTCGAGGTAATTGAGTATGCGTATGCCGGCTTCTCGGAGCGGGGCAAGAGCTGCATCTGCGACTTTCGCGAGGGGACAGAGACAGGCCGAAGGGGAGGACTTTGTACTGATACGCCTGGCCGTCGAACGCGAACCTTAGGAAGGGGTGATGTCGAGGGCGAATTGAGACATGGAAGTACGCGTCCTTCAGGTCTACCGCTGCGAACCAATCTAGATGCCGGACGCCAGATAGAATTTGTTTCTGGGTGAGCATTTTCAACGGGAGTTTGGACAAGGTCCGATTGAAAACTCGCAGGTCCAAGATCGGTCGTAAGCCGCCGCCTTTCTTGGGTACAACGAAGTAAGGGCTGTAGAAACCCTTCTTCGTTTCGGTTGGAGGGACAGGCTCTATCGCGACCTTTAATAGAAGGGAGGCGATTTCTTCACGCAGGGAGTGGGCATGTTGGCCATGTACGCCCACGAAGGGGGGCAGAGACCTGGCAAACTGAATTGTGTAACCGAGTTGAATGGTCCGGGGCAGCCAGCGTGACGGGTTGGGCAGTGAAAGCCACGCCTGTAAACTCCGTGCTAGGGGCACCAAGGGGACGGGTTTTTTGGACGTACCCGGCAGGGCTTCGCAGCGGTGCGGAACAGGTAATGTGGCGTCGGGAGGCAACGTGGCGTCCCGAGGCTCTGGTGCTGAGAATAAACTCAAAGCACTTAACTTGCTCCGCGCACCCGGCGGGGGGCGGGTTCGTGACTGAGGAGGAGCTCTGACGTTGGTGTCCTCTGGACTCGTCTGAACCGGCCAGCCGGGGAACAGTCGTGGGGCTGGAGGCGGGGACACCGCGTCCATGGAGCCGGGAATGTTGAGGCCTGAAAGCAGAGTGCCGTGAGAACGGCATTTGCGGGCCAGGTGACCCCAGAGACAACAAGGAAATAGCTCTATATAGTGTAAAGAATTTAACAAAAAATTCTCCTTCCGGCCCTCCACCGGGGAACGGAGTGGTCTTACCAGCTCCGGAGCTAACGTCTCGGTCTCTGGGTCTGTCATCTCAGGAGCGCCTGGGAGCCTGCTGGGTCCTCAAGGGGGTCCGTGAGATGATGGGCGTCCAACTTCTGCGGGGAGCTCAATGCTGGGGCTGAGAGCTGGGCCCACTCACTTGTTAGTTGAGGCGGAGCACCACTTTCTTTCTTTCTTTAAAGCCGCAGGAGGACGCCCTTGGCGAGCAGACAGAGCATGGCCCTGGCGGCAGGTTTGCGGCAGGGCAGGATGCTTTTTTGCTTGAAAATAGCCTTGGTCTGTTTCTTCACCACTGAGGACTGCTGGGTGAAGTCATCAAGTGGTGTCGCCGAATGGACGGAGCTGGGAGACGGGGGCGTTCAAGAAAGCGTGCTTTGTCTGCCTCCCGTACTGCCTGTCCATCGTTGCGTTTCTGGACCACGGAGTGGCCATCGCCTGTTTGAGTGCAGTTCCTGCAGCACGTCAAGAACAGGACTACCCAAGTGCAGATTTGAAGTGCCCTGGCCCGGCGTGCAGGGGGGAGCGGCGCACATGCCCGCGGAACCAATTAAGCCTGGGGAAGCATAGCGGACCTTCTTGCGTCAGGCTCAGACTGGGCGGAAACCCGAAGGTGGCGGCCCAGGCGAGTTATCCGCATTCGGCGCCGCTGTTACGCTCTCTGATGCAGAGGTGATGTCATCATCCAATGCCGGGGAGCTCGATGGACCGGCGGTAGGCGGACCGCACTAATCCCGAGCTCGGGGGAAGCAGGCAAGCGTGCCGGGGAGGCGGGAGGTTTTCGAGGGGATTTACCCGGCGAAAGCGTCCCGTTATTCTCCCCAGATCGTTCTCCATCGCCAGCGGCGCCTGCCTCAATCCCGTAGGAAGGAGGCGAGGCGCGGGGCGGCTGAAATGGCTCTCTCTCACTACAAGAGAAAGCAGAGATCGCAACGCTGCCGCGGTTATGTTCTCACTCTGAAAACATAACCCATTGGAGAGCATGCTCATCCCGAGCTCGGACAGAAACAAGCAAGCGTGCCGGGGAGGCGGGGGGTTTCGAGGGGGTTCACCCGGCGAAAAGGAGCCCGTCACTGTCCCCAGATCGTTTTCATCACCCGCGGCGCCTGCCTCAATCCCGTAGGAAGGAGGCAAGGCGCGGGGGGCGGCTGAAGCGGCTTTTTCTCACTACAAGTAAAAGCCTACGACCGCAATGCTGTCATGGCTATGTTCTCGTACTGAAAACATAGACCATTCATAAAAACGCTGCCTGCGTGTGATCGCAACCCAGGAATGCAGTTCTTATGGCCGTCAGAGGTGGGGAGAATCAACGCATCCAGAAACTACACAGAGGCGGAAAATCGTCTTTAAAAAGACGCGTCCTGAGAAGGACGTTCAACGCCGCTGTGTTTTGCTCTTTTAGAGCGAAATTCACTCTTTTAGAATAACTCTTTCGAGTTGTCTGCGCTGTCGAAGCGCCCAGGGGCAAGAATGCACAGCCGTGCACGAATGAGAAAGCCGCTGTTGTGCGCCATCAGATCCAACAGCATG
This sequence comes from Xyrauchen texanus, assembly GCF_025860055.1. Taxonomy (NCBI): domain Eukaryota; kingdom Metazoa; phylum Chordata; class Actinopteri; order Cypriniformes; family Catostomidae; genus Xyrauchen; species Xyrauchen texanus. Next base: position 46,745,174 of record NC_068278.1, on the reverse strand, counting down.
CAGAGCGTCAGAGGATTAAACAGGAACTTGGTGTGTAACTGCATGCACGACCATCGGCTCGAAGAAATTTTCTGAATGAACTCCCGTATTTGCGCCGCTTAAATACCCGTATGTCCGGGACGGACATGCAAATACTGGTTGCCAACTCTCATTGGCCTTTTTTCATAGTCCAGAGGTGAATATCGGCGCTCAAGAGAGACCCCTAGTGTCGCTTCTCTGACACAACGTGGAGAGAGCGACAGAAGGGGAACATTTGATATAAAATGAAAAGAAGAAAAAACATTGAAAGTGCTTGAGTAGAGTGATATCTGGGCACAAATGTTGCTACGGTGGGGCAAACGTGGAGCAGGTTTGCCCCACCAAGTAGGGTGCGAGAGAGGAGCGGAATATTTCATCCTGTCGTAATAGCAGTCACACTACATGGCTACAATGCTAAATTTCAGACACTGCCAGAACTTTGTCGGAGGCTGAAGATCATCTCAAAGGCTATCATCACAAAGTCTGTGAACAAGCCACACTGAACATTGTAAGATTGCCGACTTTGTCCTGCAACGAGAGAAATCCTTTAGGATTCCCGAAATTTGTCTCAGACGGCAGAATCGTGGCCAGAATCGTACAGTGTGCACCCGCCTTAATTTATTGTTATTGGATGAGGATTTAAAAAAAAAACTTTTATAGAGGCAGTTGAAGCTTATTTCCTGTTATAGGTATTAATCCTTGCTCCTTCACTTAACGGCCACAGATGTCATTAATAACAAGGGTTTCTGAATCTTACATACGGCACCTTTAAATAAAACCTTGTCAAATGAAGATGAAAGGAAATGTAGTTTAATCTTTTAAAAGCATTATTTTTCTCAGTAAACCAAAATTATTATTTGGAGGGGGGCAAAGGTTTTCTTGTTTCAAAGGGGGGGCGTGAATCCAAAAAATTGAGAACCACTGGTTTACAGTAAGTTGCATTGGGTGCAACTAAGTAATCTCAGTTCTGCAATGTGCTATTTTTTAGCTGTTCATTTCCCCTAATGGAAATGTCACTGACATGACGCACAATCACAGCTCACACTGCTAAAAGCATGACACTAGTTTCACCTCACAAGCAAACTCCTGATACTAATTTTTACATAAAGAACAAGTGAAACTTGACCCACTGGACATACTGAGTTGAAGTGTACAGGGAGTTAGGACAAAGATTCCCAAAATAATTATTTTTCTGTTATACCATAGCGCTAACTTTACCTGGCCTACCCGGAGGATTCAAACTGGATTATTAGGAGTAGTAACTTTTAATAGCGCTTTTCCACCATCTGGCCGAATGGTAGACTCATTGAGTGACTGTTCCAGTAGTATTACCACTTGAGTACAGTTCTTTATGGTACGATTACAAAACGGACATATCAGCACGGTTAGCTAAACGTACTTAACTATACTGGTGTAACTTCAGTGATGTGGCAACTCATGATTGATCATTTGGTCAATCAGTTCATTTTAATACTGATTTCGCATCACCACAATGTAAAATAATAAAAGAAAACTGTAAATGTGCCCATGTGCGGTTCCTCAACGAGGTCCATTCAGCCAGATGGTGGAATAGCACCTTTAGGTAACTCCAATCTTACCTGTTATGAACCTGGTTACATCCTGTAGGTTTCCCAGAGGGTAGTTGTTCTTAAATGCATACAAATTAAATGGCTTGGGATTCACACTCAGCTCTGCCCACAATTCGTGGTTAGGCGTCGTCCATCTTCCGGCTACCACATCATAGTCACGGCGACCAAGATGCACCAACCGGGTGAACGAGTCATACAGCCCTCCTTGAAATCCAAAGATGAGAGGAAAGGTGGGATTGGAATCTCGGTAAACATCTCCGTACGGTGTGTATCGAAGTTCTTTCACCACATGCCCACGGCTACTGAAAACCGCAAGAGGTGTTCCGGCATTGTCACATGCTATGTAGAATTCCTCACCACTGCTCATCTCCATAGCAATAAGGTGTCCTTGAAGGTCATAATAGAGGGAAGTGATCTCCGCACTACTGTGATTGTATAGGTGTGTGACGCGTGTTGGTTCCATCAAATCAGCGTAGAAAAACTGCAACTGTGCGCCATCAGTAGTACGGCTTGCAACTCGCCTGCCAAGCCCATCGTAACGGTACCACACACTCTGTCCACTGTCCCGGTCATAGGCACCCAAAAGCAGTCCGTTTGAACCATAATCAAAGAGCAGGTTGCCACGGAGACGCAAGAACCCGTCCTCATCAGTGCGGTACTGGATTTCTCCGAGGCGTGTGATTCGGTCTCGGAGATCGTAGCGTAGTGGTGTCAAACGTGCACTGTTACCATGACTCAGCAAGTTTATGTTTCCATTTAGATCATAGCTATAGCGCCACTGCGGGCGGTCATTTATGGCAACTGTTTGCAATTGCCCATCTGCATCATACTCGTATGCATATCGTGTGATGTTGCTGTCTACGCCAATTCGAATATCACAATTAGTGACGCGTCCCATACTGTCGTACTGCAGCGTCATCCAGTAGGTGATGGCTTTCAAAATTTCATATTGCACTTCAATCACTTGTCCATTGGGGTTGAAGATCTTGGTGTGCTTCATGGCATGCGTGGTGATGACTTGGTTAAGGTCATAGTTTATGACACTGAATTTCCCGAACTGTTCGATTCGTCCCGACACATCCACATAGCGGTAGAGGTCAATAGGAAGTGGTGTTTCGTTGATCATAGCTTGCATGCTAGTGACTCTGAAGTTGTTGTAGCTGTAGTCAAAGCGAGCATTAACCAACCCCTCCTCACTGAAGCGATATATTTGTCTGCTCACTAGAGGACCTGAACCCAACAGACAGAGCGAGAAAGATGAAAGAGAAAAATAAACAAGACAAGAAGAAAAGTTAGCAGCAGAGCAGGAAGTCACACAAAGGTGAGGTAATACATGAGTCAGCTTTGCCACAGTAAGAGATAGGATGAACTCCCCACTGTCAGCCACTGTGATTCAAGGCACTTTTAGATCAGCCAAGCAAGAGGGGAGTGCAAAGGAAGTGATTAGTGCAAGAGTACAACAATCTAACAGCTTCTCTGTCCAACTGCTCAGCCATCATACTTGTCGCTCTGACAGTATTATTACCTCACCTGTTTATCTATGCAGAGGAAAAATCATCCTATCTGTCTGTATTAATTGATTAAATTATCTTCCCTGACTCCAAGAAAATGGCTATAGCGAAATCTGATATTCACACATTTTATAACCGGCTGTTTTGTCAATGGATCTCATTCACTCATTAATGAGTAAAACCTGTATGAACATTTTCAAACTAATGTTTTTGTCTCTTGCATCTGCTCTAGCTTCTGTACTATTCTACCTACTCTTGGAAATTTTCAGTGTGATACTGAAGATATTGTTGATGTTTGTATGATAAATAGCTATGTTACTCATTTGTATGTCACTTGGATAAAAGTTTCTGTCAAATGGCAAAATGTAGGCTTGCACAAATTTTTTTTTTACATTTATGATCAAACCCACACGTTGAAAATTATTATTTTAGCCAGCTTATGATGTGTTTTGAGTGCTTGTCCCCAAGCATTAGATGCTGGTGTGCTGGTTTCCCCACCAGCCTTTTAAACTAACTTAACCAGCTTCATCAGAAAAACTGTGCTGGTCAACCAGCTACACCAGCAAGGTTTTGCTGATGATTGATTAAATTATCTTCCCTGACTCCAAGCAAATGGCTATAACGAAATCTGATATCTAAAAATTGTATAACCTGCTGTTTTGACAATGGATCTCATTCACTCAATTGTGAGTAAAACCTGAGTGAACATTTTCACACAGAAATCATGATTCATCAAATCTTTCTTAATCTCTGTAAAGAAGAGGTACATATACTGTAGACAGAAAGCCCATAAATGGAAATTAATTGGGTGTTTATTATGATAATTATGTTAATGTTTATTATACTGGCACACCTTGCTAAAAATCTGGATTCATCAACATTAAAGGGTAAGAACAAATTTATGTACGTACATACCTATTGTGAATCTGGCAGAAATATTGCAAAATCACTCGAACACAAATCATTAGTGAATGATACCCAATGTATCTGTCTAATAATACTGTTGACATATTGCTATTACCTGTCTGTCTGTAGCGGATGGTGCAGACGAATCCTTCATGCATCAGGTGGATGGTTTTAACAGCACCTGTTGCTTCATCATAGGTGAAGGTCACAAGTGTTGAGTCATAGAGGATTTCAGCCAGTCGGGCCACTCGACTGTACTTGTAGATCACCCGCCTACCTGTTCCCAGGTACAGGCTCTGGAGCAGACGGCCATCATGGGCATAGTCCTGCGTGAAGCTGGATGTGAGCGAGTCTGGTGGTGTGTAGGTGTTTCGGTAGTAGCCTACAGAGAGAGATGTCTGCAGGCTGTGTTTCACCATGCTGGGCAGGGTGACAGACAGCAGACAGTCTGTCTGATCATATTCAAACGTATAGCGACGCTGGCTGTGTAACAACAGCTGAACAGACTGAGAGAGGGAAAGGAACCAGGAGAAAAAAAAAGACAGAGAGAGAGAGAGAGAGGATATAACACTGGTAGGTGGATGAATCTTATAAAAACATGTCCAGGTGACATTTCATCCCATAATTAAAAAAAAAAAAAAAAAAAAAAAAAATATAAATATATATATATATATATATATATATATATATATATATATATATATATATATATATATATATATATATATAAAATCCCAAATTCTTAATACTGTAATGAGCACAGACATTTTACCTGAGTTTGCACCTTATAATATTAATGATTCTCCTTACTGTAATAGTGTAGTTAATTTCTTATTTATGTCTTTTCATTAACGTTTTGCCAGATTTAGCTAATTTATTTTTTGTGTGGACAAAATTGCTATAAATTGCTATCCACAGTTGTTCTGACCAACCACTGGGTGGCGCCACTTTGTCCAGAAGTGAATGCTAGGCGACTACGTACAGGACATGTGACGCACATTTCATCATCAGCAGAGTGCTCGAGCAGTGAATGCATGTGGCTAATTTTTCCTAACTGCGCATACTCTGAACTCACAGAATGTGCATACGCCTGGAGTTTTTGCAACAATTGGTGGGTCCACAAGGTGGCAAAACTCAAAATTGAGCCTTTGGTTTCACAAAGAAGCACAAGAAGATGTAATAGTGCTATCAGGGGTGTAAAAAGTGCTCAGAAATTATACTTAAGTGAAAGTATGGATATTGAGTGAAATTAAATGTTAATTCCTTTTTAATTCCTCAATTAAAAATCTAAGTAAAGTAGTCTAAACCAAACATATACTTGCGTGAAAGTAAAAAGTATTCACATTACATTGTATTTAAGTATTAAAAAAGTAACTTTTTCCAAACAAGAATGATATCAAGAGAAGAGATTGTGTGAGAGAGTATGTTGTTAAATTCTATTGGTTTTAAAGTCACCTTTTTTTTTTCTTTTTCTTAAAGTCGTCATATTTCTCCCCCAGTGGCATTCGCAACCTGGTCAAGAATCATGTTACAATAACTACATTTTTCAAAATGATTTTTATGTGGCCTGTTGTGTTTAACACAGCAATTTCCTGGTGGAATGAACACTAGAGGTGCTAAAAAACAATGACATTAATCCCCTTTCACTCAAATCACAAGTTTAACAGCAGATTAACATTTCATAAACACATATTTTTCGCTCTGTTCCTCACATAATTATGACATATAAACACTTTTACTATAGCGCATGACTCATATTAACATTTGCATTTCATAACCAACTACATTTACAAGCTTGTTTAAGTGTGATCTATTAGCATGGTAGTTCAACTGATAAGAGTGTACTGTGATACAAAGAACCAGGGTATAAGACCTGAAGAGCACACAAGTACACAGGTGAGCCCAAAGTGTCACAGAAGCACCACAAAATTATGTGGTTGCTTCAGAAATTTTGTTTTTCGTCTCACATTTGCTTTTTCCAACACTATTGGTGAGGTTTAGGTTTAAGGTTTAGGGTAGGAAGGTGGATTTTCTTGATTGAAATCTCAATAGAACATTAACCTTAAGAACCTCATCTGTTCAGGGAACATTTCACTCACTTTAAGTGCCACACAGTGGACATTTCACTTCGGAACTGCCCTGAGATGTGTAATGAACCAGGTAATTTATTTTAGCAAAAATATTGCCACAGTCACGCAATGTTCACTGCACAGCAGAAGGCACTAACGAATTGCAATGTCAGAGTACCCAGCCATTTGAGGCATAGAGAAAGATAAAAAAGCATCAAAATGTCTAACTTCATGCTCATATTTTTGAATGAATACATCACATTCAGTAAGGCAGTCACATACTGTCTAGCCGCACAAATACGTATCAGAAGCTCAAATCAGATCCAAAATTATGCCTTTACAAATGGTCAGAACTTCACAAAGCCGCCATGTGACAGTTTGTCAATCTATCATTTGTCGGATGCAGTAAAAGGGCAGCTTCAGTACAGTAAGATGAAAGGAAATTATGCAAAAATGTAGTGAGTACTTTTCAAGTTTAAATTAAATTGTGAGTAAAAAGTAAAAAAAAAATATTTGGAAATGTAAGTAAAATGACAAATATTCCATTTGTTGTTTCCACCTTTGTCTCCTTATATTTAGCACCCAGGGTGTTAAATAATTAAGTACAAATACTTAAGTATTATTTTTTAGGATTTGAAATTGAGAGTGAAATTTAAATCAAATCAAATCAAATCACTTTATTGTCACTTGTGTACATGGTAGTGTGACAATAAAGTGATTTGATTTGATTTGATTTAAATTTCACTCTCAATTTCAAATCCTAAAAAATAATACTTAAGTATTTGTACTTAATTATTTAACACCCCTGGGTGCTAAATATAAGGAGACAAAGGTGGAAACAACAACAACAATGGATGTGCTCATCATGAGCGCATTTGTTTGAGGAGGTCAGGAGATATCTGCATCTGTGTAACTTCAGTCTGAAGGAATAAAAAAATCTTTATGGTCTAAAGCCCTGAAGAGAAATAGTCCAGTATCTCACAGCAGTCGTTGTGTGTATGCGCCAACCACCTGTGTATGTGCACACATTTAAATTAAGTATAAAGTTGAAATCAGAAGTTTACATACAGTACACCTTAGCCAAATACATTTTAAATTCACAATTCCTGACATTTAATCATAGAAAAGATTCCCTGTCTTAGGTCAGTTAGGATAACTAATTTATTTTAAGAATGTGAAATGACAATAATAGTAGAAAGAATGATTTATTTCAGCTTTTATTTCTTTCATCAAATTCCCAGTAGGTCAGAAGTTTACATACACTTTTTCAGTAATTGTTAGCATTTCCTTTAAATTGTTTAACTTGGTTCAAACATTTTTGGGTAGACATCCACAAGCTTTTCACAATAAGTTGCTGGAATTTTGGCACATTCCTCCAGACAGAACTTGTGTAACTGAGTCAGTTTTGTAGGCCTCCTTGCTCGCACACGCTTTTTCAGTTCTGCCCATACATTTTCTAGCGGATTGAGGTCAGGGCTTTGTGATGGCCACTCCGATACCTTGACTTTGCTGTCATTAAGCCATTTTGCCACAACTTTGGAGGTATGCTTGGGGTCATTGTCCATCTGGAAGACCCATTTGCGACCGAGCTTTAACTTCCTTGGCTGATATCTTGAGATGTTGCATCGATACATCCACATAATATTCCTTCCTCATGATGCCATCTATTTTGTGAAGTGCACCAGTCCCTCCTTCAGCAAAGTGCCCCCACAACATGATGCTGCCATCCCGTTTGTGATGGTGTTCTTCGGCTTGCACGGCTCACCATTTTACCTCCAAACATAAATATGGCCATTATTGCCAAACAGTTAAAAAAAATTCATAAGACCAGAGGACATTTCTCCAAAAAGTAAGATCTTTGTCCCTATGTGCACTTGCAAACCGTAGTCTGGCTTTTTTATGGCGTTTTGGAGCAGTGGCCTCTTCCTTGCTGAGCAGCCTTTCAGGTTATGTCGACATAGAACTCGTTTTACTGTGGATATAGATACTTGTCTACCTATTTCCACCAGCATCTTCACAAGGTCCCTTGCGATTGTCCTGGGATTGATTTGCACTTTTCGCACCAAACTACGTTCACTTCAGGAGACAGAATGCATAACCTTTCTGAGCGGTATGATGGCTGCGTGGTCCCATGATGTTTATACTTACGTACTATTGTTTGCACAGATGAATGTGGTACCTTCAGGTGTTTGGAAATTGCTCCCAAGAATGAACCAAACTTGTGGAGGTCCACTTCTTTTTCTGAGGTCTTAGCTAATTGTTTTTGATTTTCCCATGATGTCAAGTAAAGAGGCACTGATTTTGAAGGTAGGCCTTAAATTATATCCATAGGTACACCTCCAATTCAGTACACCTCCTATAAGATGATAACTGTCTAATTGTCTAAAGGCTTTACATAATTTTCTGGAATTCTCCAAGCTGCTAAAAGGCACAGTTAACTTGTAAACTTCTGACCACTGAAATTGTGATATAGTCAGTTAAAAATGAAACAATCTGTCTGTAAACAATTGTTGGAAAATTTACTCCTAATCCAAGTAGAATAGGAGTAATCTAAATGACTAAACAACTTGCCAAAACTATAGTTTGCTAATATTAAATCTGTTGAGTGGTTAAAAAAATTAGTTTTAATGACTTTAACCTAAGTGTTTGTAAACTTCTGACTTCAACTGTACATTGAAAGGCTGAGCATTCAACTGTACGCAGGCGCTAAGCGTGCCAAAACCATAGTACACTTTGGGTTTAAGAATCAACATAAAATCTTCAGAAATGACCATTTAGAGATAGTTGGAGTAAAAAGTAGTTTAGGCTCAACTTGTTGTTGGCTGTCATAACTCAAAGTTAATTAAATCAATGCAACTAATCTCGGACCCAGCCGCTGCCTGTGCATTTTAAGTCTAGGCCTTCAGTGTGATTCCTGCCATTAAGAAAACAGTTTTACAATGAATAAGACACAGACACATCATACATTACGTGACAGTCAACTAATAATACCAACTGAAATTTTAAAAACACATCCACGCATGAAAGCCAGAACCAAGGAGGTCTAATACAAGAAAAAGCTCCAACAATATTTACTTTCAATACATTTTGTTTCGTCAGGGTACACAGTTACTTTTCAAAACTTGATCTGACACTGAATGCTCAAGCAGCCTAATGTACACTTAGAAAACTCCTGATGCTGCTATAACAATGCAAAAAACACTTACCAATTTGCTTGAAGTGAAAATCAGTCCTCCTTTCCAGTTTAATTAATCAATCACACGATCATGCAGAAAATCATAGGTTTTTAAATCCATAAGGATCTCTTTCTCAACGGCAATAACAGCAGTGATGACAGGCGACTCATCAGCAAGATCTCGCACTCTTCGCTATCAAATTACGTACATCACTTAAAGCGTGATTGCATCACTCAAGGCCAGCTAGAAAGCCTGGACTGGGACATATCCTAAATACCACAGCCACCAAGAACAAATAAATCAATGTGATTGATGATGAATCTGACAATCTGACTTTAGATGACTATTCACTTACACTGTTGAGGGATTCTGTGGAAATGCTAAATGCCTGACGTGGTGGAGCTCAGAATCATGCGCTGCTTCATCTAACGAGCTTTGGGCATGCAATTTGTGAAACAGTTGTCACACTTTGCTTGTAAGCATTGAGGAATAAATTCGGATTGGATACATTTTTTTGTTTTTTGCTATTCGTTAGTACATTAATTAGGAGTGGAAAGCTATTAAAAATACATAGGCAAAAAGATAAATGAGAATGAAAGTTGAAAAAATATTTATTTATTAGGCATGTTAGGGCAACAGAGAAGGGTTTGCTGGCCCTGAGAAATCGCTAATGCTTGGAAAAATCGCTCTTTGTAATCTACCCTCTCCTTAATCTTTGGCGGGTGAGGCACTGTTAAAAGACAAACCTGTAAAGTATCAGAACTATGGAGCAACATTTTTATTTGCCCATTTTTTTCTTTTTACAAATTTAATATGCACGTTGCATTATTCGCTAAAAGCATATGCTGATGTCAGTGAAAATACTGAAGACTTGAAAACAAAAACAGGCTTTCGGACCGTGGAACTCTTCCATGTACAAGATAAAGTTGGATACCTTATTTTACTATACCTTACTATAGCTAAGTACACACACACCTTCTCCAGAAAGGTGTAGCTCCAGATCTTCCCATTGGCCCAGGTTCTGGTGATGATGCGTCCGTTGTCATAATCTCTGCGTTCGGTCCAGTTGCCTCTTTGTATGCTGGTGACCAGGCCCTCAATTGAGTATGATACTCGCACCTGATTGTATTTACTGGGGCTCCAGAGCACAGGCCTGCCTTGATCATCATACTGAACATGCAGGGTAAACTTACGATGGTCGTCATAGATTTTCCCCACCCGACTCTCCTGACTGTAGTCGACAGACAACACGTTTCTATTGTGAGCCTGAGAAAGAGAGAGGGGGATAGAAAGAAGGTAAAACTTATGATCTTATAATATCAGTGTACAAAAGAAGCATGCATGAAATAAAAAATTGGCAATAAAAGAACAAAATATCTTTTTTAGGGGTGCAGAGGAAGACAGGGTTGACTTAATGGCCAGCATTAATCAGCGTAAACATCAATGAATTTGAACGGTTTGAAGTTTCTGGTTCCAGTCCACATGATTCAGTTATCAAATTCCTGCTCTGTGCAGATAACTTGGTTCTGTTGTCTCCCACTGTACATGAGCTATTGCAGATTCTGGACTCTTTCTGTGCCATAAAAAGATAATGTCCTGCAGAGATGCCTGTTAGAATTTGGCTGAATATATTAGAATCGGTAATTGAGCCGCCCGCCCTTTACAGCGATGAGGTGTGGCGTCCACTAACAAATCAGACATTAGGCAAATGGAATAAACATCCAACTGAGACCTTGCATGCAATAATGTGTAAAAAAAATATCTTACATTTAAAAAGGAGCTTCGCAAATAAAGCATGCAGGGTAGAATTAGGCCAATGATCATTAATTCAGTGATCCCTGTATCATTATAAAACCTTGCAATGAGAAGAGTTGAGTAAAGGAAACAGACCCCTTACTGAGCTGGTCTGGAGCTGTACAATTAATTGTGCTAACATGTACATGCCCTTTGAGACCAAAATAATTCTGTGAACCTAATTAGAATAAACCAAATAACAACACAAGCAAAACAGATTATATAACACATCTGGAAACCCAAACAAAGTCACAAAGTAAAATCCAGTTCTATCTGGCCATTAAAATACTTTACCATGGCAGACTACTTATGTTCCACAGTAATTTTCAATTAAATTGAAAAGTCGGATACTTCCAATTTCTTGACGAACATGTGTATGTGTATGATGTCATGCATACATGGTGGCATTCAGGAAAATGTACATAGTTAATGATAAACATTTAGCATAGTAGAATTGACCCAGCATAGCAGAATTGCAATGCTTGTTTAACCATTAAACACATACTTTGGGTCATTAGTGACCCGGGACCTCATTCCACCCCTTGTATCTCATCCATTTTTTGGATTTGTGTGCACACCTCTTTAGCATTCCACAATCTCTCTTATAAATAAATAACAGTTTAAGTACCAAAATTGTATTTTTATTAAAACATTTTGCACTCCCATAAATTGTATTTTTATTATTAGATCATACAGTTGAAGAAGTTTATATACACCTTAGCCATATACATTTATACTCAGTTTTGCACAATTCCTGACATTTAATCATAGGAAACATTCCCCGTTTTAGGTCAGTTAGGATCACTACTTTAGTTTAAGAATGTGAAATGTCAATAATAGAAGAGATAATTATTATTTCAGCTTTTATTTCTTTCATCACATTCCCAGTGGGTCAGAACTTTACATACCATTTGTTAGTATTTGCCTTTAAATTGGTTCAAACATTTTGGGTAGACTTCCACAAGCTTCTCACAATAAGTTGCTGGAATTTTCAGGTCAGGGCTTTGTGATGGCCACTCCAATACCTTGACTTTGTTGTCCTTAAGCCATTTTACCACAACTTTGGAGGTATGCTTGGGGTCATTGTCCATTTGGAAGACCCATTTGCAACCAAGCTTTACTTCCTGGCTGATGTCTTGAGATGTTGCTTCAATATATCCACATAATTTCCCTTCCTCATTATTCCATCTATTTTGTGAAGCACCCCCACAACATGATACTGCCATCCCCATGCTTCATGGTTGGGATGGTGTTCTTCGGCTTGCAAGCCTCACCCTTTTTCCTCCAAACATAACAATGGTTATTATGATCAAACAGTTTAATTTTTGTTTCATTAGACCAGAGGACATTTCTCCAAATGGTAAGATCTTTGTCCCTATGTGCACTTGCAAAATATAGTTTGTTTTTTATGGTGGTTTTGGAGCAGTGGCTTCTTCCTTGCTGAGCACCTTTCAGGTTATGCCGATATAGGTCTCATTTTCCTGTGGATATAGATACTTGTATTCCTGTTTTCTCCAGCATCTTCACAAGATCCTTTGCTGTTGTACTGGGATTGATTTGCACTTTTTGCACCAAACTACGTTCATCTCTAGGAGACAGAATGCATTTTCTTCCTGAGCGGTATGATGGATGCGTTGTCCTATGGTGTTTATACTTGCTTATTATTGTTTGTACAGCTGAATGTGATGCCATCAGGCATTTGTAAATTGATCCCAAGGATAAACCAAACTTGTGGAGGTCAACTTCTTTTTCTGAGGTCTTGGCTGATTTCTTTTGATTTTCCCATGATGTCAAGCAAAGAGGCAATGAGTTTGAAGTTAGGCCTTAAAATACATCCATATTTACACCTCCAATTAAGTACACCAATTAAGAATGCCACTTTGGTGAATTAAAGTAACAATTACCTTCCGAAACAGCAAAATCTGTATATTATTCCAAACTTTTGGCCGCCAGTGTATATACTGTAAGTTTACTACCACAAAATATCTATTTTATTATTTATTACAAAATAAATTAATAATATTTTGATACAAACAAATACTATATCATGTTGATTTTCTGTGCAACAATGAATTATCAACAATGGTGAATTATCATTACTACATATGCTTGTACACATACGTATTATACATGTTATTTCTTACTCAAGGTAGCACTGATGTGTCAGTAATTGACTTGATTACATTTGACATTGTTATTTGATGAAGAAACAAAATGGCAGTAAACTATAGCAAGTACATCACGCTAACAGTCATTTGTGTGTCATACTGAAATGATGTAAGTGTACATCTATTTAGACTCATTACGTTCCTGAGAATATACATGTGTAACTTATCGGTATCTTATGTGTTATGTGTAGCTCAATATGTTTTTGAAAGCCAGTTGCATAATGAAATTTCAGTGTGAAAATAATGAATCCTGTTCAGGGTATGTCCTTATTTGTTGCATTTTCTCTTTGATAAATGAAAAATAAAACATTAAAATATATAAATATATACATTATTCTATTATTTTCTAATTGTCTTGAAAAAATTGGGAAAATCTTGTGACTATCTGGGCATTTTGTAGATCCATTTGATATATAAATACGTAAGTGCCAGGCAGGGCTGGACTGGCAATCTGGCATACAGGGCATTTTCCCGGTGGGCCGACGCTCTTTGGGGGCAATCTTGGGTGGACTTGCCAGCGGGAGAACCTAGCAGGCCGGTGGTGCGTCCACGAAACATGCCGAATAGGCCGCGATAAGCAAAAATGAGCTGCCGCGTTATGCAGAACGGACCACAAAACGGCGCCGAGATATGCAGAAAAGGACGGCAAATAATTTGGCCAAAACATATATCCAATAACCCAAAACCATGTAGCAAAATGTTTTATGGTCCGATGAAACCAATACAGAACATTTTGGCCATCATTCTAAAAGGTATATTTAGTGCAAAAAAAAAAAAAAAAAAAAGCGTGGTGGAAGCATCATGCCATGGGTCTGCTTCCCTTAAGATGGGACTGGGGCACTAGTCAAGATAGAAGGAATCATGGATGGTCCCAAATTCCAGTCCATTTTGGCACAAAACCTGCAGGCCTCCATTAGATAGATGAAGATGAAGAGGAATTTCATCTTTCAGTACAATAATGACCCCAAACTTAATTTTTATTCAACAAAGGAATGGCTTCCAAAGATAAAGATCAATGTTTTAGAATGGGTCAGAGCACAGACCTAAATCCAGTCAAAAACTTGGAATGACTTGAAGAGGGCTGTGCACAGGAGATCCCCTCAAAATGTGATCGGCCCGGAGCTTTTTTGCCAGGAATACTGGGATAAAATGTACAAATTAAGATGTGCTAAGTTGATACTCTTATTAAAAAAGACAGGCTGCAGTATTAAAAGGTGCTTCAACCAAGTAAAGTTGAGGGGTGTGCACACATATGCAACCATTTATTGTAAGTCTTAGAAATTTTCCTAAAAAGTTTCCATTTGTTGTTCACTTCAGTTTGGTTGATTGCATTATCACATTAAAGGTGATAATGCAATTAAAGGAAAAAGATCTGCCATGATTTATCTTAGATTCATCTTTTACATCTCAAAAACCAGCAATTTCAACAGGGGTGTGTAGATTTTTATAGCCACTCTATTTACTAATTAAAAAATTATTACATCCCCCGAAAATATTAACTTTCATACATTTGAGACAATTTTTATAAACAGAGATAAAATGCAATGGTGGGCATTAGTGGTCAAACTTTTTACTATGTATATTCACACAATAAAGCATATTCAGTAAGCATAGAAACACAAACATTCTTAAGTGATTTTCAGCTCATTTTTGTGCTACTCTTTCATTTAAAAATATTTGTTTATGGTATTCATTGTATATTAAATCTACTACATTTCATCAAGATGGGTATTTTTTTTTTTTTATAGCAAATTAATAGGCAAGGCAAGGCAAGGCAAGCCTTGCCTAGCAAATTAATCATCAATATCAATATTCATCATTAGTTTTAAATAGTCACTTTTCTTAACCGTTCATGAATTTACACTAACTGCTTTGAATTATTTTGGAATTAATTTATATACTTTTGTGTGCTGAATTGTGTTGTGAATTCAAAACTTCCACTTATTGTCTTCCAACAGTCATGAAATTGTGCAAATCTAAATTTCCAATGTTGCAATTTTGTAAAGCTTTAGCAGAGTTTGAAGAGCAGAGATTGCACGATGGAGAGTGAGTAACATGCACAAACAGTTACAACAGAATGCTATATGGTTATAAGCTATCAAGTAGGAACATACCGCATCTGAATTTGAATGGAACACAGCATTATCCACCTTGACTGATAAAAATTGGAGAATCAGTTTCAAGGCAACTGTGTACTGGCAGCACAGTGTGTCTTTGCCTGTCAGCATGTGAGGGACAGTAAGAAACTGGTCTTATTTCCTTTTGTCTTTCCTTTACATAAACTAATAATTAGGGGCCAGGCACTGAATGTGCATAGGCACCTAATGTAATCGTTAGTGTTCTTCTTCTTTTACTTCCGCTAATGAGTCTATGGCTGCCCAAAGAACCGTATGCGGGAAAGTTGTGAAATTGTGCACACATATAGAGAGCAGTCCTTACATTAATTGGAGAACAATTTGGAGTTAAACACTCAACTGCACAAAGGTTCACACATGTTTATGCTAATCATTTTGAACTGTACGTGGTAGAATCACAATTATTTTTACTCTGATTCCTTGGCTCGAGGCAAATTGACTATGTTGTAATCTTCCATCTTGAAATTCTTTTCTGCCATTTTGAATTTGTCAAAAAAACTTTTTTCAAACTAGACTGTTCATCTGATTTGCAGGAAAATTTAATCAGATCATCTTCAGACCAAGCTGACCAAAAGTTGCGGAATTCAAGTTGATTAGTCAAACTTCTTGAATAATGCACAAACAACTTTGATGTTGAGCACACTAAATTGGATGTGAGGAAATTGGATAAGCAATTTCGACATAGTGGTCACGAGATATGAAAAATGCATATTTTTAAGTATAACTTTTGAACTGTTTCACCTATCCACAAATCTGGTCTTGTTAGATTCTGTGCAGGATGCCAAGTCGAATGATACCAAAGTTTCCTATGTCAGCCATTTTGGGCATTGCCCATTTTTTATTTAGTTGTAAAATGCTTTATTATCAAACACATTGACAAATTGTTACGAAACTCGTTATGTGTCATTGGCACAATGCCCTGAAGGCACTCAAAACGTTTTAGGACAGGGCTAGCTTCTGGACAAAAGTTATACCAAATTGAAATAAAATGCTAATAACATTTGATTACTTTGTGCTATTGTCATGAGACCAGTCTTGGTAGATTGGGTTCTCGGGTCATGCCGAGAACGTGAATGCCGATTACGCCTATATCGATCGAACTTCCTGTCTGCTGTTTTGAAGTCCTTCAAAAAACATCTTTTTCTAAATCCCCCTAGAGTGTTTGTCAGATTTGAACCAAAATAGAATCTAATCGAACTTCAGACCATTCAGACAAAAAGTTATGGATTCCTTGTTGATTAGACCAAACGGTATTCATTTAACACAACAATGAATTTGATGGCACAGTGGCAGAATGGTCTTCAGGCTCTGGAACACGATCTTGGCAACGCTTTGGTGTATTGACAATAAACTTTATATGTCATCATGACCGCACCTTGACAACACCAAATCGTAACAAGCTTTTATGTCCCAATGCAATTGATAGTATTCATGGTTTTTCAACCATTTTGCCTAAAATCACAGCCAGATTGCTTTAATTACTTATTTTTGCCATTGGTATGCCTAATAATGGTTAATGTGCTTGGCCCCTTAATTGCTGCTTGCAGCTATATTTATTATTATTTCTTCTCATCTTTTACTTGTACACATTGTACACTAACCATCACTTACAACCTTTGTCTGAGCTACCCTGCAGCAGCTTTGGCAATTTAATTTGCATTATTTGTAGTGCCAGTAAAGCACATTAAGAAAAAGTGGAGGAGAGAAAGAGTGAACAGAAGAGAAAATGAAAGAAATTAGAGAAACATGTTTGAAGAAAAAGTTATATATATATTTTGTTTGTCTAAAGAGATCGTATGGCTGTATGATTGATTTTATGCACCTGTTAGCAATAGGTGTATCTGAAATAGCCAAACCCATTTATAAGAAGAGGGTGTTCCTCCCATTCATTTTACTAATAGTGGTCTTTCTCCTCCTCATACTGTCTCTGATTATACATTCTTCCTTTTCACATTACATGTCATACATTTGTCATCCTACACAGCTCATACAGAACGCTGCTGCCAGGATTCTGAGCAGAACCAGAAAATATGAACATATCACACCAGTCCTCAGGTCTTTACACTGGCTCCCAGTTACATTTAGGATTGATTTTAAAGTATTATTACTGGTATATAAATCACTCAATGAGCTAGGACCTCAATATATTGCAGATATGCTCACTGAACATAAACCCAACAGATCACTCAGATCATTAGGATCACATCAGCTAGAATTACCAAGGGTTCACTCTAAGCAAGGAGAGTCTGCTTTTAGCTATTATGCCAGCCGCAGCTGGAACCAGCTTCCCGAAGAGATCAGATGTGCTCCTACAGTAGTCACATTCAAATCCAGACTCAAAACACATCTGTTTAGCTGTGCATTTACTGAATGAGCACTGTGCCACTGTGTGTCTGACTGTTTGTACTGTATTTTATTTTATTTTATATTCTAAACTGTTTCAATTATTCTTATTTTTTTATTTTATTAATTCTTATTTTAATCTCTTCTATGTAAAGCACTTTGAATTAACCATTGTGAATGAAATGTGCTATATAAATAAACTTGCCTTGCCTTGCCTTGCCTACACTGCATGCACATTATTAGGCATTATGTGTACTGTATATTATTGTGTCTGGGTTACCCTCAGTCTGCGTTCATATGCTGTGTAATTCCCTTTGGCCTGTTCGCGTCTCTGTCTCCATTCAATAAGGCTGTGAGCTGGTTCCCCTGGCAACGTGATGTTGCACCTTCCGACCGTAGGATGAACCAGGCCTGATGATACCCCTGGCAACAGCCCCGATGGCACAGTTGGTTCAGTATTGAGAGTAACGTCCATTCCACTGGCATACGTCACCCAGAGAGAGCCATCGTCTCTAACACCATACACACTAACAGAGTGAGCTACAGAGAGAGAACAAAAGGGAGAGAAAATGATAAATACATTTTCATTACATTTCTGAATGCACTTGAATTGAATGTCATTTATTACCTGAAATACATTTGTTTGTGATTAATATGTAAATAAAAAAAGCAAAACATATATACAGAGAATCAACATTTAACCCCCACTATTACCCCCCTCCCAATCCCCAAACCTGCCCTGTCCCTCAACAAACATTCCTGTGGTCACACATGAGTATATACACAAATAAGCAAACAAACAAACAAAGAAAAAAATTATAATAATCACACACATTTATACCTATACCTCTGTCACCACTGCCCCTCCCCAAGAGCCCTCCAACAACTCAAAATAATTTCCCGTTTACCAACAAACAAATCCAAGTTCCCCAGTCTTCTAAATTACACTTCCTCAAAAGCCACCACCCTCCCAATCTTCGTGCACCACTCCTGAAATGGTGGCTCTCCAGCCGACCTCCATCCCCTTAAAATAATTTGTCTGGTGATCAATATACTGGCCAGAACCCAATTAATGTGTTTATTCCCCACATCGATGAATGGCCCATCACCCAAAATACAGCATTTGGAATGATCTGCCAAGTTTAAAAAATAAAAGGTAAATGACGGATAATTTTCGGTAAATGCAATCACTGCTCTCGTATTGTTCTGTGGAACAAAAAGAGAGATGTTAAGCAGAATGTTCATACTGCTCTTTTCCATATAAATAAATTGTGACCAACACTGTCGAGCTCCAAGAAAGAACAAAAAAGCATAATAAAATAGTCCATACAACTTGTGTGCTATAGGTTTTCTGAAAATGTGTATGTTGATGAGATTGATAGCCTTTGGCATCATGGACCATTTTCAAATTTCTGGGTTTGGAATGTGAAAGTCAACTATAGCAGGGTAATCTTATATAGAGGTCAAAGGGAGACCATAGCAAATGTTATCCTAGCATTCCCATATACTCCGACAGCAAAATAAATAAATACAATCTAAATTTAAAATACACTATTACGTTTCCACAACCTTCCAAAGAGTAAATAATAAAGTGACAGATTAAGACATCACAATTTTAATGTAATTCTTGGATGCAATATTCTTTTAAATGTGAAGTGCCAAAAGTCTGTAGTTTAAATTTTTTTTTTGTTAATTTGACTGTAGATTTACATACATACACACACTCACTTACCTTGTCGAAGTGTGTAGACAGTGTTATCCGCAGAGTGGTTTGTGATTATAATAAAGTTTTCTCTGTTCGAAGCAGTGGCCTCCACTCTGACAGCTTTCTCCATGTTTCCATGGAGACTACTGACCTCTCCAGTCGGCAAGGTCATGTTGATAAGGTGTCCGTCAGAGTTATACCTGCTCATAAATGAACACACTTGCTGTTAGTTTGTATGTGTGTGAGAGAAAGATTAAAGTTTAAATATGTGAGATTAAAGTAAATAGGTGTGTATGTAAGAGAGTTAAAAGAGTCATCTCATACATTTTTTATCATTTTATTTTTCCCCAAGGCTGACTTGTAATAAAAGTTTTGTTTGGAAACAGTCCTAATTTAGTTTTTCATGACCATTTTCAACCCTCTCTTTCACCATTACAATTAAACAGGCTGTTTCTTTGCTGCTGTATCTTAAAGACATCTGTGTAAACACCCCTCTGCATTTGAAATGAGAAAAGTCAAAATAGTTTGTGCTGCCTCATACTTTAATAACAGCCTCTTTGCAAAGCCTAATCTACATTATGACAGAATCACAAAACAATCTGTGCTGAAATATGCCACACAAATTGTGAAAGTCGGACATAAATGAGCTTGATAAAAATAAACTTCAGACACATTTTTCTAACATTGGAATTCATCAGGAGGATACTTTTATCATTACTTTTATAAAAATTTGAATAATAGTATCATCTTCTGGAGTTTAAGGACAATAGTGTATATACTACTTGGATGCAATAAATTATCTTTTTGGACTGGGAAGTAGGTTTTGAGTTCTGAAAGTAACAGTTTGTTTACATAGTACATCAAAACTCTTTCCTTAACTGTGTTAGGTACACAGAAGACAGTTTTATATAACCATAGTTCTTTTGATGGACATTCACAGAGTATGTAAATCTTTTGATGTGTAATTAATATCTAGTCCTTTATGGGCATGTCTGAGTAAGATGAATGTTAATATTGATCGATACACCAAAGAGGAACAGAATACTTCACATTTGTATTTGAGTGGTTCGTGAGTGTGTCATGTGACATAATGAGGGTGTGAAGTACTTCTGTGATCACTTCTTATTCTCCTTTATTACTAGATTGACTAGCAATTAGAAAAACAAACAACCCCTGAGTTGTTACTTCTTCTCTGCCCCTGTTTTATTTACTGTATGTCTTATCAAGGTCAGTGCCAATTTTTATCATGTACTTGTATGGCCACCCACACTGATGCAAGAGAATAAAAGCTTTTCATTTGATCGAAATGTGGGTTTTTCAAAGGACAGTGGTTTAGAGACATGAAGCCACCATGACTGCATTTACTTACAATGTTGACTCTGCTTGAAATGTGACTGAATGGATTGACTCTGCTGGCACAAGCACCTAATCAATGTGGTTTAATTTTCTTAGGTTCTCATTAAATCTCTTCTGCAGTCATTTTCTAAAACTACATTTGTACATTTGCTTAAAAAATACTAGTGGTGCTTGCCTGTGCAAAACTCGCCGCCACAATGCTAGGGTGTTGTGGGTGGTTTCCAAGGCATTGCTATGCAGTTGCTAAGGTTTTCTGAGTGGTGTAAGCAATTATAATACTGATGCTTGCCTCAGCAAGCCCCACTAACATAACCTAGTGAGCTGCCTACCTAGGCAGCATTTTTGGGCATCATAGGCGTGCTTGAACATTTGAATAAATTGTTCAAATGTACATTTGTCTCACTTCATTGCCTGCTCACATCAAGTTTAAGATCTTGATACTTGCATACAGAATGGCCAAATGCTCTGCTCCCTCCTACAACCTTTTGGCAAATCTACGTTTCTTCCAGAATGTAGGGGTCGGTCTGTAAGTGATGCTTGTGGTAGCAAAACAAAGAGGCACAAAATCACTTTCCCATATATTCACTTTTCCATGGTGGTGGAATGATCATCTCAATTATTCCTGAGTCCCTTGCTTCATTCAAGAAGTAGATTCTCTAAAAAAAAAAAAAATTATTGACTGTAAAAGGGCTGTTCCCCTAAAAATAAAATTCTGTCAAAATGTACTCACCCTTATGTCATCCCAAAGCAGTATGACTTTCTTTATTATGCAAAACACAAAATATGTTTTAATGTACTTTTAAACTACTTTTATGACATGACATTTTATGGCACTATTCACAGGTATTGTACGGAAAAGACCTCCTTTTGTGTTCTGCATAATAAACAAAGTCATACATGTTTGAAACAACATGAGGATGAGTAAATTATTTGGTCTGTTTTACTTTCATTTTATTTTTCTGTTCAGGCCTGTGCTTTCTGAACAATTCTGTTGCATTGTATTGTAGGTCTTGTCATGTGACTGCCTCTTTCAAATGAATCAGTTATGTTCCTCATTTGTAAATTTTTTGATAAATGCCTACTGTAAATGTCTATGATGCCCAAAAATGCTAGGCAGCTTGCTAGGCTTTGAAATACAGCCTATTTAAACAATGCAGGATTAAATTCAACATCTGTATAATTTATCTCATGCCAGTAAGGCATGTAAAACAGATCTGAGAAATGTTCCTGTAGCTCAACTGGCACTAGCAATGGCAAGGTCATGTGTTTGATTCCCAGGGATATATTAGTGCATATAACATATGCACTAATAAAATGTATAGCTTGAATGCACTGTAAGTTGTTTTGAATAAAATAATTGTTTATACATTACAATAAAATGTCCTGTATACATTTCCCTGAACAATAAGACAGCAGTTTGATGTTTGAGTGTATTCTAGTACACAAGCAGGGGGCAGTGTCTCACAACAGAAAAAAACAGACGAGCGTACAATCTGCTTGACATCATGAGCTGCACGAGAATGTGCATATACAGTATGTGGTGTGTGTGGGTGTGAGGTTGTGTGTAAACACAATGTGTGAAAGGTCACTAAGTTGATCAAACAAAAAGGAGAGAAGGAAAGAGTGAGAGAGGAAAAGAAGCCCCTGACATTTTCACACTAAATTAGAACTTGCAGCTCAGTCTCACAACTCCTAGAAAATGCCCATGCAAACACACACACACACACACGTTGTGTTTCCATGTTTTATGGGGACTTTCCATAGACAATGGTTTTTATACTGTACAAACTTTATATTCTATCCCCTAAACCTAACCCTACCCCTAAACCTAACCCTCACAGAAAACTTTCTGCATTTTTACATTTTCAAAAAACATAATTTAGTATGATTTATAAGCTGTTTTCCTCATGGGGACCGACAAAATGTCCCCACAAGGTCAAACATTTCGGGTTTTACTATCCTTATGGGGACATTTGGTCCCCACAAAGTGATAAATACGCTCACACACACACACACACACACACACACACACACACACACACACACACACACACACACACACACACACATGTTGTGTTTCCATGTTTTATGGGGACTTTCCATAGACATAATGGTTTTTATACTGTACAAACTTTATATTCTATACCCCTAAACCTAACCCTACCCCTAATCCTAACCCTCACAGAAAACTTTCTGCATTTTTACATTTTCAAAAAACATAATTTAGTATGATTTATAAGCTGTTTTCCTCATGGGGACTGACAAAATGTCCCCACAAGGTCAAAAATTTGGGGTTTTACTATCCTTATGGGGACATTTGGTCCCCACAAAGTGATAAATACACGCTCACACACACACACACACACACACACACACACACACACACACACACACACACACACACACACACACACACACACACACACAGGTACCCAAGCTGTTTCATACTGAAATCAGAAGAGGATACATTAAGGCTGAGTGATTTTCATTGAGGCAGAGAAACACACAGCATGAGAAATCAAATTGCAGCACTCTTTTGCAGACAATCTCAGGTAACACTGTCGATCAGACGGTATTAGATTATTCTCTTTCTGATCAATTCTGATAAAAGTGTGATTAGATTAGATGCAGGTAAAGATTAATCAGTGCTGGGAGGTAATTTTGTTTTATATATAAAAAAGAAAAACACCATTATTCCTGTTGAAAAAATACAATGCACAAATTTATTTTCTTACTCAGTATTTTATCTTGTTTTCCAATAAAATATGTAAACATCTTTAAAACAAGATATATTTACTTGCAAAAAAAAAATAGCATAGGGTAATTTCTGTTTCAGGAATTTGTATCAGAATTTAGTGGTGTTTTATTAAATTTAGTTTATGCATAAAACAAAAATAAAAAGCTATTTGCCAATGGGATAAGAAGAAAAAATCTTCTTTTAAGCATACATCTCACAACATTTTTGTTAGATCTCTCTGACAAAAATTTATGTAATGTTGCTTTTCAAGTACCTTCTCAACTCTGCTGATGAATTGCTGCTCACACAGTGTTTTTTTTTTTGCCTATATGACAATGTTTGCTTTATAGCATTCATATTTTAATAACATGTAGATTGTAAGAGTGCATGTTTTGTTTCCCTTATATGTTTGTGTGAGTTGGTGTATTTCAGGTTTGTTAATAGTTCAAGAAACTCGTCGCTATTCATAGTGATGATTTTGACTATCTCTCTGTGTGTGTGTGTGTGTGTGTGTGTGTGTGTGTGTGTATGTATGACAACAGCCAAAATAGACACTAAAGGAAACAACTACAGCATATAGCACTCAAAAACGAAAATGAATTGTATTCCAAAATTTAACTAACTGTTACAATCACTCCCTGTAGAAGTGATAGCATAGTGATTTGGAATGGTAAGCGTCCCAGATTACATTTCAATAAGTTACATAGGCCAATTAAGGTGGGCTAGGCCTACCCCAAGATTGTTTTTATTATTAATCATTCGGTCTCAGACATTTGGCTCATTGGTCTCTACCACTTGAGATAGCCCCTCTCTGGTTTTGTACTGAACAGGAAGTTATTGCCCCTATTTTGCCATTGCAAAGCCTTTCTATCAAACTAACCTGAGTTACACCCCGTTGTCTTGCATTTGCACTTGGTGTGGACAAAAGTGTCCAGAGTGTTTAATTCTGACATTTATTTAAATGTTGCCTCGAGCATATGGCTGAACACCCAAATTATGTATTAAGTTCCCTTTCTGCTGGTCAGAGTGGATTGTGAGGGGTCTTACTACCCTCAGTGACCTATATGAGAGTGGAGTGTTGAGATCCTTTCAAAATTTGGTTCAAAATTAGGGATTCCCAGATCTCAGTTCTATAAGTATTTACAGCTGCGCTAACTGCTCTGTACTGTTTTTGGGAGTAGTTTACACTTCCCTAAAATGGCAGATACTCTGGGAATTGTGATTACTGCTTTTGGAAAAGATCATGAGGAATCAGTGTACTACTCCCTGCTAATTCAGAGTCTGGGGGGACAGACCTTCAACTTCTCTTAATAGATTAAGAGAGAAAGATCTAAACTTGGTATTGGAGGAGGGAGTGTGGGCTAGGATTCTAAATAACATCAAGTCTGCATCTGGAGATGCAAGGGTTCGCCTTATGCAATTCAAGATTTTACACAGAGTCTATTGTACCCTCTCTAGATTGTATAGGCTTGGTCTTAAAGACATACCCACCTGCTGGCGATGCCAATCAGAAGATAGAGACACAACCCATATCTTTTGGGTATGTGTTAAGATCCAAGAATGTTGGTTGAAGATTCAGAGTTTTATGTGTGAGGTATTGGGCCCTCAAATTTTATTTTGCCCCAGACTCTGTATGTTAGGTGATGGTGAGGTCATTAATATGGAGAATAAGCACATAAAAAACTGGGTCCTAACTAGCATTATGATTGCCAGACAGATATATTTAAGGGATTGGAAGTGGGCTGGAGCGCCCCCATTTCAGGAGTGGTGTTCGGAGATGGGCAGGGTTGAAGCACTTGAAGAGAGGGCATCCAGAAGACTGGGGAATTTAGACTTGTTTGTGGAGAAATGGGGAAAATATCTGACTTTTTTGGAGGGCTTCCGGGGAGGGACATTGGAGAGAGAGGTGTAATGGATGTGTGTGATTATAAATAAATACATTTTTTTGTTTTGTTTTTGTGTTTATAATTATGTGACCACTGGGGTGTTGTTGGGGTCAGGCAGATCACGCTATCACACACACCTATATATCAAGAAATATAGCAGACAGTCCTAATGAAGACAACAGACAGAAAGAGAGGAAGACAAAGGAAGTGAAAAGAAATGCAACACTTACTCATAGACAGTGGTCCAGCCGTTCTCATTGCTAATGGTGGCAAGCAGCCCTGTGTTGCCGTAGTAACTGAGCTGGGCGAGGTCGTGTGCGAGAGCGGAGATGCGTTTCAGCATACCTGCATTGTTGATGGTCAGCCAGTAGACCTGCCCACCCGGGGCTACTATCCACAGGGGCACGCCATTAGCATCCCGTCGCAATTGTGCTATCGTGCCCTCCCTGTATACTATGCTGCTCAGGTGGCCCTCTGGGGTATACGTGAAATTAAACAGGTAGTCCCCTGTCACTAGGCTGCGGGTAAACAGGTGAGTACCATTTGGACTGAACAAGTAGAGCTCTTGGTCTGCCACAGAAGTGAGCTCGTACAGACCCTCGTGAGTTAGCTGTGGATGGTTAGGGGTGAGCCGGCGTATTCGTATGTTCCCAAGGTCAGCGATATAAAGGAAACCATTTGGAGAAACTGCAAGAGAGGAAGGAGACTTCAACTTGGAATCACGAGCGTAACCTCCATCACCTTAGAAAGAAAGACATGAAAAGAATGCGAAAGTGAGATAAAGAGGGAAGAAGGAAGTCTAATTCATTAGACATTCAGGAGCCACTTTTGCAGTATATTTAGCTATAAATAAGCCAAAAACTCTTATTCACTAATAAGCTGCAATCCAGTTTAACCAGGTGCTAAATGTGCTGAAATAATGCTGCACTGTATTATTGTCATACTTTTTAGTGCAATTATGTCTCCTTTCTATGTAAATTAGGCTTATAGATTGCATCTTATTTTAATTAATTCATTGCTATTTTCCTGCCACAATTAATGTCCCACTTTTACCACACACTGAAAGCAGGCTGAAAACGGAGTTCATTAAATTATGGTCAAGAAGAGCATTATAACTGGTTATATATCCAGACGTGAAGTGTTGCGGAATGCATGCCTTGTTATGGAATGATGCAATACAGTTCCAGTAAAGTGTGCCAAATTGTGCTGAATCCTTCACAACATGGTACTCAAAATCAACCTCCAAGATAGCAAATTGTGCAGTGCAAATTGTTTTCAGCACCATTTTTGGGAGTGTTTGAGTTGTTACCTGATTTGCAAAATTCCTTTATTGAATCAATCGGGTGCTAAAACAACACTGACAGTGCAATTCATTCTCAGTGAATTTTCCCACTCATTGTTTGGCTTAACATTTAAAGAGAGTGATTGCATTTGCTACATATGTGCAACACCTTTGGTGTGGGGCTCACCTGAGAAACACTCGCAGTTGGGGTCAATCTTACAATCACATTCACTGGTCGCTCCTGCTATTACAATCATTTCTCCATTTGTGGTAACTTCCTGTATGCGGCTGTGCTTCCTGTCGTCAGTTTCGGCTATGTACAGCGTCCCCTGGTGGCTGACAGCGATAGCTTTTGCTCCCTCCAGCACTGACCGCACTGCTGTTTTCCCAAAAAGCACTGGTTCAATATTTGCCATGGGGCAGTGGATGGGGCGCCCAGCAACCACACGCACCTGCTGGGACTCACTCACCTGGAGCACCAGGTTATTATCGAGTACGTAGAGAGAGTTATCCAGTGGGCTCACAGCCAGGTCTGTGGGCCACTCTAAACGCAACTGTGGAAACACAAACATTCATTATTTGACATCTGATGTGGTTTGGGAATGAGGATGCTACATTTTTATAAAGCTGAAAAGTGTGATGTTTATCACAGCAAGTTTCATAGGCCTCTCTGATAAGCTTTTGGCCAATAAAATCTCACCAGAAGACAAGATGTCTTTTTACCATGCTGACAAGTAGCAAGTATAAATATTTAAAAGAAAGTTCCAGAATTAATACAAGTTAAGCTCTATCGAAAGCATTTGTGGCATAATGTCGATTACCACATAATTTAGTTTTTATGTCCCTCTCCTTGAAAATAACCCCCAACAAAACATACATTGTTACAGCAAGATACTTACAATTGAAGTGGACTAGCGAAGGGTTTCAAAGGCTGTTTTTTCCTGTGATATGTGAAGCTCTTATTTTGGTTAAAGTACTTTCATTAATTATTGTTTGAGCTATAAACTTGCCTATCATCGTTATTAAGGTGGGACTACTAGGTTGATGGACTCATACCTTACCAACATACAGTAATTCCTGTAAGTGAACTTTTTGCTGTTGTTTTGCAATTAAAAAAAAAATAATCAAACAAAAGTGTATAGGGACTTTAGAGATTGAGCTATGTCTCTTCATAAATTACTTTATGAATTATATATATTTTTATGATTATTTCAAATCTATTTAAGTTTACAATCACAGGATATCTATTTCTTTGTTTATTACAAGAGAAATTAGTACTATATTCACACAAATATACATTATATCGTTGACTTTCTGTGCAACAATGAATAATCAGTTTCCCATATGTGATTTCAGTACATATCTATCATATATGCTATTTCATACAAGTGGGCACTGATGTTTCAGTGATTGGCTTGACTTACATTTGATATTCCTAGCTGAAGTAGAAACAACATTGAAGTAAACTATAGCAAGTGTAACATATAAACAATATGATATTACTATAGTCATTTGAATGTACCACTAAAATAATGTAAGTTGTTCATCTATTTAGACTTAAGTGCCAGAGAAAATACATATGTGTAAATTATGTGTAACTTACAGTGGGGATTTCTTTAAGACTGCAAGGGAAGCTCAGCTTCCCCTATAATGTCAAAAAAATAATGGTCAAATATGTACTATTGTGTAAACAATTTATTGACTAAAAATGCGTTAGAACATGTTCATCTCGAAGACGAGTTCGTTCAGAATCAGCTACATTACATATAGCAGGTCGGCTGACTCGATTTACTTCTCATACATTCCCGTAGCGTCAGTGCATTTCCCTGTTGAAGCCGAGCGTCCATTGACTTCAATGGGGCTGCTATGAACAGTTTTTTTCAGTGCTCTGAAAATAGACGGTCATTGGATAAACGCTGCGATTATGTCCCGCCCACGGACACTCAGCGTCTCTGGGGGTGAATGAGGAGTGGGCTGGCCCGGACTCCGGTCTTCCGCGTGATGATTGGAGGATCTGTCGAAAGACTGCATCTCCTTTTGATTGACAGCGAATCTGTACTATAAGAAGTCACCAAAGCTATTTCGCGCTCAGTCCCATCGCGGATTTCTCAAGTGTAGTCGAAAGACAAACTGCTGCAACCTATTTCTTTATATTTGTTTGGCGAAATTGCTAGTCAATTTGCATAATACATTTCACACAATTATACACCACATTCCTTGTTTCAGTTTTACCAAGTTTAATATATTTTGTTTTAGAGCGTTCGTTCGTTCGTTCGTTCGTTCATTCATTCATACAGTAGGCTAGGCTAGCGTCGTACGGGTGAAACTGCGCACGATGGCAGACGGTGCTAATATTGTCGACCTGATTTTGGCGAAGCCATTTGAAAGTCTTCCTTACGAGGAAAAAATTAGAATTAAACAGCAGGGCAGATCAACACCTAAGATTGATTTAGTGCAAAAAATAGGGTAAATAAGTTTATAATGTAGGCCGAAAATGAGCTTCCCCACTTTGAAAGACCAGCAGCCGCCACTGGTAACTTAGTATAGGTATAGCTGATGTGTATCTTATGTATAGATTATGGGTTATGTGTAACTTAATATGTGTTTGACTGCCAGTTGGATCAGTGTGACAATAATTAATCCTATTCTAGATTTGTCCTGATTTGTTGCATCATCTCTTTGATTTATGAAAAATAAAACATTAAAATATATTTTATTTTATTACTTTCTAATTGTCTTGAAAATATTTAGAAAATTTGACATTATCTGGGAAATTTGTACATCCATTTTTTATAGATATAAGTGCCGGGTATTTAAAGACCTGAATATGTAAGAGTGTTTGGGAAAATTACCATGAATTTAAGGGTTAAATGGTCATGACATTGAAGTTGAATGGTCTCCAGTCCGGAAGGAACCAGCCTCCCATGACTCGGCCTTGGGCTGGAATCCAGGGAGTTTTTTGTCATGTATTGGACTCCTGTTAAGACTCTTATTTTGAAAGTTCTTTTGTTTCCCTCCATTGTCTCTGTCTTCAGTTCCTTCCTTAATTGTATTCCAGGTCTTTCCCATTAAACTTGTTATCCTTTGTGTGTGTGCGTATGTGTATGTGTGTGTCTGTGTCTGTGTATATAGAGTACTACGCAAAAGTCTTTGACACATGAGATGTTTCACAAAAACTTTTGTCTTAAGGGGATTATTTATATCTGCTACTTTAGTGTCTCAATACCCCCTATTACCACATTTGTTGAGTTGTATCATCTTCTGTTTATTTATCATAAAATTTCTGTGTTTGGATCCTCACTTTCTCATCTCTTCCCTACACAAACACTGACATATAAAGTGTCAATCGATAGAGATTTTGCTATATCATATAAATGGCGATATGTACATTTCCACGTGCACGCCTTGGGCTTATCTATCAGTGGGCAGGGCTTCACAAGAGATAAATTAAATAACATGGGTTTTTCCCATGGAGAAATACATCTCCACAGGATGGGATGACTCCCAAACAAGTCATGAAAATGAAGAGGAGCTTGTTTTAAACTGTGGTGTGGGTTCACAAAAGCCGACACAGTGCAGAAAAATGCCATCTGCAAACTGTGTCGCACAAATATGATCACTTGTAATACAAGCAATCTGTACCACCTAAAAAGGAAGCATGCAAAATAATATATTATGAAATCCAAAAGATGCACTCTACGGAAGCTCAAAGCGACCTTGCGTTATTATTTTTCTGTCTCGTTTTCTCGTGATCTCGGCCTAACAAAAAGTTGTTTTCTCGTGATAATGACTTAATTTTTTCGTGATCTTGGCATAACAAAATGTTGTTTTCAATAAGTCTATCTGGAGGCAAAAGCCAAACGCACTGTTGCATAACGGATGATCGAATATGTCATTACTTTGATCAAGGTTTCAAGCTGAAATAGCTGTATGTCTCTCAGTCATTGACAACTTCAGATTAGTGTCAGACACCTTAGAAGAAGACTATCACGTCTACAACTTTGTCGTAGACAATACAGTGACCCTGAACGTTTGGTCAATTTCATTGGCAGCCAACTTGAGGGACCAGGACGTCTGCGTGACTGCGGTCAAGCCAGCCGCCATTTAGATCCGAGTGCGCGCATATTGCAGTAATAATGGTACTTTGTGGAAAGCAAAGAAAGACGTGCTTCTTGACTCCTGTTGAGTGCAGAAGAAAGCGATTCTTACTATGGAAAAGCATTTATTAAGTGTTTGTGACGTGCTGCCTGGTGTTTATTAATATGTTTGATTTAGCCTATGTGAAAAGTGACTGGTTTAGAAGACTCTTGGATAGGGCAGGTGAATATTTTATAACCAAAGTGTAATGAATTAACATAACTTTACATTTACATATTACATATAAATACATTTTACTTTTCTGCCAAGGATCTCTCATCTCTCATGTCCTTCATATCTTGTAATAAACTTTGAATTGTAAATCATGTAGGTCAATTAAAACTGTATAGTTTTTTGAGAAAATTAAAGGCAAAAATACGTTTGTTTAGAAGATTTTTTTTTAAATGTGTTATTTGTTTGGTTACTTGGCTTTGGAATCTTGAGTTTCTTGGATTATTTTTAAGTTTAGAATAATATTAATATTGGTTAACATATCAGACTGGGATGTGGCATTATGTGAAATTTTGCTTTTTGGTAAGGTTGATTTAAAACAAATAAATATTTTTGTTTTTCTACTTTGACTATTTGTCCAGTTCCAAATAAAGATATTTTTTTAAGAAGTTTTTTTACAATATGGTTATTTTTACATATCATTTTCCAATTTTTATTTGTGATATTATCGTGGTATAACATTTTACACCTATATTCTATCCTATAAATACTCCTATCATGATATAAGATTTTGGTCATATCACCACCACTAAGCAGTATAATTAATATTATTACTGTTTTGAGTGTTATAAACTGTAATGTGTAGGAACTGCTTTTGTACAGATACCAGAATTGCTATTTATTTTTGATCGGAGTCCATCAAGTCCAAAAAGAGACATTGAGATACTAAGTACTTTTCAATGTATAGAAGTATTTAAGTATTAAATACAAAATGTATTGGACTATCCAAAAATAGGCATTATCACAAGGTTAGTTTATCTATAAACCATTTTTTTTTTTTATTGAGTTTCCAGCCAAAATAACTATTGTGATATACTGTATACCCTGACTGTTACATAAAATTACTCATATGTGATATATGATTTTGGTCATGCCATCCTCCCCTAATTTGCAGCTACAGTGGGTAAAAATGTGTTTAGTTTCTGTGAGTCCACAGCTGCCCGACAGCCGGACAGTATTCAATGTTAAGTGTGTCATATCCCAGGCACGCTGGGAATTATGCAGATTTCAGTGCTTCTTTTACCCAGTGGCCTGCGGCACCTCATTTCCCCGCTCTCTCTCTCTCTCATCACTGTCTGATTCTTATTCACATACAACAGCCTACCACATGAACTGTGGAGGAGTGTGGTGTGTGTGAAGGAGAGAGTGAGAAAAGGAGAGCAAAATGAAAAAGAAACCAAGGGACAGTCTGCCAAAAATTGATGCTATTCAGGAAGGGAAAGAATTGTGTCTGACGATGAAGGGAGAGCCATCCTGCAGATTTAATGAGGACACACTGAGTTTAACTGCAAGGGGAGAGAGACAGAGAGAAAGAGAGAGAGAGGGAGAGAATATGTAGATAGGTTTTTAAGAGCACTTTAAGAGAAAGATGTGGAATTGCCTCATGTTTAAGAAAAGCTTTAAGATTTTAGTGTGCAAAATGGATAGACCAGTAACAGATAGAAACCTCAAAGGAGTGAGTGAGAATGAGCGCAAGAGAGAAAGATAAAAGAAAAGTAAGTATGTTGCTGCAAGCTGTATAATGTAACTCTGTTGCACCAGAGAGACCTTCAGTATCAGCACTTTCTCACTCTTGAGGTGAACACCAAAAACTGTGTGTGTGTGTGTGTGTGTGTGTGTGTGTGTGTGTGTGTGAATCCTGTAGAGCTGAAGGAAAAGGTTAAAAGAGAGAGAGAGAGCGAGAGAGAGGGGGTTTGTGCAGTATGGAGGGACACTTTCTGTGTATGGTGTGTATGGGGGTTCCCTTCATCTTAAGTCTTCAGGCTCAGTTCTGCGTGCTTCGTTATATCACTTCCCTATCCACATTCAAATCTCAACTCTTCTCTCAATATTTTAGCTTTACATACTGTATGATTTTCTTAATTGTCTAGGTTTGTTCTGATGTTCTGTTGTATACTGCTGTTTATTTTTAATTGTATTGTACTGACTTATACTGTGACTTTGTTGTAAAGCGACCTTGAGCATGCATAAGGCACCATAAAAATAAAACTCCTTCTGATATTCAGTTCATTTATGCGAGTGAGGAACGATCACCGCTATGTTTCAGTCTAGACCTAGGGACAATAAGTAGTCTTTGTGCATCTGATCTAAGTGATGAGAGATGAGAGGTTATGAGTATTAGCTCAGAAAGGTAGCATTGTGCTGAAATTTTCAGTGATTTGTAGACAAAAACTAAGATTTTAAAATTTCTAAATCTGACCGGCAACCAGTGAAGAGATGCTGAGATCGGTGTAATGTGTTCACATTTGCGTCGGTCCTTTAACAGTCTAGCAGCGGCATGTTGGACCATTTATAAACAGGCCAGGCTTAATTAATTAATCCCAGAATAGATAGAATTACAGTAGTCTAATCTTGAGGAGATTAAATCCAATTTAATGCCACTGTCAAATAAGAAACCCAGGTTCTTCATACATGATTTAGTATGAGCAGCAAGGGGACCTAAATAAAAATTCTGGGTGTTGATACCCTCAGTTGGTCCAAACATGATAATTTCAGTTTTGTTTTCGTTTAAATTTAAGAAATTCAGGGTCATCCAAGCTTTTACACCCTTTAAGCAAGCCAATAGGGGTTAAAGTGCATTTTTGTCAAATAAAGGCAAATAAATTTGGGTGTCGTTAGCATAACAGTGGAAGGACACCATATGTCATACCATTTCTAGGTAACTCTAGGAAAAACTGCTTAACAATAAGTGTGTGTGTGTGTGTGTGTGTGTGTGTGTGTGTGTGTCTGTAATTGCCCATGTGTGTGGCGGAATGTGTATGTGAAGTATGCGCAGAGTGACAACAAAATTATTTGGATACTTAATGGAGAAGTTAAACCAAAAGATTAAAATTCTGTCATTGTTTACTCACCATCATGTTGTTCCAAACCCATATGACTTTCTTTCCTCCATGGAACTCAAAAGGAGAGAATGTGCTATCATTCTGCCAAATATATAATTTTGTGTTCCGTGAAAGTAAAAGAACACATTAAGTAAATGACGACAGAATTTTCATTTTAAAAATGAATGATTAACATTGCATTAACAAAATATCAAACCAGTTCACATTTATTTTAAAGATAGCACAATAACAGTTTTCAAGAGAAAACCTCAACAAAATAGACTTATTTAAAAAATATATAATTATTTGAATACTTTTCAGTTGTCCATTGTTGTTTCGAAATCTTTGTAAATTTGGGAAATAATTTTTTACCTTCACTCAAAATCACACTGGGACCAGTTGGTTAAAAGTAATAGTTAAATGGGTATGAAAATGTTTGTTTTGAGAAAAGGCCTAGCATAATTTGTTTGCAAAAAGCAACAACATTTAATGTTCTCTAATTTAATGACATTCAAATATTAAAGCTCAAGTATGCAATTTTTTCAGTATTAAATACTTTCTCCCATCCAAGCTTAATATGCAGCTAAACATCAGCCATAAATAGGTTAATTTTATTGAAAACTGAAAACACTGTGTCTCTGTAGTGCTATGAAAATTCAGAAAGCTGTTTGGAAACCAGTGTTTATGTTTGCAATTCCGTTTGGTGGCACTATTGGCGCAGAAATTACATACAGTACATAAGCTTTAGGTGTGGATAATTCTAAAAACGTTTTGGTGCCACTGTAAGTGAATTTCTGAGTGTGTGTGTGTGTGTGTGTGTGTGTGTATTTGTATGAGATTTTCACCTGACTAATGTCCATACGAGAGTCACAGCTGATCGGCTGGGAGGAGGTGAGTCCGTTTGACCCAATAACGGTTGTTATCACGCCTTTGTCATCAATCTTACGGATCGTTGAGCCATCAACGAAGTAAATTAACCCGTGCTTGTCCACCGCAATACCTGCAGCACAACAGGACGCATATACTGTCAATTCTGTTTCTCTCTTTAGGATATAATGTGTTTTATTGGCATAACAAATAACATTGGATAAACAGAATTATCAAATTCCAATAACAAATGTAATGGCATATGGTGAGAAACAGCACTACGAAGAAAGAAAATGTATTTATCTGTTTCTCTCACACACTCAAACAGTATTACATTTTGTTCTATTCGTATCATGTTAAATATATGCAGTTCCTCTTATATATATGCAGATTTATTCCAATTTACTTCAGGCATGCATTAAAGACAGTATTTCTTTTCATTGTTCATTTCTCACCATTGTTCAGATTTTCATTAATTTCATTTGTCTTACTCTGTTCAAATGCTTGCAAATCACTTGAGCTACGTAGAGCAACACAGAGGCTTTAGGTTTAAACTGTGTAGTGCACAAACACACAGTATTACAGTTTCATTCAAACAGATGCAACAAGCAACAGGACACAAACAGGAAGAAGAGAAATTGCAGTCACAGAATATATTGTTCTTTATGATAATTGTTTCTTTTAAATATGTCTGTTCCATGCAGACTGTGTGGAGGGAAGCAAATGTGAGGCTCTCAAAAGACAAACACACACAAACACAGATGCACACAAACACATATGTTATGAATGTCTTTTGCTGTGTGTCATTTAATGATATTCTTGCCCTCCAGTGGGATTTCACTCTGAATCAGGGAAGGGCTTATATAACCATCTCTCACAGACACATCATAGATTGTTATAGCAAATTGCACTGTGTGCATATGTGTGTGTGTTTGTTTGTGGCTTTCTTTTCCCTTCTCTAATTTGCATTTTTAATTCCTCTCTCTCTCTCTCTCTCTCTCTCTCTCTCTCTCTCTAATGAGAATCACAGAGATAAACAGACACATTGGTCTGTTATCATTTACTGTGAGGGAGATGGAGTCAAAAATCTTCTATTATGGTCGATGGTTTTTCCATTGACTTCTATTGTTTTATACTGAGCTTATGATACACATTGGTCCCCATAATGTGTGCCCATATACACAAACACTTAAACTCACTCATATACACCCAGAAACATAAATACACACATGAAATTAAAGTCATAGCCTTGCATACACACATTTGATCTAGCATCAAATATTAACCAGGGCTCAGGGCAAAAATTCAATTTAAAGTGACAACATTCACTGATATTTAAAATGGGGGTACAAAAATCCCCCTGTAGTGAATTCATGTTTTGTTTTTTAAATCGATAATCTAACATTTGATAACATTTTAACCTTAAAGTTGGGCACAAAAGTCTGAGACCACATTAAAATTCTGGAATTCAAGATCTAGGATTTTTTTACTTTGGCCATGTTAAATCTGAAGTGTGTTACTTAAGTGGTCTTATTAGTGGTCTCATTAGTGGCCACATTTGGACCTCATAGAATAGTTATAGTTTTAGAATGGGTTTAATGCCTCTGAAGACTGAAGACACTTTATAGTCAGATTTCTGTATTCAAGTGCTGTTAAATGTTTAGCTATAAAGTGGATATTTATGGAAACACTAAACGAGTAGTAAAAATAAGAGATTTGAAAACAAGCTATATCAAAATCTACCATAATGTAAACTGTAGAGAGATGTATAATCTAACATAAGGGCTGTAAATTATTTACCATGTTTTCAAGCATCGCCTTCATTGTGTTATTATATCTTTGCATTATTTACAGCTACTTGAGTATTTAATGATGATATAATCATCAGCTATAATCAGAATGACATTGTATTGATTTAATGTATTTATTCAGTTGAAGTATTTTACATAAATGGACTGTACTCCTTATTCAGTGAGGGAAAGAAAAAATCTTCATAAAGGTAAAAATGTCCTAAAAATATATATATATGTCAGGAGACACATTCACTTTTGCCTCTTAATATAAAAGTTAATTTCAGACACTGATGTAAACAAAAACACTTACTCACACACACTGACAATACTAAAATACTTTCTGCCTCAATAAGCCTGTTTACAAATGCATCTTGTTAAGGGTGCTAATTACAAGGCATATTACCCACTTAACGAGCATAACAAGCTTAATTATTTATGCTGCTGTTGGAATATACCCCCCTCTGCCCTTCAAAGGGTCCTGAAAACTAACACTGAGAGACCCCAGGTCCAAAAACTAGTTTTTTTTACTCATCTGCTAAAAATGCCAAATGCTAGTTAGAATTGAGAAGGATCAGACGCGCTATAATCCTTACACACACACACACGCATATTAAAATTCAAAGGCAGACTACATTAATTTAGACCTCAGAAGCACTTCTCCTCTTTCTGACCCTGCTGGAAAGGAGCATATCTATCCCTACCTCTTCTCCGTATCTCCATTTGTCTTAAACTCTTGGCTGGCATAAGACCAGACAGAGAGTGCCCTATCATGCAGGGAGCTGTGAATTAATGTCCCTTTTTTTCTCCACAACTCTCTCCACGCTGAATCCAAAATGTTCTGAATCATGGAGCTGGCTAGCTCAAATTCTGGTCTCAACTATCTATACAGCTGAGACCAACTGTACTGCATACGCACACACATTTTGAGCTTTTACTAATGAAAAGGGGGTAATAATTTCCATGACAATTTAATGTGAATAGACTAGAGGTGTATGGAGATTTGTGGGTGTACCAAGCTGATGTCATAATAAGCTTTTTATTTAAATACATTTAATATTTAATATATAGTAAACAAAAACACTCGAACAAGAAGAGCTATAAAATGAATATAGATAGGATAGCTCAGATTATTTGGTCTTATATCTCACTTCAGATTGTAACATAAGCACCATGTTGAAATCTATTCTGAAATTCCTGGGGCGGGGGAGACCCCTACCGTCCACCAAAAACGTGGCGGGGCGTTCCATCCACCAGGGGCCGGAGGTCTGCCTCCGATCCGTCTGGGGAGGCGCGGCTGTCGTCCATTAGAGGGTGGAGGAGTGGCCGAGGACCAAGCTATGGCATATCGGAGAACCGGCGCAGTAAGTGTTTTTTTTCTCTCTCTCTCTCTCTCTCTCTCTCCTCCACTGCCACTCAGTGTTGGCCTTTCCCTCTGATTTTAAAATGCTTTTGTTAATTTGGCACGATCGCCGTTACGGCGTGTAGGTGCCACACTTTTTATTTTGTTTCCCTTCCCTTGTCCCCTCCCTCATCCAAGTAGACAGGGATGACCTGCCAGCAGACGGTGCGGAAGGCACGCCCCTCCCCATGGAAAGGTACGTCATGCCGGGGGCTCCCCGGCCTGAGAGAGTACCCAGTGTGGTTTTTGAAAGTGCTTTAGAAATAAAATTGAGTTGAGTTGAGTTGAGAGAACGAGGGAGGAATGTGACAGGGCAGAGGGCGGGGCCGGGTCATGATTCCGCACTCCCGGCCCCTAATCAGGCTAATCAAGCCTCAGAGAGGGATTAAGGCCAACTGGAAGCTGCAGTGTGAGAGAGAGATTTACGGACAGCTGTCAGACACCTTTGTGTGTTTATCTTTTTGTTTTATATTAAATATGATTTATATTGTCAAGCTGGTTCTCATCTCCTCCTTTCCGTTAATCCCTTTACAGCTCCCCACTGTACTGTCATTTTATTTGTGTAAACTACTAAAGAGAACTCATTTGTGATTTTTCTTCTCTACGATATGGAAAGCAACATATTGTCAAAGAGTGTTGTTGACTGCGTGTGTGTTCCTTTAATGCATGTACTGATTTGCATCTGATTCCAAATGCAGATTCTCGTTAAATTTCTTTAATGTGAGCTGTTGACAAGTACACCATAGTTCTGCTATTAGTCATCTAAGGGACAATTTTTTTATCTCAATATAAACATGAACTACTCTAATAAGGTCAATAACATGCAGGATAACAAAAAATTGAATTTTCCAAACAGTTCTCAGAACCCTGTGAGGTTAGGGGTCTGGAAAACCAGAGTTTAAATAAACTGTGAATATGACACCATCAGGTGATATTTGGACATAGCTTGAGCTTTAAGCTGCACATTCAGAGAGTTATAATACCAGATATTTAACAGCCCAACAATGCTCAAAATATATTTTTGAACTTATTATTTACAAACACTTAAACAGGGGGGTCAGGAATTGCCTGGTTAGCATGACCTGTTAGCCCATGCTACACCATATAAAGGCCATTCAAAAATAGTAGTGTATTGTCACTAAATA
This sequence comes from Xyrauchen texanus, assembly GCF_025860055.1. NCBI lineage: Eukaryota > Metazoa > Chordata > Actinopteri > Cypriniformes > Catostomidae > Xyrauchen > Xyrauchen texanus. The sequence goes on along the minus strand of NC_068278.1, from coordinate 46,706,105 downwards.
ATTTCCCCCCCCAAGCAACATATAAATAACAAGCATTTAATAATGTTACAGCAGAGGTGGGAGCAAGTCACAAGCAAGTCTCAAGTCTTAACCATCAAGTCTTAAGTCAAGTCTCAAGTGCAGTGCAGACAAATCAAGCATGTCAATTCAAGTCAGTGACTCACCTCAAGCAAGTCAAGTCGAGTCCTGATGAGTTTCAAGTCAAGTCGAGTCAAGCCACAGAACTAAAATAAATAGTTTAATTTTTGAAATAAATATGTATTTTTACTCTGAAATTATGAACATATATATACATATCTTTACCTAATTTTTTGATATAAATTGTAAAACAGTAATGTGTTATACTATATATATATTAGTAAATTGCGTTGATGAACATGCACAGTATTTTTATCGTGGGCACTTAAAAATACTGTGAATACTTCTAGATACCTTATTATCTGAATTGTTTAGATTTTTAGAATTAACCGGTTAAAATATATAACACATACATGCACGCTGTGTAAAAATGCGGTCAGATTTTCACATTGATCTAACCAAAACGACAGACGGTCTGAATGAAAATACAAATTCACTCTCTGACAGTAGGTATCGCTTATGCAGCAGAAATATAGCTGATACCCTGGTAACGCCTGTACAAAAAGCAGCCCTGCATTTATAAACAATACTTTATTAGTCATAATACCAGGTGTCTGGAACCTGTGGCTCTTTGTTAAAAATCAAGTAGCTCGCCAGTGTCTCACCATTCACCAACACATGAACGTTTAAAACTTTCTAGAGAAAATTTTCCAACAGAAAGTGTGGGTGCGATTGCAAAGCTTGGAGTCAATGACAGTTTTGGTTTCCTTTCTTCCGAATTTGTCATATAGCTACTCCTAATGAACAAGGTTTGAAATGAACACCCGCCAAATGTGGATTTTGCTGGTGTACCAACCACTGTGGAAGGCGACCTGTAAGACTTACCAGAGTGATATATTACAAGAAATTAGACACAAAGATAACGTGTTTGATGAAATGTGATTATATTTTGAAGAACAGACGAAAGAAAAACCGCCGATGCCTGTCTAATTTGATATGTGTGTGTAGTGAGCTCTGCTGTTCACGAGTGCAATGAAAGTGCTTCTACAAGACACGCACATTCATAGAGTTCTGGGCCTCGTTTCCCAATAACTATTGATCTTAGCTGTTAAGAGTATTTTCTACAAGCGATTTTATGAACGTTTGTTATTTTTTATGTGCACCCAGGTTGTGATATAGCACCCACAAAATGCGATGAGACTCAATCCTGTTCACAAGCTCCTCCTCCAAATGTATTTCATGTGTGAGTATTTTTGCTCATCTACCTGCAACAGGTGGGTCATCTGTAAGACGTCTCGGAGTGACACATGACAAGAAATGTTGTTAGTTCAAAAAGCTCGATGAAACACACTTAATTATATTTTTAAGAACAGACAAAAGAAAAGCTGTCAATGTTTGTGTCTGATTAGCTGTTAATTCAGAGGCGTGCAACGAGACACGCGGATGTGAAGAGTTATCACTCCCTTTTCTCTGTTTCATTCAACTGAAAACTGTTTGGAAGAATAAAGTTGTCTATGAGAATGCTGCACATGATCTCCGATCATCTCATAAGGTAGTGTGAGTTTCGCTTTATTTCCACAGAGCAGTTTGCTCATACACATTGTGAAGGCAACTCTGCCGGTTCTGTAATAAATACAGGTATCTTTGAATTAAAAAAACAAAGATGAAAATGATTAAATCATAAAGTAAAACAAGACACGTTCACCTTGAACCTAAAAATGAGTTATATTTTCTTTTCTTTAGGCAGCATTAACAGTATTAACAAATGCAATACAAACACATTCGATAAGAACACACATTTGGCAGCATTTTTTGGGAACTCAAGGCTTATTTATTATGCTGATTATTATAATTATCTTTACAGTTATTACTTTACAGTCTTTAGTTTTTAATTTGTATGCTATTAGAAATGGTTCACCTGGTGTCATGGCGGATGCTTGCGTGATGGCAAACGGGTTCATTGGAGAAGGTAAATGTTTGTATTCAGGGAGGTGGTTATATATAAGATTCTTTAATCACTTTGTTATTTGAATGGCTTTTTTGCATCATTTAAAGTGCAATTTGAAATTACAAATATCTTTTGTTTACATTTTTCGTGTTTCAATAAATTAACTACATTTTGAAAGCAAAATCAATCAGGCAAAAATATTCACCATATAATCAGATATCACAATATTTTAAATGTGATTATCATTAAAGAAATTTACATACCACCCAGTGCAAAAGCGAAGTCAAATTTTTCATAAACAATTGTAAAATCAAGTAATTTTATGGAGATCCGCACAAACACGCGTACTCAATTCAAGTCAAGTGGTTTTTATTGTCGTTCAACCATATACAGTTAGTACAGTACACAGTGAAACGAGACAACGTTCCTCCAGGACCGTGGTGCTACATAAAACAACATAGGACAAACACAGAACCACATGAGACTACACAGACTAAATAACATTTCTACATAAAGTGCACGTGCAAACGTGTGCAAAAAAGTACGGGACAGTACAATAAATTACTAAAAGGAAGAGGACAATAGGCACACTATGAGTACACATTTGTAATCTGAGTAGTGCAAAAAGATGACAGTTTCTGAAAAGGCCAAATGTAAACATAACATACTATGAAATAGTGTTCTAAGGACATAGGAGTAATTAAGGTAGCAGCCAGGTATAATTGACAACGAATTAAAGTGCAACTCTGGACATGTGTAAAAGTTGGATGGTGTACAGGTGTGTGTGTGTCAGTCCAGTCTCTGAGTATTGAGGAGTCTGATGGCTTGGGGGATGAAGCTGTTACACAGTCTGGCCATGAGGGCCCGCATACTACGGTACCTCTTGCCAGATGGCAGGAGGGTGAAGAGTTTGTTTGAGGGGTGTGTGGGGTCATCCAGAATGCTGGTTGCTTTGCAGATTCAGCGTTTTGTGTAAATATCTTTGATGGAGGGAAGAGAGACCCCGATGATCTTCTCAGCTGTTCTCACTATCCTCTGCAGGGCTTTGCGGTCCAAAACGGTGCAAGTCCCAAACCAGGCAGTGATGCAGCTGCTCAGGATGCTCTCAATAGTCCCTCTATAGAATGTAGTGAGGATGGGGGGTGGGCGATATGCTTTTCTCAGCCTTCAAAGAAAGTAGAGATGCTGCTGGGCTTTCTTGGTAATAGAGCTGGTGTTGAGGGACCAGGTGAGATTCTCCGCTAGGTGAAAACCAAGGAATTTGGTGCTCTTGACGATCGCCACAGAGGAGCTGTCGATGTTCAGCAGAGAGTGGTCACTCTGTGCTCTCCAGAAGTCAACAACCATCTCTTTTGTCATCACCTCAATTCCATATTGCAACATGTTACCTATTAATGTTTGCATATTTGTTTATTTTTGAGTAGTCTATTGGCAATATAAAAATGTTATTTTATTGAAAAACATTGTTTTTAAAAATAGTAAATGATTCATTTGTGGTATGGCTCTTTCAAAAAATGCATCAACCAACATTTTTTAAATTGGCTCCTAATTTAAAAAAAGGTTCCCGACCTCTGCATTATACGGAGGTAAGATGAAAAGAAAATGCAATCGAAACTTTTCTTCAGACAGTCAGTTCCCTTCAGAGCTACATTTAAATAAAATAGTCATAAAGGTATTGCATTCAAGGGCTTTAGTTAAAGTCTTCAGAAGTTATAATCACTATGAGAGCACTTGGATTTCATCTACTACTTGTCACGTTTTAAATAAAGTGTTGTGACTGAAAATCTGCCTGTTATGCTTTTATATTGCCAACAAATTGTTATGGTATATTGTTGACTGTTGAGAAGGTTTAGAAAAGGCATAAACACATTTAGAGGGTAATGTCGGGTCATTTCAAACTTGTCGCGCTACAAAACATGAGATTAATCATGAATACATTTGAACAGTAATTTTACATAATAATATTTCTGGATAATGAAATTATAACAAAATGATTTACTTGCCTTTTTTTAAATATATGATGAAATTCGAGGTTGTGGTGGTGGTATCGGATATTTTTGAGTTGCATATTTTCATACTTTTTTATTCACATGGTCCAATTCAAAATCTTTATATCCAAAGGAGATTATTTCGGGAACTGGACAATCATCTGTCATTATGGCACGTTGTGAGCACAGCGTTAGCTGCACAAATGCAGATCAGTGGTGCTGGCGGGCTTACATTTTTGCATATTATTTAATTGATGTTGCAATGTTTTTTAAACACATTTCATTACTGTTTATAATAAGTCATTGAAAATAATAATAATAAAAAACATTCAAGTCATTGTCGGGTCATGCAGTTCAAGTCAAGTCAAGTCTCGAGTCAAGTCATGTAACTGGAGTCCCCCACCTCTTTGTTACAGTTAGGGCTGCCCCCTAATAGTTGACCAAATATTAGTCGACGAGAAGAGTCTTGGTTGACCAAGTTTTGATAGGTCGGTTGGTCGAAGAACAAAAAAAAATCAACAGGAAACCGCTGAAACCACTGGTTGAACGCTAGGTGGTACAATGGGGTAATTTTCGTTAAGTAGGGTTAGGGTTAATCCTACACAATAATGAAAGACACCTTGATTTCAAACTTTGAACTTAATTTCTTTTTATTTTAACAAAATATTCTAATGAAACTGGAAAAAAGTGCAATTAAAATGTGTGTTGTTAAACTTTTGAAAGATGGCTTTACAACAGTTGTGAAAGACAACATCTCTCTGGCAAAGAACCTACTTCATCCATGCATTCTCTACCAGTTGCGTAGTTCGTTGTCCGGGAAAACACATCATCTTTGTGAATAAATTCCTTCCTTTACAACCCGGAAACCCCTGGGCTAAGGGATTGGTGAATATTCTTGCTTCAGTGATTTTACATTGAAAATTGTATTAATTTATTTAAAAAATGAAAAACTTTAATCAAATACATGTCTAAATTCAAATCGCACTCAAAACAAAATAAAAAATCTATTAAAATAATAAAGAGATAAAATATATACTGTATATACACTCACCTAAAGGATTATTAGGAACACCTGTTCAATTTCTCATTAATGCAATTATCTAATCAACCAATCACATGGCAGTTGCTTCAATGCATTTAGGGGTGTGGTCCTGGTCAAGACAATCTCCTGAACTCCAAACTGAATGTCAGAATGGGAAAGAAAGGTGATTTAAGCAATTTTGAGCGTGGCATGGTTGTTGGTGCCAGACGGGCCGGTCTGAGTATTTCACAATCTGCTCAGTTACTGGGATTTTCACGCACAACCATTTCTAGGGTTTACAAAGAATGGTGTGAAAAGGGAAAAACATCCAGTATGCGGCAGTCCTGTGGGCTGAAAATGCCTTGTTGATGCTAGAGGTCAGAGGAGAATGGGCCGACTGATTCAAGCTGATAGAAGAGCAACTTTGCCTGAAATAACCACTCGTTACAACCGAGGTATGCAGCAAAGCATTTGTGAAGCCACAGCACGCACAACCTTGAGGCGGATGGGCTACAACAGCAGAAGACCCCACCGGGTACCACTCATCTCCACTACAAATAGGAAAAAGAGGCTACAATTTGCAAGAGCTCACCAAAATTGGACAGTTGAAGACTGGAAAAATGTTGCCTGGTCTGATGAGTCTCGATTTCTGTTGAGACATTCAGATGGTAGAGTCAGAATTTGGCGTAAACAGAATGAGAACATGGATCCATCAATGCCTTGTTACCACTGTGCAGGCTGCTGGTGGTGGTGTAATGGTGTGGGGGATGTTTTCTTGGCACACTTTAGGCCCCTTAGTGCCAACTGGGCATCGTTTAAATGCCACGGCCTAGCTGAGCATTGTTTCTGACCAGGTCCATCCATTTATGGCCACCATGTACCCATCCTCTGATGGCTACTTCCAGCAGCATAATGCACCATGTCACAAAGCTTGAATCATTTCAAATTGGTTTCTTGAACATGACAATAAGTTCACTGTACTAAAATGGCCCCCACAGTCACCAGATCTCAACCCAGTAGAGCATCTTTGGGATGTGGTGGAACGGGAGCTTCGTGCCATGGATGTGCATCCCACAAATCTCCATCAACTGCAAGATGCTATCCGATCAATGTGGGCCAACATTTCTAAAGAATGCTTTCAGCACCTTGTTGAATCAATGCCACGTAGAATTAAGGCAGTTCTGAAGGCGAAAGGGGGTCAAACACAGTATTAGTATGGTGTTCCTAATAATCCTTTAGGTGAGTGTATATATATATATATATATATATATATATATATATATATATATATATATATATATATATAAAGCAACCTTCCATTTACCATCAGGCAAGTATCCATCTAAACATGCAGACGGAGATTTACACAAATGAAGACATAAAAACAATTAGAAATGTAAAAATAATAATTATAATGACAATAATAATTACTGAAAAATAAATCACGGTTCGAGGTGAACGTGTTTTTGTATTATTTTATGTTTCAATCACAGATGTGTAGGCTGCAGAGTGGTGGTCACAATTAACTGCTCTGTGGAAATAAAGCGAACTGAACTCAAATCAGCTCCTGAGCTGAGATGTCTAAGGTCATATGCAGCACTCATAGACGACACTATTCTTGCAAAAAAATAAAATAAATTCAGAAGATAAACAAAGAGTGAGAACATTTTACATGCGCGTGTTCCACGAGACTGCACACCTCCGTATCAGCGTGTTATATATGCGCATAGATGGCTTATATAATAATATAATAATATAATATATAATATAATATAATAATGTTTTCTTCAAGTGTGTCTGTGTGTTTAAGAGGAAATTATTTGTAACGTTAATTTGATAATTATAATAGACTAATAATAATACAAATTGTATACATTCATGGTAAACGAGCCACATATCATCTTGACATTGGGGATTACTCTGATCATCATCGATTCCCGAGATCATCGTCTGTCGGCAAAACCCTGATGTGCATTTCTCTCTATAAATTAACAAAATGTTCAGACAGTCTCCTTGAGGGTTTTCCTGACACATTCAGAATCATTACCGCTTTTGCCAATGTTGCTGCAGCTCACAATTTAATTTAAAATGTATATTTTAAAGGCTCATTATTACGTTTAGTAATTCTCATGTAGAACAGTGTTAGCATTGTTACTTATAAAAAAAAATTCCCAGCCCTGGAACTCAAACCATTTTCTGATGTCCCTCAATATATATATATATATATAATTAGTAATAAGTAATTAAATTAATATCATAAACATGCAACAACTATTTGACTACTGGCTTAATCTAACACCTACTAGTCAACTAGGAAAATCTTTGGTCGGCGGCAGCCCCAGTTAAAGTAGATGTTTTGCCAGAAACAGATTGTTTTGGAGGGCTTTTGTTTGTGACGTGGACTTAAAACTTTCCAAGTCTTTTTCTATTGTCGAGTAATCTGTCACATGACTCCTGGTTCCAGAACGGAGTGTCTCCGAGGAACTTTAGATTATGTACTTCAAGGGGGCTCTGACCCAGAGCACTGCCATGGAGATGAATGGGGATGCTAATAGATAACTCTCCAGATATATTAGAACTTTATGCACTTAAAGATTCAATCATCCCAGTACGTTTTCCTGTAATGTCTTTTCAAAATCATACCATTTCCCTTTTGAGAATAAAATAGTTTTTAAAAGAATCTGGGTATTTTTTTTATGATCTTAGTATTCTATTTTATTTGGGGTTTTTTACTGGCTCACAGCATGAAGACCAGTGCATTCGGTTGTTGCCATGCTGAAGGGATCAATACTGCATCACTCTGAGTTTCTATGTGTATAAAAATATATTGATTCAAAAACATTCTGTATATTAAGATTCATTGAATCTACATCGAATCTACAAAAGTCAAGATCTGATACAGCACAGAACTGTCAAGACTTGTATAAGTGACACATATCAAGAAGCACATATCAGTGTTACATGTAATTTTAGCTAAATTAACAGAATAATCATCCACAGACATGTTAATGCTTTCGTTGTAGTCTATTTGTGTGGATCCCCTCATGGCCTAAGAACCCAGAAGATCGGATTGTAGTTATTGAAGTACTCAGCATTTTGGTCAGTCTCTTCCAGATAATAGACTTCAGTAAAAACACTTTAAAAAGAGGGAGAAAGAGTATTCTACACCCGAGAAACACAGTGGATGGCTTTTATCTGTCAGTTTGCTGTAAAAAAAAAAAAAATAAGAAAAAAAAAGTATCTTAAATCAGATTTAAATGTGATTTACTATTACACAGTGGTCTGAAACACAGCTTTCGCTTCCTCTTTCTTTGCAGAACAGTCTGAAATCAAAGTGTGAGCACACTCACACACAACATTCCTGCTCTGGGATTCTTTATGAATTCTATCCTCAGGGGTTTACAAGTAAGTGCAGGCTTTTAACTGTGACAGTTGAATGAGTGAGTGAGTTTGTGTGTGCGAGCCAGAGAAAGAGAGAGAGAGAGAGAGAGAGTGCACAATGAGGCTTGAAGGATAGGAGGACTTATGTGCCTGTTAGCCACGCCCCTGTCTGTCTATCAGGCTGACTGACGGGTTTAAAGAGACAGTGGCAGTGATGGATAAGTAGGACTAATAGCAGCTCCACCTGATCTTTCATTTATCAAACTTTTTTCTAGTTTTCCTTTTCTAGTTTTCCATCCCTCTCTCTGAAAAATGCCAAAAATGTTCTCTTTCCATCACAAATAACCACATCACCTACCTATCATTCTCATTATTTTGAGAGATTATTTTTGAGGCAAGAGAAATGTAAATAATTGTTAAACATATAATTCATTCAATATTTAAAAGTAGTGTATTTTGAAATATAGCTTAGTGTGATTAAAAATTGATTATTTGACCCAATATTTTTGTGTGTATTTTTTTTTTTTATGCTGCACTCACACTAGGCTTTGAGGTGTCACAATTCTATCAGACACTGCAACGGACAGGATATGTTGTCAAAAATAATACATCTCAAATAACAAATATCATTATATTAAAAATGCTGTCTAATGTTTGCTTGAGTGAAACAATTAAAACATGCAGCTTTGAAATGTGTATTCTTTGTTTCCCGTCTGTCGCTCACTTCAACGTTGTGTCGAAGAAGCGACACTAGGGGTCTCTCTTGAGTGCCGAATATACCTCTGATCTATGAAAAAAGGCCAATGAGAAGTTGGCGAACAGAATTTGCATGTCCCATCCCCGGACATACAGGTATAAAGGCGGGGAAATGCGTCTGTTTCATTCAGAAATTTTCTTCGGAGCCGATGGTCGTGTATGCAGCGAGCTGCGAGTCACACATCTGTTCCTCTACCTCTGAGCGATACTTCTGTTGGATCTACGGCGCACTTCAGCGGCTTTCTCCTTCTCTGCATGGCATTGCAGTTTGCCCCTGGGCGCTTCGAAAGTTCAAAACTTAAAAGAGAGTTATATAAAAGAGGGATTTTCTATAAAAGAGTAATTCCCTCTAAAAGAGCAATACACAGCAGCGTTAAACGTCCTTTTCAGGATGCGTCTTTGTAAAGATGACTTTCCGCCCCTGTGTAGTTCCTGGATGCGGTAGAGTGCTCTCCGCTTCAGACAGCCACAGGCGCTGTCTCATGTGTCTGGGCTGCGATCACACCGAGGCAGCATTTGTGGATGGTTCATGTTCTCACTGCGAGAACATGACCATGGCAACGTTGCGGTCGTGGCTTTTCTTCTACCGAAGGAACGTGACCATGGCAACGTTGCTGTCGCGGCTTTCCTTCTACCGAAGGAACACCACTCCAGCCACCCCCTGCGTCGCTCCTTCTTCCCACGGGATTGAGGAAGACGCGGCTGGCGATGGAGGGGATCTTTGGATGGCAGCAGGCTAATTTTGCCGGGTACGTCCCCGTGAACCTCCCGCCCCCCCGGCATGCTTGTTGACTTCCGTCCGGGCTCGTGGCAACAGTGGCTCACCAGCCTGCCTATCCACTAGAGCCCCCCGAGCTGGATGAGCTCGCCGCTGCATGCCATGGCCCTCCTGCAAGTCCACCAGGCCAAGGCACTTAAAGATCTGCACGAGGGTAGTCCTGATCCCGACGTGCTGCAGGAACTGCGCTCAGTGACCAACCTCGCCCTCAGGGCCACGAAGGCCACAGCGCAGTCACTCGGGCAGGCGATGGCCACACTTGTGGTTCAGGAACGTCATCTGTGGCTGAACTTGGTCAAGATGCACGAGACAGACAAGACACGCTTCCTCGATGCCCCTGTCTCCCAGTTCGGCCTCTTCAGCGACACCATCGAGGACTTCACCCAGCAGTTCTCCGTGGTGAAAAAGCAGACAGAGGCCATTTCACACATCCTGCCCCGCCACAACCCTGCCGCCATGGGCCAAGCCCCGTCTGCACCCGAGGGCATCCTCCTGCGGCTATAAAATGTGCTCCGCCTCAACCCTGGCCCAGCTCTCAGCCCCAGAGTCAAACACCCCCCAGGAAGCGCACGCCCCCTGTCCCACGGACCCCTCGAGGACCCGGAAGGCTCCCAGGCGCTCCTGAGATGATCGACCCAGTGGCAGGGATGTTCGCTCCGGAGCTGGTAAGCCGTTCTCACGGCACTCTGCCACCTCAACAGATCTCAACAGTCCCGGCATGCTGGACGTGGACCTCCCGTCTTCAGCCCCATGACTGTTCCCCGGCCGGCCGGTTCTGACGAGTCTAGAGGACTCCTGCGGAGAAAGGTAAGTGCTTCGAGTCTTTTATCAGCACCAGAGCCTCGGGACACACCTTTGCCACCCGACGCCATACTACCTGCATCGCCCCGCTGCGAAGCCCCGCCGGGTACGTCAAAGATAATCGTCCCTTTAGTGCCCCTAGCACGGAGCTTGAATGCGTGGCTTTCACTTCCCAACCCGTCACAGACCATCTGACTCGGTTCCGCAATTTACCAGCCGCTTTGGGGGCGTCCGCTTTACCGCAGTACACGGCGAACATGCCAAATCTCTGCGTGCGGAAATCATGATCCTCTTACTCAAAGACGATAGAGCCTGTCCCTCCAACCGAGATGAAGAAGGGTTTCTACAGCACTTACTTCATCGTACCCAAGAAAGGCGGCGGCTTACGACCGATCTTGGACTTGCAAGTTTTCAACCGGTCTTTACACAAACTCACGTTCAAAATGCTCACGCAAAGACACATCTTAACTTGCGTCCAGCATCTAGATTGGTTCACAGCGGTAGACCTGAAGGACGCTTACTTCCACGTCTCAATATTGCCTCGACACCGACCCTTTCTACGGTTCGTGTTCGACGGCCAGGAGTACCAGTACAAGGTCCTCCCCTTCGGCATATCCCTGTCCCTTCGTGTCTTTACGAAGGTCGCAAAGGCAGCCCTTGCCCTGCGCAGAGAAGCTGGAATCCGCATACTCAACTACCTCGACAACTGGCTCATCCTGGCCCACTCCCGAGAGTTAATTTAGTTTTCTCTACATCTGTCTTGTGTTCTGTGTGCTAACACTACAAATTGTTTACCAGTTCTATTTCCATTCCATTCCATTCTCTTGATTTATCAACTTGACATGCAGTAGTTCAAGTATTTGAGGGTGGGGGGGTGGGTTTGGGGGGGTGGAGAGTTTGCCCAGAACAGAACATACCATCAACACCAACAGATTGCGTTAATTGTCTATAAGTGAATAACATTTTTCACCCAAGTATTCAAGTCAAGTATTCATTTGACTGAAGTGTTCCTGCCTGATCTTGTAATAACGATATTTCCAACTTCACTTGAAGGCCGAATAACACATAGGAGTAGCACGTATATGGATTAGTACGGGCTTAAGGTCAGTGGACTATACTTTGAAATGCTAGAACTTGGCTTGAACCGTGCATGAGATGCAATGGCAGGTGAAAAAAATTATAGCATACTCTAGGCTTTAGAAGGCAGCTGCCGATGTAAACAGTAGGCAGCGAGTCAGCTTACTAGGTTTTGAAGCGGAGCTAGTGTGCGTGAGTATGTGTGTTATACTCACCCCTGGGGTTGCTCAGCGCTGCTTCAATGGCTTTGCCTCCATCGCCACACTGATTTGGGAGGAAAGGAGTGCACTGCTCCCCATTGCCTGCCACCACCTCCACATTCCTGCTGAGATCTTTCGGTTCAGTCAGAGTCTTCAGGCGGTACAGCTTCCCGCTGCTAGTGTCTGACAGGTAGAGCAACTCACGCACAGGATCCATAGACAAGTAGTACTTATGAGCAGGACTAGAGCTGAGAGAAAAAGAGAGCGACAAAGACAATTTTAACAAGCCTTGGCAACACACACTGGGAACATCCCTGTGCTGAAACCATTTTAGAAAGTCGAAATCCATACCAAAAAATAAATTAAAATATAACAACACAGACAGATGCACACAAGGTTTGAGTGAAAAGCCTCCAAGTCTCAGAGCCTTACAGAAATTCCAATCATTCTGAGCCCAAGCCCTGATCAAACCATCCACCCTCTCCAGCGCATTAGACCCCCGCCGGTCCATAATCTTCCTTTTCTTGCTCTCTGCCTTCCTATCTTGCCCTAAAACCAAATCTCCCTGCTGCCTCTTATTCCTTGGGCCGAATGAAACGGAGAAATAAAAACAGGAGAGAATAACTTCCTTAAATAGTGAAACAATGTCCCCACAAAAACAATTATAAGTGGATTTGTCTTTTGACAACAGAAAGGTGTTTTTTTCTCCCCCATTTGTTCACAAAAAGGCAGGTGTTTCTCAAGCTTGGGCTCAGTCAGGCAAAGTAAAACAGGTCCACTGGCACATGACAATGGGCAGTAGTTATTGTAGCTGGTAGGGCATGGTCTTAAGCAAACCCAATGTCATGGGTTCAATTCCCAGGGAATGCACATACTGATAGCATGTATACCTTGAATGCACTGAAAGTCACTTTGAATAAAAGTGTCTCCCAAATGCATACTGATATTGATATAAGCTTGGTTAATGACTTTGTTAATTAACTATTTACAACACATAAATACTCCCTTCAAGTTGTGTGTTGGAGCCATGGTGCAGCAGTTAGCACACTATATAACCACAATGTATTTAAAAAAAGAGGCAAAAGCCAGCCAAAATTGTCTGTTTTTACAGACAGAGTGATAAAATTGAAAATGTTAATACTACAAGGTTGTTTGTATAGACTTGATGGGGTGGAATCAGACCTTGGTTTGATCAGAATCCTTATCTCCAAAAGACGGCTGAATGTAGGATTTCCCCCTTGCTGTGGGGCGTAAAACTGTGTGCAAACTCACACACAAATGCAAAGATAAAGGATTACTGTATGCTTGTCTGTGTTAGACTGTAGGGCAGAGGTCTATCCCACACTCTAACTCCCGCTCTACGGGGGGCGCCGTTTCTAAATTCACATGAAACGAGGAAGATCTAGCCGATAAGTGGGAGACTGCGGAGTGACGCTGGCAGCGGATAGCTGAGAAAAGCTGTTGGTCTTCAAATCCATCGACCAGCAAAACACCTCAAATGGATTCCTGACCACACACACCGAAGATTACAAGCAACAGTAGCCATCACACACACACACACACACACACACACACACACACACACACACACACACACACAGAAAATGTAATAAATGAAATATAACAATTGTAATAATATTAAATGACCACTATTAAATGAAAACTATATATTACAAAGCAATTTGAAAAGGCAACTGACTTTTTAATTAAATTTAAAAGAATAAATAAATAAATGAAGGGAAAACTACAGTTCAAATCATCAAAGGAATACAATTGCAGTTGCTGCTACATTTGTAGGTTTAAGTGGGAAATGGCTCTAGATATGTAATAATCAAAATCAATAAAAAAATTATTTAAAAAGACTATATTTATTCCAGAATACATGTATTACAAGATATAATATACATTTGCTGGGATGTATAACTGAAGTATTGGGGCTACTAATATTTGTATTCATAGGCACCGATCCCATGGGTCTCGATAATTTAGGGCACCTTACATCGGAACTTTAGTTTCATTATTTATGCTGCTGTGTGTAGGAACATTTTTGTTTGCAGCATTAGTGTGATGTGAGCTTGATGAACATGTTACAATTTGCTAGATGTACTGTATTACTATCAGTATTTACAGTTCTTTCACAAAGAAAAGTATTGCAATTCAGAGCATTTGTTTAAGCTGACTTACTATGGGGTCTGCTGTCTATTACTTTGTTGTTTTGCATTTGAGACACTTAAGACTTGTCACTAAAACTAGTTCCTCCAAGGCTGATGCATGAATGAATGGAGATTCAAAATAAAAACAAGCACAGTTACAACAGTGTATTGATGACTGAATGACTTCACGGTGATAATGTTTCTGAAAAGGAACATACCTGTGTCTAATGTCACGGTTTCTGGGTGCATAAAATGCAGAAAAAAATACAAGTCAATACTTTAAACTAATAACAATGATTCTTCAGATGGAATTCACTGTCATACAAAAGGTTTATCATTTTGTAAATTTTATTAAAATCTTATAAATCTTTGGAAATAGTACTAGCATGAAAACTGTTTTCATTGTCAGGATACAACAACTTTGAATCATTTTATTAACAAACAAGAATTTCTTTTTTGCAAAAGAAAAAAAACAAAAAACACTAAAACAAAAAAAACCATAAGAAAAATAAAAGTATTTTGGCATCTGTTAGGACTATTCTGGGCTGAATACTAAACACTCACTAAATATTCTGCCAGATTACATAAAAAGTAACATTTAGATTACTTTTAGATTACTTTTAGAATACACATTTATAAAGGCAAGGCAAAATTGGAATAACTGTGTGTGATAAGTTATTACTACCTTATCTGCACCGTTACACACTTTAATAGCTAGCTAGCAATTTGGCAAATTTAATGAACTTGGCACTTCCTTGAAATATTCATTTGAATTAGATGTGGAGACCTTGGATGCTTATGTTTTTCTTTCTGAAAGGAAGAAGGCTAACAGAAGGTAGCTTGTTGTCAACTACATTAGTACACCCACTTTCTGATATATAATATATAAGAAATATGCTGCCTGTACCTTTAAGACCCAAATACCCCTAGCTTTGACATTATAGCTACCATGCAGTTGTTTGTGAATGTTCAGAAACTTCTTCTTAACTATTTACTAATTATTAGATTGGACTGCCAAAAATTAAGGTTTTTGACACAAAATTGGACAAGAAATGCAAATTAGCCATATTTACAGCACTTGCAAAATTAAACAGTCGCATCATCCAGGTAGATGCTACACACTGGTGGTGTACTATCTGAAGTGCTTTGAGAGTCTAGAAAAGTGCTATATAAATCTAATTTAAATTAAATTTGGGAAAGAGAGAGCAAGAGGACAAGGGTGACATGTGTGCTTGTGCGGTGATGGAGAAATATGTTGTTTCTCAATTGATTGCCAAGAGATTGCATGGTTATAATGAGAGAAGTAATCTAAAAGTATCCACAAAATTTTATAAAGGAACTGGTATCTGAATACGGGTGCTTAAAAACGCAGTGAGGAATAAATACAGTTTCTTCATTGCTGTATTCTGAATACGTAACAATGCTACTTGTATTCTGTTAAAGCCCAACCCTGTACATAATACAGTACCTAAACAAAAATTAAAAAAATATATAATCAATGATTATATAAATCAATCAGATTTTCAGTGTGATCTTAGACATAATTAAATATACAATAAAAAACTAATAATAAAGATAACAATAATCATAGCTGATTTGCTGATAGGATAAAGCAGACCTGAGCTCCAAGATGTTGATGGCAAATCCATTGGGCAGAATCCTTCGGATGTAGTTAAAATCGCCAACGTACACACTTCCGTCAGAACCGCAGGCCAGAGCGATGGGGGCAAATAGTTTCTGCTCCAAAGCCAGCCCGTTGCAGTTCGGACATGGGATCGCACGGACCGCCCCAGTCCCCATCACCGTGGCGATGACCAGGGGCTGCTGAGAAATAAAGACATTCTCTCCATTCCCTTTATGGAGGATACCTGAAGGAGAGAGTAAAAGAGCATTCGATTGAATCCTTTATTTATTAAAAATGAAATGTGAATGTGCAGAGAGACCTGGCAGAAACATAAACTAAATAAAAGAATGACACAAACTGGCATCATTAGATTCATTGATCGGTTGGAATGAATGTTGTATTTATTCTTTTATGATTGGTGAACAGTTCAAAACTTTTTATTACTCAATTGAAGGTACTTAGTCATGGGTACTAAACGTACCTTTTTACACTCACTTTCAATAAGTACATTTCACATGAACCGCAGGAAAAAATTCAGTACAACAGAACAATTGTTAGTGTGATTATGCTTTTAAACAACAATTTGATAAACAAGAAGCTATTTCAGCCAAATCTGGCATTTCAGAAACAATATGGACAGTCATTTTGTTTTAGTCAACCAAAGAAAATTATTTCACAAGAGGTCAAAGCAAAATCAACAGTTGGAATTCTAGGTAGTTGGCATAGACAAGGAGAGAAAAATGCAGTGCTGTTTAAAACTCGGTATCGATATTGTTATGATTTAGGGAAGTCAGGAGAAGGTAGACAGGAGGTGCGGATCCAGACGCGGCTTTATTCACAAGTAAATAATAACAATATAACTCAGGAACAAAATAACAGGTCCACAATGGGAAAAGGA
This sequence comes from Xyrauchen texanus, assembly GCF_025860055.1. NCBI lineage: Eukaryota > Metazoa > Chordata > Actinopteri > Cypriniformes > Catostomidae > Xyrauchen > Xyrauchen texanus. The sequence continues at coordinate 46,689,402 of NC_068278.1, read as the reverse complement.
AACTAAAACACGGGAGAACATATAGGGGCAAACACAGGTTGGGAAAACATCCACAAGGACAAGGAAACCCCGAACGAACAAGATGTCAAACATGAACAAAACATCAACATTCAACAATCGACAATGACTGAACAAAGAACCAGGGTTTAAATACAGAGAGGAACAAACAAGGGAATGAGGAACACCTGGGGGATATAATCAGGGGAACACCAATCATAAAAAGAAATTACAAAGGACTACAAAAACCAAACAGGAAACAGGAACTAAACTAAACTTCAACGTAAAAGCACAAAAACAAAAGACAACAGTAAACAGGAACTAAACTAAACTTCAACATAAAAAGCACAAAAACAAAAGACAACAGTGAACATGACAGATATAGATTTCCTGATTTGATCTGATTTATTTACAATTCCAAGTTCTCGTTTCAATTCCAATTTGGCTTGATTAGATTCAGATTCATTTGGATACTGTATACATGATTTCAGTTAGAATATCCATTTCAATTACATATGAACAAAATTCTCTCTCAGCTGATGCTGTAAATTATAAGGAATCTTTTAACTTGGTACATTACAAAAATATTAATAAAAAAATGAATAACATGGCCTAGACCCAGAGTACTCAAAAAAGGGACTCGTGTCCAGATACGGATTGAAGGACAGTTAAATCCAGGCCCATAGGCGGAAATCGCGGGGGGGTCGGGGGGTCAGGACCCCCTATCTGAGGGTTGTCCCCCCCCTAAAATATCATTAAAATATGTGTATTGTAAATAATATAATGATATATTCTTAAAATAATTGTTTAAGAAATAAAATAATACAAATGCAAACGGGGCAACAACAAAAAAAACCTTGGTGTCCCCTTCAAAAATTGCTCTTGAGAATTGTTATGTTTATTGTCCCCCCCCAACATTTTGATGAAATTTTCGCCCCTGTCCAGGCCGAGATCTAAATCTTTGTGCCAGTTATCTGACACCTGGTTAAGTGATTGTGTAAGCATATGTGTATATTCACGCAGAGCTGGAATAGCGCGTTCAGCACTAGAGAGAAATATTTCTGTCTAGAGTAGGAATGAAGCGCATCCAGCGCTATTTCTGCTCTCTGCGCATCGCCTCTCTCCACGTTATAGACACGAGCCACTGCATAAAGCCTGATTTAATGTACGTAGTTGCAGGCGCGGTTATTTTAGCAATAGTAGCGGAGACCCCACTATGGATACTGCCATCTTTTGCTTAAAAATACTGTAGAAAAAAAAAATGAAGCGAAGGGAAACTACTGCATCTTCATCTGTATGATATGTGATACAGACGGTTCAGCAAAGCCAGGTTTGTGTCAAGACGTTTTTTTTTTTATCTAAATTTAGCTTCATTAATCAGCATGTTAGACTTTAAAAAAAAATAATAAACAGATTTTTGTTTATTCAGAGATGTCATCATAGCATGGATGGCAAGGAAAGCCTATTTATACTTAAATTCAGCAACAGCCCATGCATTTTAAATCACAAATTATGTGGTAGTCAACTAATAATACAAATTGACATTTTAAAAACACATCCACGCATGAAAGCCAGAACCAAGGAGGTCTAATACCAAGACCAAGCTCTCAATTTTGTTTGCAATACATTTTGTTTGATGTAGCTATAACAATGCAAAAAACACTTACCAATTTGCTTGAAGTGAAGATCAGTCCTCCTTTTAATTAATCAATTGCACGATCATGCAGAACATCTTAGGTTTTTAAATCCATAAGGACTCATCAGCAAGATCTCGCGCTCTTCGCACTTAACTCACCTGTGGCCGTTAATTGAACTTCAGCCAGCTACTTGTTGCTCGTACTTGCGCTCGTGCATACACTCCATAGGGACGTGAGCGAGCGAGCATTGGCCAAAACAATGACGTAACATAAGAGACTGAGTGTGATCCACCGGCATCATGCTGACAGATGAGGTAGCATAATTAAAATTACACAGTTGTTTTACTACAAACTTTGAGAATAAACTAAAACTACTAATCAGCTAACATAGCATACTTATACACACATACATCTACATACTACCAAACTATACCAGACAGTTTACTGTTGCACTGTAGTTATGTTACACTATTGTATGTTTTGTATGTTATATGTTGTACTACGATCAAGAAACGAGCGTATTTGCTTAAATTTATCCTGTATACCTGACTTTTAGTAAAAGAGAAGATTGTTTAAATTATTTGAAAATTACGAAGCAAGGTGGCTTGCAATTCGTCAGCATTAGCAGGCAAGATCAAGTTAGCTAAAATTACATGTTCTTATGGCACAATTTTTCACATTCTTTGCAGTTATGTAAGCTTACCCGTCCAATAAGAACGCCAATTCAGGGTCGGCTTTGATCCCCAAAACCGAACAAAGTTCCCTCCAGGAATCAAATGCCCTGCAGATGTTCACTCTAGTTTTTCACTCAACCACGATCAAGTTCCCACTTAGCCAGACGGGATTCAGTAGAAGGCTCTCGGGAGCACGCATAAATGTCACATCCTTTGGATTTTCCCAGCCAAAACCGACTCACTCCCTTCGCATGAAAATCAGCCTATAGGCTTTAACCTTCTGGGGTCTGAGTGTATTTTGGGCCCTGGAGAAGTTTTGACATGCCTTGACATTTGTGCTTTTTTCAGTTGCTTAAAATCATATTAATGGCTAAAGTCTGATAACACTGTATTCAGCACAAACTGGGCTAAAATAATATGTGAGCAACATGTATGTACAGGTTTGTATTTTTGAGAAAATTATGTTTATTAATGGTTTTTGAAAAAACACAAATTTTAAGTCACTGAAATAATGTCAGTTATATGACACATACTAAACATTTGTCCACAAGCCTTTTGAGAACTGGATCTTGTAGCCTAGAGGTTTTGCTACAAAATGATGTGAAAGTCATCCTGATCACTCATTCATACAAAACAATATAGTAATTTAACTTTTGTAAGACACTTTTAGTGTTGATAGGTAATATGCGAGGAGGCGTGAACTATCATGAATATGGATGTATTTCACACCTGAGGATACAAAGACCGTCCCCTGGGCCTATCAATGAGGGATAGAGAATGAATGTGAGGAGACTTAATGATCAAAATCAAGTACATTCTAGACCTACACTACCATTTAAAAGAAGTCTCTTTTTCTCACCAAGACTGCATTTATTTGATCCAAAATACAGAAACAATATTGATACTCTGAACTCTTTTTACATTTAAAAGAACAGTTTTCTATTTAAATATATTGTAAAGTGCAATTTGTGATCAAAGCTGAATTTTCAGCATCATTACTGCAGTCTTCAGTGTCACATGATCCTACAGAAATCATTATAAGTTGCTGATTTTCTAATATGGGCATATATAAAGTGCATTTTACTAATTTAACCTGAACACATTTGCAAGCATAAGCTTTGTTGATGATAATGAGGCATTTTAAACACTAGATAAAATATAATCTAAACATTCATATTATTTTTATATCATATTACATATCATATTTATATCATACAGCATACAATTTAAAAACCTGCTTTAGCCGAAACAGCATTTAAATGTAACTAAAACTTGCTTATTACACAGAGACTGCTGAAAGTCTCTTTATTTTACAAAAGAACAAGGTTTTGTTGTTATTGTGAGTGTACACAAATAAAAGTAGACACTTTATAGTCTCTAATGATGTCTTACACTTATCTGTATGCCCCAAAATGACGGAGTATTTTAAGTTGTTTCTGCTGTAATGACAAAAATATCCAGCAGGATGTACCGGTGCGTCTGTCGACCCCAGAGGGTTAATAGGCAACCTTGGAAGTCCGGGAAAGGCACATTTTTTAAGTTGCGTTAAAAGCTGTTCAAACATTGGCAAAAAGATGCGAATATTACATGAAAATTGTTACATACTGCACCGTTAAAGAGTGATTGTGTCACTTTAGGCCAGTTAGAAGGCCTGTACTGGGAAATATCCTAAAGACCACACCCACAAGAACAAATAAATCAATCTGATTGGCTGATGAATCTGACAATCTGAATTTAGATGCCAAATCACTGCAGTGTTGAGGGATCCTTTGGAAATTCTGAAGGCCTGACGGGGTGGAGCTCAGACTCTCTGGCTGCTTCGGCTAACGAGCTTGGGTTTGGACAGGCAATTTGTGAAACAGTTGTCACACTTTGCTTGTAAGCATTGAAGGAATAAATTCTGATTTAAAATGTTTAGTTTTTTGCTATTCGTTTGTAGATTATTTAGGAGTGGAAAGCAATTGAAAATACATAGGCAAAAAGGTCAATGAGATTGAAAGGATGAAAAAATATTTATTTATTAGGCATGTTATGCCAGCAGAGAAGGGTTTGCTGGCCCTTTAACTTAAGAAAACAGTATTTTAATGATTTACTGTTATGTACATTTTTTGTTTGTTAGTAGATTCTCACTTTAAGGAATATAGAAAAACAGTCAATTCAGAGTTTTATATTTTTAGAAATTTTCTCTCAGGGGACACCCCTGAACCCCCATACAGTATTATCCATCAAAAGTCCTTCTATGTCCCATATACATACTATATATATTCTGGATGTAAAAATATTTAAACACAAAAACTGGACTGCTGTCATTCAGCTTCAAAACGAACTGTTGAACTTATCTTTTAATATTCATATCCAAGTCCCTTTGACTGATGAAGTCTTGATGAAATATTTTAATCCTTTGGTAGAAGATCCCTCAGACCCCACTACTATGGCTGTCTCTGGGTACCCAATGTCCTTATCCCAACCCAGTTTTTAAGAAATTATTTTGACTGTTTAGGATTTATTTTTATCTCTTTACAAAGTACTATTGCTGCCAACATGGAAAGTTATAAAAACTATAAAAAAAAAATACATATTATATAATTTCATAGCCATATTACTGCTGACTCCATGAAAGCTAAGCACTATTATCCGGACATTTGCTCGGAAGGATATCTAGAGACCGGACCTCTTGGAACTTTAATTGAATACCCCTGGCCTAGACTATGCAGTTTAATTGAAATATATTGAGCCGAAAAAAATCGATCTTAGGATTTTATGAATAAGTATTGGAATTGTGATTAATCAGAAAATTTATATTTTTACTAAGCCTAAGTTCTGTTATATGATCAGCACCCTTGTAATGCTGCTTGTCCAATCAGAATAGAGGATTGGAATTAACTGTTATACAACAGTAAATAGTTGCAGTACAACATGTTACAACTTGTGTTTGAAATTGAAAGGCTGCTTTGATCTTTGTCAAGTGTATGTGTGATCTCATTGCTCACCGCTCTCCAGGTTGAGGATGTGATGTTGGTTCAGTGTCCATCCGCCCAGGTTGGAGGGCATCAGTTCAAAGCCCTGCAGCTGAGCAGCCCTCTTCTCCCAAAGCACAACGTCTGGACAGGATTCATACTCATATCCAACCGAGACTGTCATTAATAGACAAATACACACACTAAATGGAATGAACCAGACTCAAAGGCCTTTAAATACTAATAAATATCACCAGCTTCATCAAAATCTAAAACAGACAAACCAACACTATCTTTAGAAGAGACATTTATGGGCTTAATATTTGTGTTTGTGGCTCAGATCATAAAACACAAAGCTTTCACCAACCCTGGTGAAGCAATTTGTTTTTATCAGCAGACGAGTCTGTTGCCAGACAACTTATAAACTAGGGAAAAACAATGATTTATGGCTATTATTATTTTGAAATTATTGTCTATAACTGTGCAGAGTTAATCACATGCTTGACAGATGTCATTCAGTCTGGGGTCATGAGTGTATGGTGCTTAAAATCAGTCTATGATCAAACACAACACACACACACACACACACACACACACACTTGTTTTTATATCATTGTGGGGAATCTCCATAGACTTCCAGGCATTTTATGGATTTTATACAGATCTGTACCGCTGCCTGGGCCATCACAAGGTAGGTAATCTAAGGTTTTACTATCCTTGTGGTCCAATGTAGTATAAACATGTACACACACACACACACACACACACACACACACACACACACACACACATGTTGTGTTTCCATGTTTTATGGGGACTTTCCATAGACATAATGGTTTTTATACTGTACAAACTATATATTCTATCCCTAAACCTAACCCTACCCCTAAACCTAACCCTCACAGAAAACTTTCTGCATTTTTACATTTTCAAAAACATAATTTAGTATGATTTATAAGCTGTTTTCCTCATGGGGACCGACAAAATGTCCCCACAAGGTCAAAAATTTCGGGTTTTACTATCCTTATGGGGACATTTGGTCCCCACAAAGTGATAAATACACGCTCACACACACACACACACACACACACACACACACACACACACAAAGCTAATTATAATTACTAAAATCTTACCCTCGCCAACATCCTAATCTAGAGCCTATTTAGCAGAGATGGGCTACTTCTATTAAAATGAATAGGAAAAATCGGAAACAGTCAATGGATTTAGAAAGCCTTACAGATAATAGAGCCAATCACCTTTTAGATACAGACATCATCTGTCAATAAACAACATGCAAAAAAGATTTTACTACTAATTTGCAATATGTTCTTTGGTCGTACATTTGACCAACCATTTTTGAGATTTAGGTGTTCCCCCATTCAAGTAGATAGGGGCTGCACTGTCATGACTGGAAATAACTTCCTGGGAGCATTCCAAAGATGGCATATAAAAATATGGCATACAGAATATATATATATAAAAAAAATATTATTAAATGTATGTATGGATCATTTTTCCAAATAATGTCCCCAAATGGAGTTTTTGTCTGATTTTGCTCACTTTTGGGCACAAATTTGTCCCCAAACTATAGCTAAGTACACACACACACACACACACACACACACACACACACACACACACACATACACACATACACACACGTAATTCTTCATTTTAAAGAGAAACAACTGCAGGATTTTAATGCATATATTACACCGAATAACCAATAATTGGTGTCATGTAGAGTAAACGTGCAGGTTTTCAGAAATTAATTAGAGTAATCTGACAATTGAGCAACCCAATAAAAATGCCATTTACAATTTACAGCATTGAAAAGTATTTAACCACATTCCACAGAATAACATCTACAAATAATATATTCAATATAATTATGGTATATCTGTTGTTTCTAGGGAAAATGTTTCAAGAGAACACATTCTCAGATAAGAGAGCAGCACAGGTAGTTATAGTATACGTGGATAAATGACATTTGCTTCAGTTAAGGTTGTGCTGCTATGGTGTTACGGTGGCCTTAATTAGACAAGTGCTTTAAAATAACAATACTTGAGCTGTAGCCAACATAAACACAGTAAAGAGCATGAATAATAATTATTAACTGATAATTATTTTCACCTATTAGCCGGGCAGAATTGTGAGGATATAATAAAAAAATTCTCTATCTTTTAATCATATGTTGAAATCAAAACACGCAATACAAGAATGTTCAGAAAGATTACTATCCTGTAATTTGTAGTAAAATAATCTTTCATTCTAATAATTAAAGATAAGTTGTCATATTACACATTTATTATGCCTGTGAAATGTTTTCAGTTAATTCTTTTTTAATTACTACTTGAAAATTGGAGTTAATTTTCTCCATAATGGCCAGTAATTACTTATTGTTTGCTATTATTCTGTAGGTGCATATGTTGCTGAAAGTGTGCAGTAAAACAGAACGCTACTCGCTCTTTTCAATAAGTGCAAGATGAAGGATTCAGACTCTCAGTAGCAGCTGATTGCTGTTGTTGTTATGGATCTCAAAAAAAATGGATAGATAGAGATAGAGTGAGAGAAAGAAAGAGAGAGAGAGACATATATATTTTTTTATTAATATTGAATTTTTTCCTTTATGTGTACTGTACCTTTAAACTTGTGTACATTTTTATTATTTAACATGATCCATTTTACATTATTTGTCAAGAATACATTATATATATATATATATTTTTTTCTGATATTATGTACATTGTTCTGCACTGTCTTAGTTTTGCATTGTTTTGTTTGTAGCTCAGCTGTAAACACTGGCAATACAAATGCAAAAATGTTTGTCATGCCAATAAAGCACCTTAAAACTGAAACTGAGAGAGATAGAGAGAGAGATAGAGAGAGAGAGAGAGAGAGAGAGAGAGAGAGAGTGAGGGAGAATGGTGTAGCTCTTGCTCCAATATAGTAAAATAAATAATACAATTAAACCTCTCTGTGTGTAGGTGTGTGTGTGTAGCTATGGAATAATGACAATGGTTAGATTTCAAGTCTGATTGTGTGAAAAATGTATCTTACAATTGTATGAAAGGTTTATAGTAACTCTCAGAGACCCACTGTAGAAAGATTGGAACAGAAATTACATTTACTTGGCTGTTCTAACAAAACTACGTACTGTATAGTACAACAGCAGCTGACACTCTGAAATTTATCATAACAAGAAGTTTGGCAGGAACATCCAGTATTTACAATTTGAATCTCACAGCATGCCAAAGTCACACAACATGTTCACTGCCTACAGACACCATTTTGTACTAATTGAATAAAATTGAGAAATATTCAAAGCAAGTGTTTGACCTGTATTTTTTTTACATACCAACATGTTTAGTGATAAAGAATTGTGCAATTCACAAAACAGAAACCATTCAGTAAATCATAGATATGTAGGAATATTTCATGATCATGAAACTCCAGAGTGTTAGAAGTCTGGTATGACAGAAATACACTCACAGAGCACTTTTATTATTAAGAACACTATACTAAACAGAATCAGAATGAGCTTTATTGCCAAGTATGCTTACAAATAAAAGGTTTTTGTCTCGGTGACAGAAGCTTCCAGTGCACAAACAATACAACAACAAGATTGCTCAATGGGGAAGTTTTAACTGTTCATGTGATGGATAGCCTACGGGGGATAAATACTGGGTATGGCCTCCCTTTGCTCACAGCCTCTTCATGGCATGGATTCCACAAGATGTTGAAAACATCCCCCGTTTCAGATGAGTTTTGCTCAGATGAGTGACATGGTACATTATAATGCTGGAAGTAGCCATAAGAAGATGGGTACATTTTGGCCATGAAGGATGGATATGGTCAGCAACAATACTCAACTAGGCTGTGGCATTCAAGAGATGATTGATTTGATTAGTATAACTGGCCCAAAGGGTGGCAAGTAAACATTTCCCACACCATTGCCACCAGGCTGGGCTGTGTTTCCCAAAAGCATCACAAGTTGATCGTAGAGGCCACTGGCGCCAAAGGTTTCTACAATCTACTTAGGCTTACAATGCTTTTGGGAAACACAGCCCTGGACTGTTGACACAAGGCAGGTTGGGTCCATGGATTCATACTGTTGGTGCAAAATTGTGACCCTAATATCTGTGTGCCTCAGTAGAAATTGAGATTCATCAGACCAGGCTACGTTTTTCTGGTCTTCAACAATCCAGTTTTGGTGAGCCTGTGCCCATTGCAGCCTCCAGCTTTCTGTTCTTGGCTGACAGAATTAGAACCCTACTTGGTCTTCTGCTGTTGTAGCCCATCTGCCTCAATGTTCGACGTGTTCTGAGAAGCTATTCTGAGATGCTTGTCTGCTCACTACAATTGTACAGAGTGGATATCTGAGTTACCATAGCCTTTCTGTCAGCTTGAACCAGTCTGGCCATTCTTCTTTGACTTCTCTCAACAACAAGGCGTTTCCGTCCACAGAACTGCCACTTACTGAATGTTTTTTGTTTTAGGCACCATTCTGAGTAAACTCTAGAGATTGTTGTGTGTAAAATCCCAGGATATCAGCAGTTACAGAACATTAACTGAAGTTCCTGACCTATATCTGCATGGTTTTATGCATTTCACTGTTGCCACAGAATTTGCTGATTAGATAATCTAATAAATAGCAGTTGTACGTGTGTTCCTAATAAAGTGCTCAGAGAGTGTATATTGAAGTTTGAGCCTTTTAGCTTACTGGGAAGGTGTTTATGAAGGTCAAAGCAAATACTATAAGCCTCTGTCTAAATATTGATTGTCAGTGTACTTTACAGGGCCATGAACATATACACAAATTTTAGCCTCCTACTTAAGAAGGCTTTTCAAGAAAGTATTTCTACTTGTATACTTATTTATAACATGTGAATTTTGGAGAGAAGTTGCAACTAGGCAACTTTTCTCCAAAATTGTCCCCAAAACTAAATATGCATAAACATCATGATTTTTATGACCGGTGGCTTCCTAAAAACACTAAAAAGTGCTTGGGTTCCTGAGGATTAAAAGAGGCTACTCCACTCACATACACATATACATACACAAACACAAAGACCCTCACCCTGTGCCTGCACCAGCCCTATGACTTGTTGTCCATAGATGTCGGTTTTATTCCAGGAGAAAACATAGATGAGGTTTGGAGTGGCAGGAAAAGATTTGAGAAGCTGTCGACCCTGGACAGCCACAGACAGATGGACTTTTGCCAGGCCCAGCGGGAGGGAGGAGTGGGTCAGAACCACCCTCAAGAGAGAGCGATAGCCTGGAGCTCTGGAAGACAGGTAGCTTAACTTCAGAACTGTACCTGGGATAACCACCTCCTCTTGGACTGCCTAAAGAGAGAAAGAAAATCAAAGAATGAGGGTGAATTACAATAGGAAGCGGGAGGGGGACAGTGTGAGAGTGAGAGACATTAAAATTAATTGTATTTATATTTACTGTTTGCACTTTCCAGACGGAACAAAAAGTGAGCCAATAACTGTGGTGTTGCCAAATAAATGTCCCAGGCTTACAGCATACAGACACACAAAAGATCTGCTCCAAAACATAGTGAGCTTGCTTACTGTCTACATAGGCACCATCCAAAACAATCTCCTAAACTAAATAACATTTTGAAAGTGACTGATTTGAAACGGCAATAGGCAACCTAGCTAAAAAAAATCCAGTATAGCTGGTCACCAGCATATATTTTGTTTTGGATTGTTTCCCACAGACTTTTTAACTACCTTAACAAGCAAGATTTTGTCCCACTTTATATTAGGTGACTTTACTACCATGTACATTCCTTAAGCATTTAATGTACTTATTATGTATATACGTGTAGTTGCATTGTACTTACATTTAAAGTACCCGCATTTAATTTACATTTCTAGTTACACTGTTAACTTACCTCTAACCCTAACCCAGTCCTTGCCCTAAAACCTATCTGTAACCATAAACCCAACCCCACCCCTACCCCTAAACCTATCTCAACCTCTGTAGCAGCAAATGTGAATCTTGTTAGAATTTTATAGAACAACATGTAGTTACACAGTAAATACATTTTATTGTATGTATATTAACCTCCTGAGACCCGAGCATGACTCCTGTGTGCATTTTCCATTTCCCTTTTTGATTTGTAACTAGTAGCACCTAATACACAAGCTAGAAAAATAAGTTTCAGAGAAAATATCCACACATGTGAACAGCGAGACAACATATCGAAGTCAGATTTTTTTCATCAAATTGTTAAGTATGCTTCCAGCAGTGTTGGTTATTCATGTTTTTGAGACATTACAGACATTACAGCTGATATGTGTAAAGCTGAATAAAATAATTCTTGTTCAAAGTAATGTCCAGCATCATCCAATCACTGCCAACCATGTCAAAATAAAATGTAGCATTATACAATTCTGAGTATATGTACTGATTACCATTGCCCCATGTCTGCCAAACATGTTGAGTGGTCCAAATATCATCTGCAGCCTGAAACTGAACTATTGGTTGTATTTTAGGATTGAATGCACTTAGCTGCATAGAAAGCTTTAAGATGCTCCCTTGCTCATTTTTTAGTAAATGACTTAGCCTCCAGTGTGCTGTCTGTCTGCACTGGTCTCAGAACAGTTATAAATGCACCTTATTTTCATCCTAACTCCATATAAAGCCTCTGAAAGCAAATCTTTTCAGCTTTTGGATGGATTTAATCTCAATGTCAAAAGGCACAGTAAACACAGTATATAGGAATGCATTTACTAATGTTAATGAATAGAATTGTATTGCACAGAGATAACAAAATTAAACATAACAAAATGTATATTAAAATTAAGCTAAATGATCCACAGATGTGTTAGGGTTGAGCATGTTTTATCTACTTTTGTGGAAATGCAGTGCCTGACAATCAAGTTTATCTGTGTGCAGACACGTGAACAGTTAACTGATTTTTTAAAGTGGCATAACAAAGAAACTAAAGATGCTACTCTTTACAATCAAACAGGTTTCAACGTTCTTTGGTGGCGCTGTGTCAGTAGGAGCAATTCAAGAAAATTGACAGCATGCTGTTTTGTGCGGCAGAAGCCTTTAAATGTCTAGAGTCTTGTGAACAGTATTCAGTCAGTTTTTATGCATTTAAATTATGCATTGCGTATAGTGAAGCCAAGATACAACATCCAAGCACGTGGATGCGGGGTTGCATGAGGTTAACGTCAGTACATAGTAGTTAAAGACACCTAATATAAAGTGTGACCAAATTTTATTTTTCACCAGCTGAGTTTTGGTGGTCCACCAGCCACGAGCTCATTGGACTCAAAGCATTCTGGAATTGCATTAATTCAAGCTCAATGAAGGATACATCTAATTCTGCTTTAGATTTTGTCCAAAATTCATAAGGTTGTATAATTTTGCTGCATACTGATTGTAAAAGTCACATCAGGAGTGTGTCTAACATACCTAAAAATGTTGACCTTGGTGAGCAGATTTGCAGCAAAATTTTGAAACAAAGCTACATAGTTCCTGTTCAGAAACCAAGACTGCATCTTATAATTACTTTGAGTGGGTATGTCTTGTACCTGTAGCTCAGGTATGACAGCCCCTCGGTCCTCACAGTCAGCGGCGAATCTTGGGAGGGGGGCGGAAAGAACGATGGCATGTGGACTGATCAGGTTTTTCAAGTCACAGACAGATGGTTTGGATTCAGTTCTTTCCATAAACACACGGTCCAGGACAATGAACTGGTTCCAGGGGAGCCAGACCGACCGACTCTGGGACAAAAATGGTGCTCGCTGGAACAATAGAGTCACAGAGATACCGCCCACTGCCAGAAGATCAAAACTAGTAGGAAAACACAAATACAAACACAAACACATTTAGAAATAAAGATTTTTATATAACCCATAAGACAAATTAAACAGTTTATATACACATGATATATACAATAAGTTGAAGAAAATATAAAATATATATAAACTGTATATTAACAGTATATATATTTGCAGAAAGAATTCAGTATGCATACAACAAATATCATTGTAGGAGAACAAATGCAGGACTTTTATGATATGCAGAATATAATCTATAGTACACATACAGTAAATATACATTCCATGTCTTAGGTCAGTTAGGATCACTACTTTATATTTAAGAATGTGAAATGTCAGAATAATAGTAGAGAGAATTAATTATTTCATCACATTCCTAGTGGGTAAGACGTTAACATACACTTTGTTAGCCTTCCACAAGCTTCTCACAATAAGTTGCTAGATTTTTGGCCCATTCTTCCAGACAGAACTGGTGTAACTGAGTCAGGTTTGTAGGCGTCCTTGCTCGCATAAGCTTTTTCAGTTCTGCCTGCAAATTTTCTATCAGACTAAGGTGAGGGCTTTGTGATGGCCACTCCAATACCTTGATTTTGTTGTCCTTAAGCCATTTTGCCACAACTTTGGAGGTATGCTTGGGGTCAATGTCCATTTGGAAGACCCATTTGCGACCGAGCTTTAACTTCCTGGCTGATATGTTGCTTCAATATATCCACATAATTTCCCTTCCTCATGATTCCATCTATTTTGTGAAGTCCACCCCACAACATGAATCTACCATCCCCATGCTTCACGGTTGGAATGGTGTGCTTCGGCTTGCAAGCCTCACCCTTTTTTCTCCAAACATAACAATGGTCATTTTGGCCAAACAGTTCAATATCTGTTTCATTAGACCAGAGGACATTTCTAAAACAATTTAAAATCTTTTTTTATGGTGATTTTGGAGCAGTGGCTTCTTCCTTGCTGACCAGCCTTTCAGTTTATATCGATAAGGACTTGTTTTACTGTGGATATAGATACGTATCTACCTGTTTCCTACAGCATCTTCACAAGGTCCTTTGCTGTTATTCTGGGATTGATTTGCAATTTTCACACCAAAGTACGTTCCTCTCTACGATGGTGTTTATAGTTGTATACTATTGTTTGTACAAATGAACGTGGTACCTTCAGGCATTTAGAAATTGTTCCCAAGGATGAACCAGACTTCATAAATAAATTTTGATTTTCCCATGATGTCCAGCAAAGAGGCACTGAGTTTGAAATACATTCACAGGTACATCTCCAATTTAGTACACCTCCTATCGTTTGGTTACGTATGTAACCTCCGTTCCCCGAGGGAGGGAACGACACGTTGTGTTGGAGAAGCGACACTAGGGGTCTCTCTTGAGCGCCGATATTCACCTCTGATCTTATTGAAAAGGGCCAATGGGAGTTGGCAGTCAGTATTTGCATACCCCACCCCCGGACATACGGGTATTTAAGCGGGGCAAATAAGGGAGTTCATTCAGGATTTTTCTGAGGAGCCGGAAATGGTCCGGCCACAACAGTGGCTCGGTTCAGCGACATGGCGGAGGAAAGACACAACGTGTCGTTCCCTCCCTCGGGAACGGAGGTTACATACGTAACCAAACGTTCTCCTTCTGTCGCTCTCTCCACGTTGTGTCTGAGAAGCGACACTAGGGGACCCATTCCAATCTTGCCATGCGCTGAACCTTGTACGTGGACCGCCGATACAGAGGCGGGCAGGGATTTCATCCAGTGCCACGCATCATCTGTACCTGGCTGCACGTACCCTTCCCCAATGCCCCATAAGAACATCGGAGTCCTTCTAGTTACCCTGGGAGGGGAACAAGGCGATGTTTGCCAACATGGGAACGGGCCAGCCTGGCTGGGCCTCTTTCTCTCTATGTTTCTCGCGATAGAGCAATCACGGCCGGGGCCCTTACACGCATATAGGGAAGGGTCTTACCCAGACCCTGCGGAGACCGCACCTGCCCTTTTTCTTGGGGAGGAAAAGTGGTAGACACGTCACACGGCCGTCTTAGGGCTCGTGTGGAAAATATGGTGCGGTGGTAGATCCAGCCTCGAAAGGGGAGTTGCTACAGCACGGCGACCGAGGCAGCTGTAACTGCCTAAGGGAGACACGGGGTCCGCTCAGTAAGGGGACAGAACTGTGGAATTACACACAGGGGAGTCCGAGCAGGAGGCCTTACCTGTGGAGCACCTATACCAGTACAGGGTAGCCATCAGGGTACCCGCAGTGGCTTGGGTCGGCGAGTTCCTCCGCTGAACCGCGGACCCGGAGGGCTGGGGAGGAATCGACCAGGGGCCCGACTCGGAGTGGGGCGCCCTGGGAAGAAGGCGCACTACTTTACCTTGACGCCAGGAAAGGGCGCTGGGCGCAAGCGATCCACCCGGCCGGTCGGTTCACGTGTTACCGAAGTTCTACGGGCTCGGACCTGAGAAAACACGAGACGCAACCGACTCAACGCGGAGGTTGTAAAACCTCGCGAAGGTGTTGGGTGTTGCCCAACCCGCGGTTCTACAGATGTCTGCTAGGGAGGTGCCCTTGGCCAGTGCCCACGAGGATGCAACACCCCTTGTTGAGTGAGCTTGGACCCGCAAGGGTAGGGGCACGGCCTGGGTGCGATAAGCCAGTGTGATGGCGTCGACAACCCAGTGGGCGAGCCTCTGCTTGGAGACGGCATTCCCTTTCTGCCGTCCCCCAAAGCAGACAAAGAGCTGCTCAGAGCGTCTGGTGCTCTGTGTGCGGTCCAGGTAAATGCGCAGGGCGCGCACTGGACACAGCAACAAAAGGGCTGGGTCTGCCTCCTCCTGGGGCAGCGCTTGCAGGTTCACTACCTGATCTCGAAATGGTGTGGTAGGAACCTTGGGCACATAGCCCGGTCGCGGTCTTAGGATCACAGACGTATCTGCCGGACCGAACTCCAGGCAAGTGTCGCTGACAGAGAACGCTTGCAGGTCCCCGACCCTCTTAATGGAGGAGAGCGCGATCAGCAGGGCCGTCTTAAGAGAGAGGGCCCTGAGTCCAACTGATTCGAGCGGCTCGAAGGGAGGTCTCTGGAGTCCTGCCAAGACTACCGAGAGATCCCAGGAGGGAACTAGGCCTGGCCGGGAGGGATTCAACCTCCGGCGCCTCTCAGGAACCTGAGGATCAGGTCGTGCTTACCCAAAGACTTGCCGTCTACAGGATCGTGGTGGGCGGCGATAGCGGCAACATACACCTTGAGGGTGGACGGGGACAGCCTCCTGTCCAGCCTCTCCTGTAGGAACAGAAGCACTGGACCTAATCACGCATCTATGCGGTCTTCGCCTCGGGAAGAACACCAATCTGCGAACAAGCGCCACTTTAGGGCGTAAAGGTGCCTGGTAGAGGGGCTCTGGCTTGGTTGATGGTATTCATAACGGTCGCCGGTAAGCCGGCTAGCTCTTCCGCGATCCCGCTCAGGGACCAGACGTGGAGGTTCCAGAGGTCTGGGAGCGGGTGCCAGAGTGTGCCCCGTCCCTGAGAGAGGAGGTCCTTTCTCAGGGGAATTCGCCAGGGAGGAGCTGTCGCGAGGAGCCTGAGTTCCGAGAACCAAGTCCGAGTGGGCCAGTAGGGGGCCACCAACGTGACTTGCTCCTCATCCTCCCTGACCTTGCACAGCACCGGTGCAAGAAGGCTCACTGGGGGAAATGCGTACTTGCGCAGCCCCGAGGGCCAGCTGTGTGCCAGCGCGTCTGTCCCGAGGGGAGCCTCTGTTAGGGCGTACCAGAGGGGGCAGTGGGAGGTTTCCTGGGCGGCGAACAGGTCTACCTGGGCCTTGCCAAACCGTTCCCAAATCAGCTGGACCGACTGGGGGTGAAGCCTACACTACCCGCCGGGCAGGCGTTGTCGTGATAGCGCGTCCGCTACGACGTTGAGCTTGCCGGGGATGAGTGGCACTTGAGTCGCTGCTGGCTCCATAGGAGGAGACGGCGGGCGAGTTGTGACATGTGGCGGGAGCGTACGCCGCCTTGGCGATTTATGTACGCAACCACCGTGGTGCTGTCCGATCTCACGAGGACATGTTTGTCCCGAACTAACGGGAGGAACTTCCTGAGAGCAAGAAGGACGGTCAGCAACTCCAGGCAATTGATGTGCCAACGCAGTGGGGCCCCTTTCCAACGGCCCACTGCTGCGTGCCCACTGCACACGGCACCCCACCCGGACCGGGAGGCGTCGGTTGTGACCAGGACGCGTCGGGACACCTGCTGCAGGGGCACTCCTGCCCGTAAAAAGCAGAGGTCTGTCCAGGGTCGGAGTGTTTTGAGGCAGGTGGGGGTGATCCTTACCCGATGCGTGCCGCGGTGCCATGCTTGTCTCAGGACTCGAGTCTGGAGCCAGTGCTGGAGTGGTCTCATATGCATCAACCCCAGCAGCGCGACCGCCGCGGAGGACGCCATATGCCCCAGGAGCCTCTGGAAAAGTTTTAGAGGGACCACTGTGCCTGGCTTGAAGGAAGCGAGGCAGTCCAGCACCAACTGAGCACGCTCGCTCGTGAGACATGCTGTCATTGAGACTGAGTCTAACTCCAACCCGAGAAAAGGGATGCTCTGAACCGGAGTGAGCTTGCTCTTTTCCCAGTTGACCTGAAGCCCCAAGTGGCTGAGGTGCCGGAGCACCTGGTCTCTGTGTGTGCATAGTAACTTTCGAGAGTGTGCTAGGATGAGCCAGTCGTCGAGGTAGTTGAGAATGCGGATGCCGGCTACTCGTAGCGGGGCAAGGGCCGCCTCTGCGACTTTCGTGAAGATGCGAGGGGACAGAGACAGGCCAAGGGGAGGACTTTGTACTGAAACGCCTGGCCGTCGAACGCGAACCGTAAGAAGGTTCGGTGTCGTGGCAGAATTGAGACGTGGAAGTACGCGTCCTTCAGGTCCACCGCTGCGAACCAATCTAGATGTTGAACGCCAGCCAGAATATTTCTCTGCGTAAGCATTTTGAACGGGAGTTTTAACAAGGCCCGATTGAAAACTCGCAAGTCCAGGATTGGTCGTAAGCCAATCGCTTCCCAGCTCTGCGCTAGGGGCACCAAAGGGACGAGTATTTTGGATGTACCCGGCGGGGCCTCGCAGCGGGGCGGAACAGGTAATGCAGCGTCGGGCGGCTTCATTGCGGCCTGAGGCTGAGGTGCTGAGAATAGACTCAAAGCACTTACCTTGCTCCGCGCGCCCGGCAGGGGGCGGGTTCTTGACTGAGGAGGAGGTCTGATGTTGGCGTCCTCTGGACTCGTCTGAACCGGCCGGCCGGGGGACAGTGGTGGGATCGCCGCGTCCGCTGTACTGGGACCGTTGTGATCTGAAAGCACATTGCCGTGAAAACGGCATTTGCGGGCCAGGTGACCCAGAGGCAAAGGAAATAGCTCTTTTATTGAGAATGTGGGTACCTCAGCCCCCGTCAGGGGGTGTGGCAAATGAAAAAACAAAGGATTCTCCTCCCGGCCCTCCACCGGGGGACAGAGCGGTCTTACCACCTCCGGAGCTAACGTCTTCGGCTCTGGGTCGGCTGTCTCAGGAACGCTTGGGAGCCTTCCGGGTCCTGGAGGGGGTTCGTGAGACAGGGGGCGTGCGCCGCCTGCGGAGTGCTCGACGCTGGGGCTGAGAGCTGGGCCCAGGTTGAGGCGGAGCAGGAGCTGGTTTCCTCGCAGGGGGACGCCTTTGGCGGGCAGACGGGGCAGGGCCCGTGGCGGCAGGTCTGCGGCGGGGCATGATGTGCGAAATGGCCTCCGTCTGCTTCTTCACCACGGAGAACTGTTGGGCGAAGTCCTCGACAGTGTCACCTAAAAGGCCAATCTGGGAGACAGGTGCATCCAGGAAGCGTTTTTTGTCAGCCTCACGCATCTCGACCAGGTTGAGCCAAAGATGGCGTTCCTGGACCACTAGGGTGGCCATCGTCTCTCCGAGTGCCTGCGCTGTGGCCTTCGTCGCTCTCAGGTTGAGGTCGGTCGCTGAGTGCAGTTCCTGCAGCACATCAGGATCAGGTCCACCCCCGTGCATGTTTCTGAGAGCTTTGGCCTGGTGGACTTGCAGGAGGGCCATTGCATGCAGGGCGGAGGCAGCGCGTCCAGCCGTAGTGTAGGCCTTCGCGTTAAGCGAGGATGTTGTCCTACAGGGCTTGGATGGGAGTACGGGCGACCCCGCCAGGAGGTAGGGCTACCGGGGCATAGATGGTGCGCAACTGCCCTATCAACCTGGGGAATCGCGTCGTACACGTGGCGCTCTCCGCCGTCGAGGGTGGAGAGAGTGGAGCGGGTGGCACCTAGACGAGCGGAGAGCGGGGCTCTCCACGTAGACGTCAGCTCATCATGCACCTCCGGGAAGAAAGGGACCGGGGGGATGCGAGGCCGCGAACGGCGCGCTGTCCCCAGGAACCAATCACCCACCTGAGAAGGCTGTGGGGAGGATGGAGGGTTCCAGTCCAACCCCACGCTCAAGGTGGCCCGGGCAAGCATGTCGGACATCTGAGCATCGGCCTCAGCCTGGGCCTGCTGGCCCGAAGGCGGCAGTCCAGGGGAGTCCTCGGCATCAGACACCGCACTCTCCGATGCAGCGGCGAGCTCATCTGCTTCGGACTCGGGAGGATAGACAGCCGGGCCGTGAGGCGAGCCGCTATCACCGCAAGCGTGGACGGAGACCAGCAAGCGTGTCGGGGAACGGGAGGTTCGAGGGGGGTTACCCGGCGAAACTGCACCCGCTGCCGCCCCCAAATCGCCCCCAGCGCCAACCGCACCGTCCTTAATCCCGTGGGAAGAAGGAGCAATGCGGGGTGCAGCTGGGGTGGCTTGCTTTCTGTTGAAAGCAAGCCGTGACCGCAACGTGGTCATGGTCATGTTCTCGCAGTGAGAACATGAACCATCCACAAACGCCGCCTCGGTGTGATCGCGGCCCAAACACACGAGACAGCGCCTGTGGCCGTCTGAAGCGGAGAGCACTCTACCGCATCCAGGAACGACACAGGGGCGGAAAGGCATCTTAAAAAAGACGCGTCCTTAAAAGGACGTTCAACGCCGCTGTGTTTGCTCTTTTAGAGAAAATTACTCTTTTAGTAAAAACTCTTTTAATACACAGTGTGTGTGTGTACGTGTCTGCGCTGTCGAAGCGCTCGGGCAACAATGCACGCCGTGCACTGAGAAGGAGAAAGCCGCTGTTGTGCGCCGTCAAGATCCAACAGCATGCAGATCATCAGAGGAAAACAGGAACGTTTAAGTGGCGTGTAACTCGCAGCAAACTGCAGACAGACCATCGGCTCCTAAGAAATTTTCTGAATGAACTCCCGTATTTGCCCCGCTTAAATACCCGTATGTCCGGGGGCGGGGTATGCAAATACTGACTGCCAACTCCCGTTGGCCCTTTTCAATAAGATCAGAGGTGAATATCGGCGCTCAAGAGAGACCCCTAGTGTCGCTTCTCCGACACAACGTGGAGAGAGCGACAGAAGGGGAACAGAAGCTAATTGGCTAATTGACAAAAGGCTTGACATCATTTTCTGGAATTTTCCAAGCTGCTTAAAGGCACAGTTAACTTAGTGTCTGTAAACTTCTGACCCACTTGAATTGTGATATAATCAATTAAAAATGAAACAATCTGTCTCTAAACAATCTTTGGATAAATTACTTGTGTCATGCACAAAGTAGATGTCCTAAATTACTTGCCAAAACTATACTTCAACTATACCTATACTGACTTCAACTGTAGCATGTATGTGTGTGTGTTAATATGTCTATGTATTTTATTTAGAAAGTGTGTATGAATGTGTGCTACCTGCCGTCCTGTCGGCTAAGTGTGTATCCATATTCAGGATTATGCTGGAATGTGACATTCACGCCGACAAGAGGAGATCCATCAGAGGCCAAAACCTGACCTCGAATTACACACACACGACTGCAAGTGAAACATAGGGAAAAAGAGTGAGAGAGAGAGAGATAGAGAGAAAGGGTATAGACATTGCAAAAGGATCTGACAGGAGAGATCGAAATTGAGAGAGCAGCACTCTTTTTTTCAGATTTTGTTTTTTTCAAAAATACAATACATGCCTCAATCGATTGTAAACTTCCTCAAATTAGACAATGATGGCAAAAAAATTATTTTGTGAGAGAGTAACTCGGCTAGGTGTAAATCAGCATTTCGGAGCCTGAGGTAAAGTAATGCGCTAACGAAACGTTTATCAGTGCATGGATATATTTATTAACCCACATGAACATTTTCATACTGCTTCTGAACCATTTATTGTATCTCTTTTTACTTGAACATGTTTCTAAAACCTGT
This sequence comes from Xyrauchen texanus, assembly GCF_025860055.1. Classification (NCBI taxonomy): domain Eukaryota; kingdom Metazoa; phylum Chordata; class Actinopteri; order Cypriniformes; family Catostomidae; genus Xyrauchen; species Xyrauchen texanus. The sequence goes on along the minus strand of NC_068278.1, from coordinate 46,668,025 downwards.
ATTGCAAAATTATTTGAAGTTTTGGTCATAAATTTAACCCATTGCTGAACTCTTTACATGCAAAAGAATATTCCAATAGTTATCAGAATGTGATCATATTCTGATTATGAATGAGTTTACATTTAACATTTACGTGTAAACCCAATTGAAAAAATTATTAAAACTAAATTCTGTTTTAAAAAAATAAGGCTTAGAATAAGATAGCATGTAAACACCTTATTTGGAATATCTTGGGATATTTATAATGGGTTATCTATTTATATTTGTGCATGTCAAAATTACAACAATTCTGGGTTATATGAGACACCAGCAGTGGTGAAAATTACATAGATCATTGAAGCAAGCAGGAGACAGATTTGTTTACAAACATTAAGCAATAAACATAAATTCATGTACACATGCAACAAAGCACTGTAACTGTATCATAGCCTACATTTCACAATTTCTTGTGTTCTAATTTAAAGGACTAAGAATAAACATGTTAATAAAATGACGGTGCAGAATTGCTAAATAAATGGCACAAGCATCTTCAGAATTTACAAAGAAGAATAGTTGGAAAAGCATGTCTTAGTTTATATGATGTTTGCTAATTCCTTTACAGAAAAAGACCTAAAGGGATAATTCACCCAAAAATTCAAATATGTCATTGTTTACTTACCCTCATGTTGTTCCAACCCCATATGACTTACATTCTTCCATGGAAAACAAAAGTAGATGTCAGGCAGAATGTTTCATTAACCATTCACTTTCATTGCATCTTTTTTCCATATAATTTAGGGAATAGCTAACATTCTGCCTAACCTCTTTGTGTTCCACGGAACAAAATAAAACAAAAATGATGACAGTTTTCTTTTTTGGGTGAATTATCCTGTGGTCACAATCATGCCAGTAAAGCTTTCAGTTGCTGAGAGAGAGTGAACAAGTGCTGTTCATGTGTAAAACGAACATTGTGTGTGTGTGCATATGTATGTGCATCATCTGTGTGTATGTTTATTCCAATATTTGCAAGAGCGTATTTATCACCTGCTATCAAATGGCAGGTCCCCTGGCAGTATATGTGTGCTGTCCCGTCCAGTAAGGAATAGTACACGTTCAAGGAACTGACGTGAGGCATGTGTCTCAAAAAGGGTGTGGCTTTGCTGAATGATGTCACGGGGGTCAGGCGACCCTTGGCACAGCGGGGCACCTAGGCACACCTGCTGACTGCAACAGTCTGGGTCAACACAGTCCACGAGACCATCTGAAACACAAACACACACAGATACACACACACATACTTTACATGCAGAATCATGTAGCCTTGATGCAGCTTGCCCTTGCTCTGCATGTGTCTGCACGTGAGTGTGATCTCATTAGTCAGCTCTATTAAAGAGGATCTGTGTTTTTAACCTCCCAGAGGAGAAAGTCTCACAGAGAATCACCCAGAAACCCCTCACACACACACACACACACATACACACACACGTTGTCTACCTATCACTATGAGGACTTTTCATAGACATAATGATTTTTATACTGTACAAACTATACTGTTTTATACTGTACAAACTACTTTTTACATTTTTAGCATAATACCCTCTTAATTACCAGTTTGTAACCTAAAAAAATGTCCTTGTAAACCACATAAACATGCCCAGACACACACAAACCTGTTTTTATCATTGTGGGGACTCTCCATAGACTTCCATGCATTTTATGGATTTTATACAGATCTAACGATAATTTAACCCTAACCCTACCTCTAACTCTCATACAAAGTTTATTGCATTTTTTTTTTCATAAATACAGCCACGCTAACACTTACAACAATACATTTTTAAGCTTGTGTGAGTGGTAATCTATATTTAAAAAAAAATTTCTTCTCCAAGCTTAATGTGCAGAACTATCTGTTTCAGTGTTTGCGGATGTTTAAAAACAATAATTCTTGCAATATCGTTTGATGCCGCTAATGTTAGTGCAGAAACTACACACTTCAGCTTTCTCTCAATATCTGTCATCCACACTATCCACCCCACCGTAAGATCCTTTACCACTGTCATTATCTGTACTGTCATTGCACTCGGTTTCCATGACAACGGTACAGCCCGGGCCGCTCCATCCTGCCTGGCACACACAATGCCAACCACTCTGCTCCAGTGTACAGCGTCCATTACCATTGCACAACCCTGGACATGCATCTGAGAGAGAGAATTCCAAAAATTACATCTTTCTTCTTACAGACCTTGAGTAAAATTGTTCACATAAAGACATCACAAAGTCATCCATTAATTTCTTCATTTTCTCGATCACATGCACGTACACACTTTTCTTCTTACCTTTATCAAACAGATCCAAGTAATATGCTGCTGAAAGAGTAACAAAATTAAAGAGGGTGAGAATAAAGAAGACAATTTACATGGCAGACATACTTCAGAGAAGCTGTGTGTGTGTGTGTGTGTGTGTGTGTGTGTGTGTCTGTATAGTGTCCCTGTCACAATTAAAGAAATGTGCTGTGGCTCAGAGGAGAAAAAAGAAAGAGAGAGAGAGTGAGTAAGATAAAGGCAGAGACAGACAGAGAGAGCACAAGGCGTGTTTAGTTTATACATTATATACAAGACAAAAACAGATTGGCGCTGTGTTGGCTCAGAGTTGCTTGATTTGCGTGTTTTATAAAAAATACATGACGCTTGCCAATTTACTGCTGAAAAATCGTTGTAACTGCAAAAAGACATCAAGATTTGATTTTTACAAGGAGTATGAAGCAAGATTTCAAAAGATTGCATGGCAGAATCAAGATTGTTTTTGTCAGGCTAATCAAATGTGGCAACCCGCTGTCAAAGGTCTGGAAAATGTTGGAAAAATATCAAGACTGAAATGAACCATTACCAACAAAGGGTGTTAAGGCCTATTCACACCAAGAACAACAGGAGGAAGTGGCAAGAATTGTTGATTAAAATCGTTATTTTGTGCACTGAAATTATTAAAAAAGTACAAAGAAATTTTTTCTATGTGAAAAGTTTGCATGCCTGAAGGAAAACACACTCCAGTAATACACATACTTAATGTATGAAAAGTTGACATGTCAAGTGTCCTGCAGTGTGACATGCTAATCTAAAACTATTTTAAACAACATTTTCCCAGTTCTTGTACAATTATGATGTATACGGTTTTCTTTGAACTCTATTTAAGTGAACTACAAAAAAGCTAAAAGTTAATTAAATGGATAATTCACCCAAAAATAAATATTCTCTCATCATTGACTCTCCTCATGCCATCCCAGATGTGTATGACTTTCTTTCTTGGTGGATGGTGATTCTTTAAAGCTCAAAAAAGTACAGACAATTTTAATAAAAGTAATCCATACAACTCCAGTGGTTAAAGTAATGCCTTCTGAATTGATATGATTGCTTTGGGTGAGAAACAGATCAATATTTAAGTCCTTTTCACTATAATTGTTTACTTTTGGTTGCTCTCCAAAGCGCATCTACAAGGTGCACCTCTCGTGTAATGTAAGCATGCTAGCAGGTTTAATGAAAGAAGAACTAATAAAGCTTGTGAACAGTATTCTCTTGTAAAAGAAATCGAGCTGCACTTCCGGTTGTATCGTTTCATGTCTAGTGTGAACTTGCCAAAGCGCCTATGTCACACGAGAGGCAGCGGGGTACAGCTCCAGTCCCCATGCGGCTCTCAAGGAACCCCTGCCATGGTCAGCGAGACAGTTCCTGAAACTTCGTCCATCCCAGAGCCAGCACCTGAAGCCTTGTCCGTCCCAGTGTCAGCGTCCTCAGCCACGGAGGCCTTTCCCACAGCAGTGGGAACACATCCAGACGAGGAGGAGGAGAAGGGCTCCTGCTCCCCTGCCGTGGCCTGCACTCACGGAGACGTTCCCACATCGCTGCCAGTGCTCACGGCTATGGAAGCTGTTCCCCAGAAGCTGCCAGCGCTCCCGGCCATGGAGGCTGTTCCCCAGTCACTACCAGCGCTCCCGGCCATGGAGGCCATTCCCCAGTCACTGCCAGCGTTCCCAGCCACAAAGGCCATTCCCCAGTCGCTGCCAGTGTACACGGCCATGGAGGTCGTTCACCAGTCGCTGCCAGCGCTCACGGTTATGAAGGCCATTCTCTTGTCTCTGCTAGTGCTCCCGGCCACGGAGGCCATTCCCCAGTCGCTGCCAGTGCTCCCGGTCATGGAGGCCTTTCTCCAGTCGCTGCCAGCGCTCATGGTCACAGATGCTGTTTATCAGTTGCTGCCAGTGCTCCCAACCACGGAGGCTGTCGACAGACCTGTCTAGTTCACCAAAGTTGTTGACGAGTCCGTCCAGTTTCCTGAGTCTGTCGATGAGCCTGTCCAGTCCCTGAGTCTGCTGACGAACCTCTCCAGTTCCCTGAGTCTGTTGACGTACCTGTCCTGTTCCCTGTAGTTATTGAGCCATCCAGTTCCCTGAGGTTGTTGACAAGCCCCTCCTGTTCCCTGATGATATCGACAAGTCTGTGCAGTCCCTTGTGACCATCGACTATCCTTTCCAGTCCATAGCAGCCAGCGACAAGTCTGTTGCTCAGTCCAGTGGCCAGCACCCATCAGACAGCAGCTACTAGTCTGTTACTCATCTCAGTAACCAGCACCTATCAGACACCATCAGCCAGTCTGTGGCTCAGTCCTCTGAGTTTCCAGCTGCCTTGCTCCCTAATGCCTTGCTCCCCAGTGCTATGCTTCCCTTTTCCATGCTTCCCAGTGCCTTGTTCCACAGTGCTATGTTTCCCAGTGCCTTGTTCCACAGTGCTATGTTTCCCAGTGCCATGCTCCCTGACTCCCTTTGTACCTCACCCTCTAATGCCTCACTTCCTGAGTTCCATGTTTCCTTGACTCTCCGAATCCCTAAGTGCCTTGCTCTCTGAATCCCCAGTGCCTTGCTCTCTGAGTCTCCAGCTACTCTGAACCGTTTGAGTCCCATGTTGACTTGTTCTCTGAGCCCTGAGTCCCAAGATGTCATAACCTCTGAGCTCTTTCCTCATGTAGCTCCACCTCCTGAGCCTCCATTTGATCTTCCTCCTGTGGCTCTGCCTCCTGTGGCTCCAACCCCTGAGCTTCCACCTCCAGCTCCTCCCATGAACTACTTTTGTTCTTTATATGTGTTAAGGAGCTTCAGGAGCCCCTCATTAAATGAGGACTATATAATATATTTGGGACATTGTTTAGCTTTAGAAGATAGGGTAAATGCAATTATTATTTAATTACTTATTTTTAAACACAATTCAGAATTGTATTTTATATAATTACAGAATGATGATTCATCGACATTATAGACATTACAGTTTTATCTTCTGTTAATGCCTGATCTTCTGTAAAGCTGCTTTGACATGATGTGTGTTGTGAAAGGCGCAATATAAATAAAATTGACTTGACTTGAGAAAACATTAATTTAACCACTGTCATATGGAATATTTTTACAACGTTTGTGTGTGCTTTTTGCAGTTCTCGCCTGCTTGCCCACTAAAGCTAAGCAGGATTGAACCTGTTCAGTACCAGGATGGGAGACCTCCTGGGGAAAACTAAGGTTGCTGCTGGAAGTGGTATTACATAGTCCAGCAGAGGGTGCTCACTCTGCAGTTTGTGTGGGTCCTAATACACAAGTATAGTGACACTATACTGTGAAAAAGCACCGTAGTTCGGATGTGACATTAATCGGAGTTCCTGACTCTCTGTGGTCATTAAAAATCCCAGGGCGCTTCTCGTAAAGAGTAGGAGTATAACTCCAAATGTCTCCTTAAGATGATTCGCTTATGTTTTCCTCTTTTGTAAGGCGCTTTGGATAAAAGCGTCTGCCAAATGAATAAATGTAAATGCAAATGGCCTTCTAATAATCTCATTCTCTGAATTGGCTACATCACTCTACTCTCCTCTCCACCAATAGCTAGTGTGTAGTGGGTGTTCTGGTGCACTATGGCTGCCGTCGAATCATCCAGGTGGATGCTGCACACTGGTGGTTGTTGAGGAGATTCCCCCTATACTATGTAAAGTGCTAAATAAATGTAAGAAATTATTAATTAATTATTAATTATTATTTAAAGCGTTAATCACAATCAACCTACAGAGCTGAAATATTCGTCCAAAAATCTTTGTTTGTGTTCTATTGAAGAAAGAAAGTCATACACATCTGGGATATGAAGAGGTTGAGTAAATGATGAGAGAATTTTAATTTTTGGGTGAACTAACCCTTTAAGGGCATTTTGAGTTTGCTTGTTCAGCAAAAGGTACTAAATTGTTACTATGTTGCATTTTCTCCTTGGTTTGGTTCACTTTCACAGGGCAAAATTTCAAAATGGTACCAAACTTTTTAATAAAAATCACATGTGAGCAAATTGTCCCCTCATTATTCATAATGTTTGTCCTGAAGTTTAACTCATAGTACCTTTTCTGAATTTTAAGATAGATGGACAATGACTCAGCAGACTTATCATGTTTTGGTGTGGGTATGCCTACACAAACCAAACTAAGGGAGAAAACATACCAGGTTCTGAATCAATTGCTCCGAACGAACTAGGTAGGAAATGCCCTGAAAATTGCAAAAACGTATCTATGATATTTGTCAACCACTCCAATAAAGATTCACTGGATTTAATGCAGTGTCTAAACCATGGCAAAAATTGTACAAATATGTTGGAATGATGGAAGTAATATAGCGTGTGATAGCTTGATATAGGAATCAATGATATCAACACCTCAATGTCCATCTGGAATGCCGACTACACATATATGACTCAAAAGTTAATATGTTCTTCTAACTGAAAACAATATTCAAAAAATAAAAACAATAAAAATGAACTAATTGGTGTGATACAGTATACAGTCAAGCTGACATACCAATAGAGCATTGCTCTCCCTCCCAACCAGGTTGACAGACACACTGCCCATCCCTGCACTCTCCGTGCTCTTCACAGATTGGATGACATGCCTGTCTGTCACAAGTGGGCCCCTCCCACCCTTCCTCACATTGGCACCGCCCAGCAACACACAAACTGTGGGTACTACAGGAAACTGGGCAAACCTCTAGAATGAGAGAGAGAGAAAGAAAGAGAGATAGAGAATCCATCATCATATACAAGGATAAGCCCCTTCTTAAAGAGGCAGACAGAGTAAAAGCCACTCCATTACTGGATAGGATCTCTTTAAAAGTGATGAATTAGTGTAAAGACAGGAGAATGCAAAGTTATTGTGTCTTCTTCTCAAATAAATTGTATCACCTTTTAACCTCCATCTAAGACCTGCTTTATCACTTCAGTGTACACTCTTTAAAGTAGTGTGTCCCAACCTTATGTCTCATGTTACCCCCCAACCCCATCAGTAAGGCTCAAGTACCCCTTCATCGACATGAAACCAGAAATATGTTCCTCTTGACTCCTACTGGATATTAGTTAGCCTCATAATCAAAGAAATAGCTCACCTTAAAATTAAACATTTCTTATCATTTACTCACCATCATGCCATCCCAGATATGTATGACTTTCTGTATTCTGCTAAACACAAATTTAGATTTTTAGAAGAATATTTCAGCTCTGTAGGTACATACTATGCAAGTGAATGGCGACCAAAATTTTTAAGCTCCGGAAAACACATAAAGCAATCATATGACACCAGTAGTTAAATCCATATCTTCAGAAGTGATTTTAAATCCTTTTTTACAATACATTCTCCTCCTACTGCCCAGTAGGTGGCGATATGCACATAGAATGCGAATTGCCAAAACCAAAAGAAAAGAAGACTGTTGGATTGATCCTAAAAAAAGACTCAAATATTGATCTGTTTCTCATACACACCTATCATATCGCTTCTGAAGAGACGGATTTAACCACTGGAGTCAAATGGATTACTTTTCTGCTGCCTTTATATGATTTTTGGTCCTTCAAAGTTTTGGTTACCACTTGCATTCTATGGACATACAGTGCTGAGATATTCTTCTAAAAATCTTTGGTTGTGTTCTGCAGAACAAAGAAAGTTATACACATCTGAGATGGCATGAGGGTGAGTAAATGATGAGAGAATTTTCACTTTAAATTTATTAAAGAGGTCATGACATGAGGAATACAATTTGTCTTGTTCTTTTGACATATAAGCGGTCATTGTAGAATAAAAACAGTTTCAGAACTTTCAGAACTCAAAACCTCCCTCTCACTGCAAAAAGAGCATTTGTTGAAACCAAGCTGCCAAAACGACTTGTTCTCTTCTTTCTCCACATTGTGATGTCATACTGTGGTATACATTTGCATCTGAGTGCCTCCACAACAACATATCAACATATATTTTACCTTATCACTTCCGTAGCTGAGCCATGAGATGGCAAGTAGAGAGAGCAGGTCAGAGAGCCAATCATAACAGTGGTTATGTATACAATCAAGAAGAAGCAGCACCAAAACCGAGCGTTTCTGACAGTGGGTCAGAATGAGGGTGGAAAATGATCATGTTTACAAATATATAACTGTTCTTTGTGCATAACTTTACTAATACTAATACTAGGGTGAACCTCAAGAAACATTAATAAAATAAAGTTACGTCATAAGCCCTTTAAAGGAGAAGTAGCACCAAAACTATATACGATTGTTGTTTTGTGCAAAAAATGGTAACAATATAATAATTGAACCTCAAGGAACATTTCATATAATTAATAAAAGAAAGGCATGTCATGACCCCTTTAAATGGAGAGGTCACCAAAAATGAAAAATGTGGTAATCTACTCACCTCAGTCACTATTCACTTTTATTGCATATTTTTTCCATACAATGAAAGTAAATGGAGGCTAACATTTTGCCTAACATCTCCTTTTGTGTTCCATGGGAGAGAGTCGCACAGGTTTGGAACAACATGAGGGTGAGTGAATGAGAGAATTTTCATTGTTGTGTCTCACTTTCAAACAAAAAACAATCAATACTGTGGATGAAAGACAGAATCACCAAGTAGCTTCCTCTCTCTTTAATAAGACACTTGAGATTTTTTGTCTTTCACAAGTGTTTACAGTTCTGGGGCCAATCAAACATGAAAAACGTTTGCTAAGAAAGACCTAAAGGCAAACTTAATCATAAAGCAAATACAGATGGGCCAAAAGTGAAGTAATTTGCACTCCTTGGGCCTTATTCAAGAAACACTAGTAGAATACATTTCTAAGTTAATCATTTTTAAAACTAAATTGTAAACTGTCATATTGAATTGAATGGAATGTATGAATTATTTACATAGAAATTCATTCTGCATGTGTTTAATGAAAAAGGCCCCTTGTGTGGTGGAACTTAAAAACCACAGAAGCGAGTATGAAAAGTCACCTATGAGCAAATACATTGTCATTTATCCAAATTTAAATGAGAAGTTACGACTCGCAAGTAACAAATTATTACTGTTTTATCAAGGCAAACACAATCTTTTTAAGTACATACTGGAACTTGCTTAAGAGTGTAAGAGCATACAATAGTATGTGTACCCAGGTTGGGAATCACTGAGCTAGAGAAACAAAACATCAGACATTTCTGTGTGGTTTTGAATTCAAGACAGAGTTTAGCATGACAAAAATAATTTCCTTGAACTAGTAAGATATCTCTGCTCTTTGGCCCTCAGACAGGACAGCTGAGCTGACAGTTTTTCATATCTTAAAAGTCACTTAAAATAAGCTGCCACATTTCTCCTGTGTAACTGCTTTACTGAGCATTCAGTTTGGACAGTTTCTCTTCTCTCTCACACTTTCCTCACCCTCTACATCTTGTAACGTTCAAAATAAATTATCTTTGCCATTCCGTATAGCACATTAAATGGTAGTTCTGCCTCTCGATCACACATAAGATGTAAATGTCTAGAAATTACATGAAGCACATTAACATAATATTTGTTTATTAATATAGACATGATCAATTCAACTGCTCTGCTGTGGAAATGGGTAGTTTCAAGATGTAATATTCATGCATTTTGACAAATATTGCATTTTGATAATCACATTTTTAATAAATGCTTTCATATCCAAGCCAGTGGCCAAATATGCAGCGAGTAACACAATTCTGCAGCTCTCCCGCAACAGAAGTCTCTCTGCAATAAAACAGTATTCTTATTTAAATCTTCGCATAGTTAAGCAGGGAAATGTGGAAATTGGCATTATGTATTTTACTTTATCTCTTTCTGTCTTTCCCTTTATCTGGAAAGCATGAGTGATTTTATTCTACAGTCCAGCAGATTTAATTTACAAGATGCTTCATCAATCCAACAATAAGAGCGAATTTGTTTGCTGAGGATTTCTCTCTATTAAAAAAAGTACATTTTCTTTTTGCAATAAATCACATTACAATTAACAGGAGATCCATACTACTGCACCTAGGGCCCTCCTTTACTCTGTCAGACAGAAGCGGAACTGGATCAAGATTTTTGGGGTCAATAATAACCGAATTAAACCAAAATCACTCAAAACCAACTTTTCAGCAAGAGACAAAATGATGAAAAACACTTTTAAAACTAGAATTGCAAATGGAAAGATGGAAATTTTCTTTGTGCACATTAAATGGAGGGTAAAAAAATTAGATTTTAAAGTTTGGCAATATTTTATCTCACGATTACTGATATTCAAATGGAAAGAATCGATACTTTTTAGTTACATTTTTCAGTAAAAAAATTACAATAAGGCTGTATTAAAATTAGTTAACAAAATAAGTTAACAGGAACCACCAAAAAAAGAACACTTTTACTGCAATTATTAATCTTGGTTAATGTTAATTTCTACATATACTAATACACTTATAAAACTAAAGTTGTATACATTGTATACATATGTTATACATACATTACAAATATCTCTTTAATTTACAGTGTTTTTAGATACCTCTATTTGTTTATCTCTAAATACTGCATTTCAATTTAATGGAGAGAAAAAAATAATTTTGTTGCACCTGTACAATGACAAGTGGGTAAAAGATTGTAATACATCACAATTGTGAATCACAACATTATTGAATCACAACCCAGATATAATATCGGATCACCAGGACCCTGCTGTTTCCCACTACTGGCACATTAGTGTGTGTGTGTGTGTGTGTGTGTGTGTGTGTGTGTGTGTGTGTGTGATGATGGTAACTTACCCACGGAGCAGTCGTCCCCATTCCAGCCCTGCTCACATACACACACCCCTGTGTGGGGTTGGTACATTCCATGGCCTGAACATTGTTCTTTACAGGCAGGAAGTGGTGTCTCACAGCTCTCACCTCCCCATCCTGTAGAACACACACACTCACCACGCACACACACACCACGACCTGAACACAAGGGGTCCACGCAATCCACTATAGACATGCATACACACACACGCACACACACAGATAGAAAAAAAAAAAAACTCTCCATAAACATTTAATGTGAAGGTTTAGTTACATTTGTATGTAAAACATGGGTGAGACAATGGGTGTTTGTATAGCAAAGTGTCTCTCTTACTTACACACAGCAGCTAAAAAAGTTATACACATAAAATATACATGTAACTTCAATTACACAGCAACATTATGTTCACTTCAGACTGTGTGTGTGTGTGTGTGTGTGTGTGTGTGTGTGTGTGTGTGTGTGTAGATCGGGAAGGTGGCTGATGGAAAAGCTAATTTGGTGGATGGATCTACATGGGATTAAATTGAGTCTCTCTCACTCTCTCCATCTCTCTCTATCACTGAAATGGCGGCAATGCATTTTCAGCTTAATGGTTAGAGGAGAAAGTGTATTTAAAATCCAATTACAGAACATTCATCATAAACAAGCCGTGGAGATAGACTAGGAGCTCTGCACACTTATGAACGTGCGCGCACACACACACACACACACACACACACACACACACACACACACACACACACACACACACACACACACACACACACACACACGTTGGTGCAGTTATCCTTATGAGGACTCTCCATAGACATAATGACTTTTTACCCTCACAAAAATCTTTCTGCATTTTTACATTTTCAAAAAAACATAATTCTGTATGTTTTTTAAGCGATTTGAATTATTGGGACACTTGAAATGTCCTCATAAACCAAATATATAGCATAATATCTTTGTAATTACCAGTTTTTAACCTAAAAAAATGTCCTTGTAAACCACCCACACACACACACAAAAACACTCAGCTTGATGGTCATGTTGCGGAAAAGGGCTATTTGTGCATAAAACGTAATCTTTCCCCCAAAATATGAATCCCTTCAATCAAAAACTGAAATCATTTAAAGTGATAGTTCAGCCAAAAATGAAAAATTTGTCATAGTTTACTCCACCTCATGAGGTTCCAAACCTCTTTGACTTACTTTTTGACTGTGTTTTACAGAATGACAGTCACTCAAAATTCACTTTCATTGTATATTTTTTCCATAAAATGCAAGTGAATGGTGACTGAGACTGTCATTCCACCTAACATCTCATTTTGTGTTTCATTGAAGAAGAAAAAAAAAAAGTAATATGGGTATGGAATAATGTGGAGAGTAAATGGTAACAGAATTTTCATTTTGGGGGGAACCTTCCCTTTAAGTGTGTAGCATTTTTGTTGTTTGTGTGTATGTAAGTGTGTGATACCCATACCTTGCTCACAGTTATCGCCCTTGAATGCAGGAGCACACAAACAGATTCCGTTGACACACTCTCCGTTGTTGGAACAGGTGGGATCGATACACTGGCCTTCCTCTACCTCACACTCCGCCCCTTTCCATCCAGTGTGACACACACACACACCTTTCTCGTAATCTCCGTTTCCACTACACAGCACTGGACAAGAGTCTGAAATACATACACATACACTGTTTTTATTATCAGGGCATATGTTTGTTAGTTACATTGTATCTTTATAATGTTGTAAGACTTTAATACTGTGTGAAAGTAAAATGTAAGAGATGTTATGGGCAGTGGTGGCTCAGTGGTTGAGGCTCAGGGTTACTGACCAGAAGGTCAGGGGTTCAAGCCCCAGCACCACCAAGATGCCACTGTTGGGCCCTTGAGCAAGGCACTTAACTCCAGGTTGCTCCGGGGGGATTGTCCCTGTAATAACTGCACTGTAAGTCGCTTTGGATAAAAGCGTCTGCCAAATGCATAAATGTAAATGTTAAATGTTATGTTATGTATATGTTGTGTAATTGTAATATCAATTAATAGCACTAGCGTACATGTGACATTTTGTGTAATTAAACACATTTTTATTGTGTTTATTAGGGCTGGGTATCTTCAACTGCTTCACGATATGATCCACACTGCACTAAATATGTCATGTTTCAATACATTGCAATCATTGCAGCTAAAATATAAAAACGATCAAATCAAATAAAAATCTACTGTAGATAAACTAGTAACCAGGGGTCACTATTGACCCTCAACCCTATAAACCCTTAAGACTAGATGGTAATTTGATTAGTCGACCATCGTGAACCATCCCAAGAATGCACGTAAATAAAAATAAATAAATATTGATACAAGGATATAAAATACTGATGCAATAAACTAAAGTAATTAAAAGAAATCACAATATATCAATATATGATTTCATCAGCACTGCTCAAGTATTTATATTGTATTAGTTTGTGAGTATGTTGTGTATCTTTGTTTGCAGTTGTACCTTTAGAACAGTCTGGCCCCAGAAAACCAGTAAAGCAATGACAGTGTCCGGCTACGCACTCTCCGTTGCCATTACAGTTAGTGGAACAACCATCTATTGTTTCTAAGCACACAAACACAATAAAAATTCACTAAACAGTTTAATAATTCTTAGGTCAGTGTTGCAACCGTAAACAATTCATGAATCAGAAGTAAAAAAAAATTTACAACCAAATTAAATAAAGATACAATAATTAAACTCAGAGTCAAAAATATAATTATTTAAATAATTAAAATACAGCAAATAAAGTGAATAATAACTCTCAAGCACGGTCTCACCTATGGGTGTACTGTACACTACCACCTGCTCCATCTTTCGGCCATCATTATAGAAGGCCAAATACCAGGTGCCTACATCTAGGTATTCCACAAAGCCAGTCTCTTGCAAAGAGGACAAAAGAAGACTCCGTGGAGGAGAGTTTAGGATTTTGGTATTCCGGGAATCTTGCTTTATCAGCTGTCTCCCATCCAGTAGCTTCACAAAGTCGAACTGGAGAAAAAGGAGAAAAATGTATGTTTATCTGATCAGAGCAGTCTCATGAACAAATTGTCACCATACCTTATTTTGCCTGCATCATCAAAATGTCATTGTCATGCCTTTCTCACCTCAGTTTGGACCATTCCATAACAGGCTCTGCAATCTTCGGATTTATCGTGAATGATTAATATATGTTTAGTTGTATACACCATTATATAAATATTTTAGAACCAACCCCAGTCAGCCCAAAACTAACCACTAATATGTACAAGAATATAACCAACAAGCAACATAAAAGACAAAAGAATGTGTAGATCTAATCTAAATTTAAAGAGAAAAGAGTCTAAAGACTTTGCATTTTTTGAATTCGTCTCCAATCCAACATACCTCCAATAAAGGTAAATATTTATATTTAAATATGTATAAAGCATTATATTGCTACATATTGTTTTGTTTTCTTTCAGAAGATGGAAATGATTGACTTCTGACAAGAAAAGAAGTATACATATATAGTAAAATTTTAACACTTTTCAAATCTGCAATTAATCGCGATTAACTACAAAGAATTATACGATAAATCACGATTAAACATTTTAACCTATATATAGATAGATAGATAGATTGTACTGTGAAAAAGTTGTAGGCTCCTAAGATGTTTCACAAAAACATTTGTCTTAAGATGGTGTGATGTACACTGCATTAAGTACACTGCCAGATGCTGCTCTTATGGCAGATTAATTTGTTCTTACTCATCAAGTTTTTGTTAGTCACTCAAATAATCTGAGTAGGTCTAAATTGAGTGTCTCTGTTAAAAATAAAAGAATGGTTGTACGCCAGAATGTTGTGTCAAATTCTGCTGACAATACATCCGTTACACACACAAAAGGTGAGATGGATTGCTTTTATTGTAGAAAGCCAGGACATCAAATTTCAGACTGTATTGTTCTCAAAAAGAAAGAGAAAGTTGTTAAACCTGTTGGTTTAATTTCTACATCAAGTATGAATCATTCTTATGGAGGAGACCGTGCCTGTAGGTTTTCTTCGAGATACTTGTGCGGGGCAGTCCTTTTTGCCCTTGTCTGAACGCACTGCTACGGGAACACATGTACGGGTCAGAGGGCTTGAGATGGGGTTCATGGAAGTTCCTCTACACAGCATTCAGCTTAATACCAAACTTGTGTCAGGCGATGATGTAGTTGGAGTACGTATTATGTTTCCTGTCCTCGGCAAATACTCTGCAATGATTTAGCTGGGGGAAATGTCTGGGAAAAGTCAGACGGTGGTGTTCCACCTATAGTTTCTGCTGTAGAGAAATTGGATGGGTCTTCTGACTGTCCTAATTTAGGAAACCGAAAGTGTTCTTTGTGATTCTTTTATTGCTTCTGCAAATTACTCCCAGCCAGAACCTAGTACTGTGTGTACTGAAGTTGAAGATGCGATCATTGTGCATGAGTAACAGTCTGTTGATGATCATAAGATAAGTCTGATTCCATGTCTGAAAGTCCATTTATTTATGATGACCATGTTGACACTTGTTCTTTGTCTCCACTTTATAGTGTGACTCGAGATGCCCTTATTATAGTGCAGCAAGCAGATGATACTCTTCAATAATTGTTCTCTTTAGCTCGTGAAGTGGGAGACAAGACTTCATCTCCCTTCTACTTCCTCCAAGATGGATTGCTTTATAAACAACAACGTATGAGCTCTGACTTTTCACTTGATCCTAGGATCCAAATTGTGGTTTGTCTTAATT